>NW_012149764.1:3272667-3273948 GCF_000956105.1 Propithecus coquereli
TGATGGAACAGATGGAAAAAAACAGCCATGGAGATGAGGGGTAAATTACAAAGAATAGTATCATGAAAACCAGAGGAAGAGAATATTTGGCAAGGGGTGAGGGAGTAGCACCATTTTCAAGGAAATTACATTCCCCTGTGGAATACAACTAATACACATTTTGAAATAACGTAACTAGATACATAAAGGTTTTTTTGTTTGACCACTTCTGGGTTAACTGTATTCTCCCATTTTCTGTATTCTTTAGATATGTAAAGTTTTCAAAAAGCTAAATATAAAAAGAATATAGCATTAGATGTTTAATTGTGTGGTATAGAGTATTAGCACTATAGAAATTCAGTAGCATGAAGTCATTAATACCTTGAGTAGACAGGGAAGGATTTGTGGAAGTGAGGAAACTCAAACTGGATTTTGAGGTGAGATTAAATTTATATAATTCATATTTTTAAACTCAAAAGATCTAGAACAGATCTCTGGTAGCCATCTCTATAATAAAGATAAACTTAGCAATAGAACCATGACATTCACAGTGCATTGGCCAAAACTCTTCCTTGGATAGTGTTAATGCTTGAGTGAACAATGACATCATTTCTCTCTGTGACTGTTTTCTGTGCTTTCTTTCATAATCACCTCCCTTCTGATTAACAGGTTCTTTCTTTTATATCTTTAAGTCTTACTCCAGCCCAGAATCCATTTTTTCTCCAGGATACTTATCTGGATTCATTTAAAGCTTAACTTGCAAAGAGCAGCTTATTTTTCAGTTCTTAGAAGGTACTTTGCAGGCAACCCTGGTGCTGCTTATAGAGATCAAAATAAATGTCTTTGGATTTTAGCTATCTTTGTATGTCAGAGGTTCCCACAACCACCCCCAGGTTTAAGGATTTGCTGGGTTGATTCCACAGGACACAGCATATAGTCATATTGGTGTCAGTGATTCATTACAGGGAAAGAATACAAAGCAAAATCAGCAAAGGGAAAAGGTGTATGGGAAAAATCCTGGAGGAAACCAAGCACAAGCTTCCAAGGGCCCTATCCCAGTAAAGTCACGTAGGACATGCTTAATTCTGCCAGCAATGATTTGTGGCAACACATATGAAATGTTACCAGGGAAGCTGATTAGAGACTGGCTGCCCAAGATTTTTATTGGAACTAGTTACATAAGGGCATTTTGCCTGGTATATACCAAAATCCCAGACTCCCAGAAGAAAAATAGATGTTAGCATAAACCCTATTGTTTGTACAGTTTAGGCACAGTGAGTCACTCTTATCCTTTAGGGAATT
>NW_012149764.1:3275583-3277656 GCF_000956105.1 Propithecus coquereli
TTTTTTTTTTTCCAAAACATACAAAAACATACATATACTGAAATTTTCCCATTTACTGGAAGAAGTTGAGGAAGAATTCCACTTCAAATTAAATATACAAAAAAACTCATTGAAAAGTGGGTTTGTGTTTCAGGAATTTATGCGTATGATTGGCAATGACAAACAAGGACAGATGATTGTGTTCCATTTGATAGAGCTCCTAAAGAATAATGGACGATTACCAAGACCAGATGGATGCCCAGATGAGGTAACAAAAAATGTTTTTATTCATAGTAACCATGCATTTTCTTTTTCTTCCTACTCAAAGATTTCAGGTCACTTTCTGAAATTTAATTTGCTGAGCTTTTAGATAAATAGCGAATCTGATGACTGTGGATAAGACATAGGCTATGACACATACCCTGTGCAGGAAAATTAAGTGGGAATTTCAAATACATGACTTCCACCAATTAAAAGATGGCATTTAGTGTTCATTGTAATTATGATTTATTTTCTACTTTACAGATTTATATGATCATGACAGAATGCTGGAACAATAACGTAAATCAACGCCCCTCCTTTAGGGACCTAGCTCTTCGAGTGGATCAAATAAGGGACAACATGGCTGGATGAAAGAAATGACCTTCATTCTGAGACCAAAGTAGACTTACAGAACAAAGTGTTGTATTTCATATTGTTGTGGACTATTATTACATATACCGTTATTACCTAAATCATGATGCTAGCCAGCAAAGATGTGAAAATATCTACTCAAAACTTTCGAAGTTTATTGAGTTTTTCTTCATGAGGCCACCAGTAAAAGACAGTAATGAAAAGTTCTTAGCAGGGAATTTTGTAAAAAGTTTCATGAACATTATCAGTCAGCTAACCTCACCCTTCTCTGATAAAAGAAAAAAAAAAACAGACTTTTTTCAACTCAGCTTTTTGAGAGGTGAAAAAATTACAATGTAAATTTTGCAGTGTTAAAGATGCACAGAAAATATATATGTACAGTTTTTACCACAGTGGAAAAATAATATCTTGGCATCTTGTGTGATGTTTTACACAAGGGCTGGTGTTCATTAATAATGTTATCTAATTTTTTCATAGTTGATCTATAATAACTTCACTGTACAAATTAAGATGCTTAGGTAATTGAATAAGCACCTTTGTGTCCTTGTTCAGCTTTATCACTGGCCAGCAATATAAGCAGGTGTATACTTTTAGCTTGTAGTTCATGTACTGTAAATATTTTTAATGGAAAGGGAACAAATGTCTAGTTTTATTTGTATAAGGAAATTTCCCTAACCCTAATTAAGAATACATTTTGAAATAGAACAAGCTTACAAAGATATAACATAATCTATTTTCTTATTTGTTTCCCTTGTATCTATTTGTGGTGAATGTATTTTTTAAATAGAACCATCTCCAAATTTTTCTAAGACTACAATGAATAGTTTTCTTTTAAAATTTCGAGATTAAGTATGTCAGGAATATTGTCATTCCTTGAGCTGTTGACTGCCAATAAGATTCTTCAATCCCTGAGACCTATGGTCATGAATTAAATTGAAGCATAAGCCATAAAATAGATTGATTTTAAAATGCATAAGCTCATTAAGATGCATAGTGGGTTAGGAATTTTTTTTCTAAAAACTATGTTTGAGGGGTTTCAGAACTCTCTGTTGCAGTCATGGAAGAGATTTATTTCCTTTTGCAAGAGGGTCATACACAAGAGGGAAAAGAGGTAAATTGGTGAAAAAAGTATGCTTGTTGATTTTATTCAAAATGCCAGTAGAAAATTCACAATGTATATCTTTAAAATGAGAGCATACATATTTTTCAATTAAGTATAAAGGGTTGTTTATTGTTGTCATTTGTTTTAGTGCTACTCCACTTTAGGCACCATCCCTAAAATAAAATATGGTGGGTTTTTTTCCGTGTGTGTTATTTATACAAAGTTTAAAATACTTAGTATTTTGGTTAAAAAGAAAATAGTTTCTTTATTTTTGGTGGTATATGCTATTTTTTTAAACTTGTACTTAAGACTTCTGATTTTGGGTTGAAGGGATTAGGGAAGAAATGCTTTTTACATTC
>NW_012149764.1:3277706-3278852 GCF_000956105.1 Propithecus coquereli
GAATCCATTTTTTCTCCAGGATACTTATCTGGATTCATTTAAAGCTTAACTTGCAAAGAGCACCTTATTTTTCAGTTCTTAGAAGGTACTTTGCGGGCAACCCTGGTGCTGCTTATAGAGATCAAAATAAATTTCTTTGGATTTTAGCTATCTTTGTATGTCAGAGGTTCCCACAACCACCCTGAGGTTTAAGGATTTGCTGGGTTGATTCCACAGGACACAGCATATAGTCATATTGGTGACAGTGATTCATTACAGGGAAAGAATACAAAGCAAAATCAGCAAAGGGAAAAGGTGTATGGGACAAATCCTGGAGGAAACCAAGCACAAGCTTCCAAGGGCCCTATCCCAGTAAAGTCACGTAGGACATGCTTAATTCTGCCAGCAATGATTTGCGGCAACACATATAAAATGTTACCAGGGAAGCTGATTAGAGACTGGCTGCCCAAGATTTTTACTGGAACTAGTTACATAAGGGCATTTTGCCTGGTATATACCAGAATCCCAGACTCCCAGAAGAAAAATAGATGTTAGCATAAACCCTATTGTTTGTACAGTTTAGGCACAGTGAGTCACTCTTATCCTTTAGGGAATTGTGGAACCCCTCCTGAAATCCAAGTTCCTGAGTGCCAGCCAAATGTTAACATTGCAAAGAGGCCCTTCTGAGTAGAGCAGCCTCAGGCCTGCTATGTTAATTCTTTTCTCTACACCTTGTTTTATTTAAATACAATGATTTGTAGGTAATATCAAGAGTTGGCACATCAAGTAACTGTCTTGTAAAAATACTCTGCATATATTACAGGTATGCTCCCGAATCACTGACAGAGAGCAAGTTTTCTGTGGCCTCAGATGTTTGGAGCTTTGGAGTGGTTCTGTATGAACTTTTCACATATATTGAGAAGAGTAAAAGTCCACCAGCGGTCAGTGTGCTTTTTATTTACTTTCAGTTGTTTTTTTTTTTTTTAACATGAGAAAGGCTTTATTCAAAGAATAATAATAAGCCTAGGACTTATTTTAGAGCCTCTTACTGCTTATTTGTAAGGCAATATCCAACAAAATAATACCAAACTAGAGCACTATTTAGTATATTATCTTAATATTATTTTTAGAAAATCCAATAAGCTCATTCATTCTAGGAATTATTGT
>NW_012149764.1:3278902-3280306 GCF_000956105.1 Propithecus coquereli
AGTGATTTAGAACAAATTGATTATTCCCACAGAAGAGTAACTTACAATGCTATTATGAATGTGTTTAAAGAAGAATCCTTATCTTTTAGAGATGCATCCTGAAATAATTATGGTTGAAATACTATCATCTTTGGTATTCACCTTACATAAACCCAGTGGGGCAGAGGTGTGGAATTATATTACAAGAGGGGCAATGAGTTTAGCTGAGTGACACGTACACGGTTGTTCATTTTTCTCTAATTTGTGTAGGTTTGACATTTCTTTTAACATTAAAAACACATTTTAATAAGGAATGTCCTCATGATAATCATTAGCATTACCACCAACTAACTATTTTTAGGGTACGAAACTAGAAAATAAGACTCATAAAAATATGATCATATACTTTGGTCATGTCCTATTGATACATTAATTTCATTTTTTTCCAGAATGAAAAATTAAAGAAGTGGAATTAGCTGATAATCAATAAATATTACTTATATGAAGATCCAGTGATTTGGGCATACTTAATGATTATAATTTAATAAACATTTATTAAGTACCTACTATGCTCCAAATACCACACAAGGAGCTTGGGATAAGAAGATAAGATTAGCATCAGAAAAGGACTGTCCCTTAGTAGGAAGGCTGAACTAAAAGGAAAAATTTGACATGGCAGGCAAATTCAACCGATAGGTCCACTCCCCATAATCCTTTCCTTTTAAGAGCTCATAATTTGGGAAAAGTCAAATGTATAATCAAATCATTGCAAGGCAGTGTGTAAGTGCAACAATTAGGTTAATGGGAAAACATAAGAGTACAGATAATTCTGCTGAGAGTTTAAGTCAGTCAGAGAGAACAACAACTCATAAGAGATGACATTTCAATTATTGATTAGTAGGAGTTTACCAGATAGACAAGAGGAAAGGGCATTCCATAAAGAGGCAGAGAAGAACAAAGAGGATCAGGGGTTTGAAAGTGAATGGCATAATCACAGAACAAACAGAGTAATTAGGGCTGGAAAGGGATTGAGCACTTCTATGGTTTGAATGTGTGCCCTCCAAAATTCCGGTGTTGCCAATGTGATAGTATTAAAAGGTGGCGTCTTTAAGAGATGAAACAGGTAATCAAAAGATTTTCCCTTTTATAGAGCCAAGCAGATATAACCCATTACATATAAATTCTCAGGGTAAACGTTAACTAGTCCTCAAGTAAGAGGACTTGACAATGGTATTTGTCACACACGCAGTACATCCTAAATTCACCTGGTATTAGGAGTGACCATCTATGTTAGCTAATTGGCTTTATACAAAGGAAATACACACTTTTCATATCTTCATGACAGGAGATAATTTTGCATCTTGGAAGGAGGCTTTTGCAGAAGTTAGGCTCCTACCCTCCCACAGAAAGGGTGGTAAGGGTGCT
>NW_012149764.1:3289691-3290835 GCF_000956105.1 Propithecus coquereli
AATTAAAGAAATCAAAGATACTAAAGTAAATAGAAACAAAACAAAGATAAATCTAACACTCAAGGTACTCAATTATGAAAATAGCTAGTAGAACACTAATTGAAATAGACATATGATACTTTTTTTTCTCTGCTAAATGGTTTTGTTGCAGTTAACAATGAAGTTTATGGCTATACTAAATTTTAAGTATATCAGAACTAAATTTATTATTTTTATGTCCTTAGTAACATTTAAGACACCTAAGTTTTTGCTTGGAGAAAAAAGAAGTTGTTTGCAGAATCAAAGACTTCATCTTGATTTTTAAGAATAAATGAATTCTCTAACAACATTAAGTAAAACAATTTTAATCTGCATAACCAAGGTATCTAAGCCCTTGATCTGCAAGCTACAAGTGGCCCACAGCTAAATGACAAATAAGAATTGGATTGTTTACTGATAACACTTATTGACTACTGTTCACAAAGCCGTTACATTATTATTTTTTAATTTCAATAGATTCGAGGGGTACAATTGTTTTTTGTTACATGGATGAATTGTATAATACTGAAGTCAGGGATTTCAGTTCCCATCACCAGAATAGTGTACATTGTATCCAATAGGTAATTTTTTATACCTCATTCCCTCTCACCCTCCCCCCTTCTTAGTTTCCAATGTCCATTACACCACTTTATGACCACGTATGCCCATCGTTTAGCTACCAATTTTATGTGAGAACATGTGGTGTTTGTTTTTCCATTGAGATACTTCACTTAGGATAATGGTCTCCAGTTCCATCCACGTTGCTGCAAAAAAACATTATTTCATTCCTTTTTGTGGCTGAGTAGTACTCCATGGTATAAATATACCACATTTTCTTTATCCACTCATCAGTTGATGGTCACTTAGGTGGATTCCATATCTTTGCAATTGTGAGTTGTGATGTAATAAACATTTGGGTGCTGGTGTCTTTTTCATATAATGACTTCTTTTTTGGGTAGATGCCCAGTATTGGGATTGCTGGATTGAATGGTAGGTCTATTTTTAGTTCTTTGGGAACTCTCCATACTGTTTTCCATAGAGGTTATACTAATTTACATTCTCACCAACAGTGTGTAAGTGTTCCTTTTTCACTGCATCCATGCCAATGGCTATTATTTTTTGACTT
>NW_012149764.1:3292455-3293866 GCF_000956105.1 Propithecus coquereli
ATAACATGTTCAAATACCAAAAATACTCTGGCTGTAGTAATTACCTAGGTCATTCTCTCATAGTTACTCCAACAACTTAGCTATTTAAATTCTTAATAGAGCCTTTGTCCCTTCTAGGAAATTTTTTTAAAAGACTGCATCTACATTGTACACCACTTCAGACCTTTCTACCTGTGCACCCATTCATTAACACTGACAGTGCAGGCTACTTACAACTTCCAAGTTGGTATCAGGTAACTCATATTAATGGGTATAGTAGTGAAAATATCACCTCATAAGTCTCTCTTGACAAAGTCCTAAATCTTATTCACACCATGAGAATAAAGAAGAGTAGATAAGCCAGTTATGGATACAGCAAAGGAATCTGGTGGTGCTCATATCTGTAATCCCAGCACTTTGGGAAGCTGAGGTGGAAGAACTGCTTAAGGCCAGGAGTTCAAGACCAGCCTGGACAACATGGCAAGACCCTGTCTCTACAAAAAACTAAAAAACAAAACAAAACAAAAAAACTAAAATAAAATAGCCAAGTGTGATGATACATGCTTGTAGTTCTAGCTGCTTGGGAGGCTGAGGCAGGGGGATTGCTTGATCCCAGGAATTTGAGGCTGCAGGGAGCTATGATGACACAAACTGGGGTGAAGAGTGAGACCCTGTCTATTAAAAATAATAAATAAATAAATAGTTCTTGGCAGTGAGGTTGGGGGTAGGGTGGGAGCATAATGCAAAAAGAGCTGAAAACTGCCTTAGAGTTTACTCAAATGGACATAGGTCAAACTAGCACCACCTCAGAAATGACCTCAATAATACAGATAAGTCAGTGTTAGAACACCTGTGAGAATATTAGATCTTTAAGCAAATATTCTAGTGTATCTGAACTCAGAAAAAGTTGATATGTAATCTTTTTAAAAAGTCATCTAATTTTAATCCCTATAGAGTTTAAAAGTTCTCCTTACCAGATGCAAAAATTGGGTCTTTTTCAGTTGAAATACATCCCTGAGAACTGTTGTCTTGTTTTTATATTTAATAATAAATCAATACAAAAATACAATGTCTTAAAAATTTAACAGGCTATTTTAATAATATGCAGCATATTAAAATTTTTTCTTGATCATACAAGGAGATAATAAAGTACCTTTGATACTAAAACTGTATGTCATATTACTATATATAAAAGTCAAAATTTCTTTAAACAGAAAAAAACAATGCCAAATAAAGATCATATCTATGCTATAAAATTTATCCAGAAGACAATGTATCTTCTTCTTTGACTGAAAATGCTTTTTTTAAAAAAAATTGGCTGTGAATCTTAATGGCTGTGAAGTGGCAAATATCATTGTGGTTTTGTATTCTGTTTCTCTAATGATAAGCATCTTTTCGTGTGCAATTTATACTTCTTTGGAGAAATGTCTAT
>NW_012149765.1:0-489 GCF_000956105.1 Propithecus coquereli
TAGCCCTGCTACTATATGTAGGACTTATATAGGTTACTGTATATTTAGCTTTTATAATAAGGCTTGTGATTCTTTTTTGTGTAATGTGTGGTAAAGTCAAGGTTTATTTATTGTTAAGGTATCCAGTTGTCCATGCACAATTTCACTTTATGATTTTAACTGCATTCCCTGGCTTTTTATATGTCACATTTTCATTATCATTCAATTCCAAATATTGTGTACTATACCTTTTGGCTTCTTTTTTGAGCTACAGACTCTTTAAAAGTATATTACATAATTTTCAAGTGTCTGAAGATTTTCCAGATATCTATTAGTTATTTATTTCTGATTTAATTCCATTTTGGGCTGAGACTATTAAGTGTATGATTTCAAGTAGTTCTAAATATACTAACACGTCTTATGACTTAACATATGTCAATTGTCATGTATGTTTCATGTGCGTATGAAAATATTTATTCTATTGTTTTATTGTGCCCTCTTTATATATAT
>NW_012149765.1:539-2068 GCF_000956105.1 Propithecus coquereli
CTAGCTGATTAAGAGATCACAGGCACAGCCAGCCTGACTCTCAGGTAGCCATTATAATTCAGGTTCCATGTGAACATTGATTGTCAAGAGTTTATGTTGAGCCGATTAAACTTAGCCCATAACAATTCCTCTCTCCAGAAGCAACGACTGAGCAAAAATTAATAAAAGTTAAAATCTATTATTCCTGGCAGATTGCCCTTATGCGTTATAAAGAAAATATCAGTGCTTTGTAGTGCCCAACCTTACCTAAACCTTGCTGATTCTTAACATAGTTTGAAACTGTTTTTTGTTGTGTATATGGAATATCCAATGTATTAGTCAGTCGCCAATTTACAGTATATAAAATTTGGCTTTTTTAAGGGTGTAGACTTAACTCCAAGTCCATCTAGATAGAATCTCATCAACAGAGTCCTAAAGGCCAAAAAATTTGCAATGACAAAGGCCATTCTTTACTGATTGCCTGACCAGTTGACTAAGAGTGACCCCGAGCCACTGTGCCAAGTGTTGAAGAAGCAGGCTTAAGAAGAGTGGCACTGATTTGAAATGAATATATGCAGGAATATGGGAAAACAGGAATAATAACAGCTGACTAGTGGCTAGTAGACACTGTTTTAAGTTCTTTGTAAGTGTTAATTCAATCATCATAGCACCGCGACGATGTGGGAATCATTATTAAGTCTATTTTGGTCGAGAGAAAACCGAGAGAAAGAGAGGTTAATTAATGTAAATAAATCATGAGTAAGTAGCAGAACTGGTTTGGAATTGAGAGGGTCTGGCTTAAGAGTCTATGCTCCTGACCCCTGTGCTTCACTGCCGTTTAACAATTGAAAGGTCGATAATGCCTGGCCTTTGGAAGGGCAGACTACAAATTCATATATTTTTCTGTTCTCAATACTGCAGAAATTTCCTTAAGTCAAGTTCTTAACCATCTTGAATCCACCTGTTTTTCTTGTTCTGGATCTGCCATCATCTCAAACAACAAGTTTATGAATTATTTTATAAAAGAATGTTCCTCAAAATATGAAACAGGTAATTAAAAAAAATATGTCCATCAATTGCTGAATGGATAACCACACAATAGAACACTACTGTGGAATCGAAAGGAAGAAATTACTAATACGACATGCGTACAAATCAAAAGCATTGCTGTAAGTGAAAGATATTAGACACAAAGGGCTACATACGGCACAACTCGATTTATATGACAGCTTGGAAAAGGCAAAGTTATAGGGACAGAAATCAGAATAAGGTTGCCAGGGCCTAGGGATGGATGGAGGGTATTGATGACAAAGGACACTAGGGAAATATGGGGGTGATGGAAATAATCTATATCTTTATAGTGTTGGTGGCTGTATGACTGTATCTTTTGCCAGAACTTATAGAACTATTAGTTGGTAGAACGTACTACATATAAATTATATTTCCCAAAACTTAACTTCTCAAAAGTAATAATTATAACCCAGAACAATTTCTAACTAGCCAAAATGCTGTTTGAATATATCCATTGTAATATATTATGAAAGTTTTCA
>NW_012149765.1:2118-3112 GCF_000956105.1 Propithecus coquereli
ATTTTTAGCCTATTAAATAATTAACCAAAATGTTAAAGTCTGTCCCATAACAATAAATTAATTTAACTAGCACCTCTATGCAACTGTTTGAGATATTTTTGTGTGACTTCTCAGTAGCGGGTTGAATTGTATACCCCCAAAAGATACGTACAAGTCCTTACCCCCCTCCCTGTGAACACAACCTTATTTGGGAAGAGGGTCTCTGCAGATGTAACCAACTTAAGCTGAGGTCACACTGGATTAAGGTGGGCCTCAAATCTAATCTGGTATCTTTATAAGAGAAAGGAGTAGGGGATTTGGACAGAGAGACACAAAAGACACTCACAGAGAGGAAGGCCACTGACAAAAGAGGCAGAGTTTGAAGTGATGCAGCCACAAACCAAGGAATGCCGAGAATTGCCAGGAATACCAGAAACCAGGAGAAAAGCGTGAAGCAGTCTCTGCCTTAGAGCCTCCAGAAGGAGCCAACCCTGCTTGATTTCACACTCAAGCCTCCCGAACTGTGAGAGAATAAATATCTGTTGCTTTAAGCCACCAGTTTGTGGCATTTTTTTAAGGCAGCCCAAGAAAACTAATACACTGATTTTTAATCTCAGTCTCTGTCCTGGGGGACACATTTAGTCTACACCCTAGTGTGTAGCCAGTTATAAACGGCTCGTGTTCAGGAGAAAACCTCAATCCCAGCTTTTTAAGAAGAGAGGGGTTTCCACGTAGACAGAGCAGTTCTCCCGCAGCCTGAGCTGGCGCTGACGGTGGGGAGTCGCAGGAGCTCACGCCCTCCTTGCACTGCCGTCGTTACAACGTCATCATGGTGATTTTCCTCAGGACACTCACTAAGAATGTTTATAGTATTAAAATAAAGTTTGCCTCTTTTGAAAGAATGGCTTTCATGCCTCTAGAAAGCATGTATTTTTATTCTAAATGGAATCTTAGGACATTGAATTAACTTTAGTAAAAGGCTTGGAGGAAGGTACCGATGGAGTTCAGAGCCCAT
>NW_012149765.1:3162-3744 GCF_000956105.1 Propithecus coquereli
CTAAGGAAGAAACCATCATCTCAAATATTGCCAGCTAGGATGTCCACAGGAAAAGAGAGCGTGAGGAAGCACTTAATGAGATTCAAGACTTCCTATCAGAAGCAGCACCATGACCTATGCTCACATTTCCTTAAGCAAAAAATATCTTGGCCAACCCTAAATTCAAATGAGTGAAAAAATACAATCTTATCTCTAAAAACTTTTGAATAGTTTATGACAAGCCAATTGCTTTCTTAACCCCAGGTATCTTCTTTAATTTTTAATGTTTTGTTTTTAAATCAACTTTGAAATATAATTCATATACAATTAAAGTGCACTAATTTTCAAAATACAATGTGTTTTTAAAAGTATATTTTTGTATAATAACACCAGAACAATAAAGAACATTTCCGTCACCCCAAAAAGTTCCCTATGGCGCCTTTGTCATTAATCTCATATCTCATCCCTGGCTCCAAGCACATGATGATCTATATCCAGACACCATAAATAGTTTTCCCTGTTTTAGAATTTCTTATTAAAAAAATCATATAGGATTCAGTCTTTTCTGTCTAGCTTCCTTTACTAAACAAAATGGTTTTAAGA
>NW_012149765.1:9454-10065 GCF_000956105.1 Propithecus coquereli
AAGCATTTTTTTAAAAAAAAAAACAGCTACTGTATTTTTAAAGAAAAATATAAATGCTACCTGAGATTTTTAAAGTAACTCCATGTGACTACCTATTCAGCCGAGTGCCTGAAAGACAATTACTGCATAAACAGAAATATGACACTATACATCCAATACCCATTTTCACTGGACAATAATATTGAGGAAGAAAGGGCACCCATCCTTTTGCCGTTACCTGGCAAATCTATACCGAATGGTTTTGAGCTGTTATAGACAGCTGCTCAGGCTTCTCGCCTGGCCCTTCTTACACTCATAACTAACCTACTGCTCATCTGCAGCTTGAGTGAAATTCATTCTGCTACAAAAGTGAACAAAATATGTTCCCTTCGTTCCAGTACACACCCCAGAAAGGCTCCATATTGAACATGAGATCATGTAAGTGTATTATAAAACAGACAAGGAAAATTTAAATCTGGATTCCAAATACCCAGGTTTCCAGAGTCCCTTCACAGACGGCATCCTCCTTGGTGGACTTTGTAACACTTGACATGATGTCATAATTTATCCCCCAAAGAGTAGAGTATCTTTCTACCATGTTCCTATTTCTATCCTGCAGACTAGCAGACATT
>NW_012149766.1:0-326 GCF_000956105.1 Propithecus coquereli
AATCTGATGCCAAGATTAAATGTGTAATAAAATACTCAGTATCAGTAATATTTACTAAAAAATGGGGTCCCTACTAGCCTTTGAATTTAAAATAAATCTTCTTTCTTTTTGGAATACCTTAAGATAGACTTGAACTAAAGGATTGGAATTCACTTAATCTCTGCTTAGCCAAATTCTTCACATTTTTCAAGACACAGCATAGCGGCCTCAATGCCATAAATCCAGTGCTTTCCCATTTAAAATTCTAATATACTTACCATTTAAAGATTTATACTGTCTTGTATTTGTCTCTAATTGCATTCTTTAAAGACTTTGATGATAGTAGA
>NW_012149766.1:10983-11523 GCF_000956105.1 Propithecus coquereli
GGAAAAAATTCTTCTAGACATTGGACTAGGCAAAGATTTTATGACTAAAACTCCAAAGACAAATGCAGCAGCAACAAAAATAAATAAATCTGACCTAATTAAATTGAAAAGCTTCTGTACAGCAGAAGAAATAATCAACTGAGCAAATAGACAATCTACAGAATGGGAGAAAATATTTGCAAACTATACATCTGACAAAGGACAAATTTCTACAATCTACAAAGAACTCAAACAAATCAACAAGAAAGAAACCAAGTAAGCCTATCATAAAGTGGGCAAAAGACATGAACAGATTTTTTTTAAAAAAGAAGAATAAACAAATAGCCAACAAACATGAAAAAATGCTCAACATCACTAATCATCAGGAAAATGCAAATTAAAACCACAATGCGATATCGCCTTGCCCCTATCTGAATGTCCATTATTAAAAAATCAAAATGCAACAGATGCTGGTGTGGATGCAGAGAAATAGGTAAGCTTATACACTGTTGGTGGGACTGCAAACTAGTATAACCTCTATGGAAAACAGTATGGAGATTC
>NW_012149766.1:11573-12088 GCF_000956105.1 Propithecus coquereli
GTACCCAAAGTGATTTACAGATTCAACACAATTCCCATCAAAATATCAACATCTCATTTCACATATCTATAAAAAATAATCCTAAACTTCATTTGTAACCACAAAAAGAGCCTAAATAGCCAAAGCAATCTCAAGCAAAGAGAACAAATCAGGAAGCATCACATTACCTGACTTCAAATTATACTACAAGGCTTTAGTAGCCAAAGTAGTATGGCACTGGTATTAAAGTAGAGACATAGATGAATGGAACAGAATAAAGAACTCATAAATAAAGCCATATAGGTATGATCAACTGATCTTCAATAAGCAGACAAAAACAAACACTGGAGAAAAGATATCCTATTCAATAAATGGTCCTAGGAAAATTGGATAGCCACATACAGAAGAATGAAACAAGACCCACACTTCTCACCATATAAAAAATTTTATTGAAAATGGATTAAAAACTTAAATGTAAGGCACAAAACCATAACAATTCTAAAAGAAAATGTAGGAAAAAATTCTTCTAGACATTG
>NW_012149766.1:16622-17262 GCF_000956105.1 Propithecus coquereli
CTGAAAGAATAAAGTCATGGATAATGAAGCAAGCATGTTTAATGTCAGACAGAAGAGGGAGATGTTTGGTCACTTGTGTGGTTGTGGAATGGCCTTGACTCTGTCTTGCTACATGCCTGTGCACAGCCATCTTTCTCTGCTTTGTTGATACTCTGTAACTGTTGTTTAAGCCCAGTTGAGAATATCATGGTTTTGTTCCCCTGGGAAAGCTGGGCATCTCTTTCATATTCTCAATAGGTAGACTGTATTTAGAGAGCTTTTTAATACTAAGCAAATATAAGCATAAAGCCATTTTTACCTGGTAAGAAAATACAATGGTTCATAGAACTTTATCAAATAAAAATTATTTTGATGAAGAAAAATTCTGTGTATACTATCTTTAATTAAAGCATAATACAAATGCTCCTTGACAGTCTGCCCTAAATGTACTCAGAACATTATATTAGCTTACAGTTGGGCAGGATCATCTAACACAAAGCTTATTTTATAATAAAATGTTCTATTGAACATGTATTGCTTTTCTACCATCATAAAGTTGATAAATCATAAGTTGAACCATCATAAGTGAGGACAGTCTGCATTTTGTGTGTTCATGATAAAATATAATTCATTATTTTTGTTGTAACAAAGTTTTTCTGCT
>NW_012149766.1:28627-29007 GCF_000956105.1 Propithecus coquereli
CCCATTCGTTTTTATTCCCTGTTCCTAAAATACATCCCTAGGAGAAATCCAAGGAGAGGAAGGCATGTGTGTGAGACACAGATCTACACCCCATCTCTACTACAATCTCTACGCAGCCAGTGACTTCACATGTCTCTCCAAACAGTGAGCAAGATGGGTGTGGCAGGGACAGGGGATAGCTTTGAATTAAAAATTAGACTAACAAAAACCATGGAATACTACTCAGCCACAAAAAACAATGGTGATCTAGCACCTCTTGTATTATCCTGGATAGAGCTGGACCCAATTCTACTAAGTGAAGTATCACAATAATGGAAAAACAAGCACCATATGTACTCACCATCAAATTGGTATTAACTGATCAACACTTATGTTCACAT
>NW_012149767.1:0-829 GCF_000956105.1 Propithecus coquereli
TCTTTCTATTTTTAGTAGAGACAGGGTCTTGCTCTTGCTCAGGCTGGTCTTGAACTCCTGAGCTCAAACGATCCACCTGCCTCGGCCTCCCAGAGTGGTAGGATTACAGGCGTGAGCCACTGGGCCCGGCCAGTTACAACTATTTTAATGACCTTATCTACTTCTGTCATTTTTGTCAGTTCCGGATCAGTTTCTGTTTGATCAATTTAACTCATTATGCATCATGTTCTGTGCATGCATGGTAATCTTTATTTGGATGGCCATTGTGAATTTTATCCTGTTGAGTGATAGCTATTTTTGTATTCCTAGAAATATTCTTAAACTTTTTTCTGGAACAGTTAAGTTACTTGGGAACAGTCTGATCGTTTTAGGTCTTGCTTTTAACATTGGTTGGTGTGCCCAGAGCAGAGCTTGGTCTAGGGTTAATTATTAAGGCAAGGCCTTTTGTGTACTCCATCAGTGCCCTATAAATCTTGAATTTGCCAGCCCAACTGGTGGGAATAGGCACTACCCCACACCCTGCGGGAACCTCAGGCACTGTTTCCTCTAATCCTTTGAAATATTTCTGTCTCTGGCTTTGGGTAATTTCCTCACATGCGTGCACCGTCAGTACCCCGCCGAATACTCCAAGGAAGCCCTGCGTAGATCACTGGTATTCTCGCTGTGCAGCTCCCACACTCTGTCCTGTGAGCTCCAGCCGCAGTCCTTCCAGCCCCTCAGCTCCATCTCCTCCGTTCGGAGTTCACAGCACTCTGCCTGCGTTCCCCTTCTCTGCGCTATATTCTAGGAACTCTCCCGGCAGGAAGCTGGAGCCACTGTACAGCCCACT
>NW_012149767.1:11532-11853 GCF_000956105.1 Propithecus coquereli
GTTGATCTGTCATGTTGGCAGTGTGAGTCTTCCTGGTGTCATGAGAAAAGCAGGGATTTTTCTTCTCCCTCTCCCTGTCTGTTCACAGCTAAGGGCCTGAGATAGAATAAAAATAATCCAATTTGTGGCTCTTTCCTGCGAAATTCAGAACCAGCCCAGAAGGGCGCAGCATGGAAGAAGATCCCCAATATTAATACAAAGTTACCGTTTGGGACTTGGGGATAAATTATTTCCAAAGGTCCTCCTGTCTGGGAGTCACATCCTCTGATATGAGGAAGTGATGCCAGCGGAGCCTTCCTCCGGCTGTTTAAGACGTTTCAG
>NW_012149767.1:16666-17163 GCF_000956105.1 Propithecus coquereli
TATATTTTTAGTTGTCCAGATCATTTCTTTCTATTTTTTGGTAGAGACGGGGTCTCGCTCTTGCTCAGAGTGGTCTCGAACTCCTGACCTTGGGCAATCCCCCCACCTCGGCCTCCCAGAGTGCTGGGATTACAGGCGTGAGCCACTGCACCCGGCCAAGAGCTAACACTTTTTTTCCTATAAAATCCAGCACAGATCAGCTAAAATAATGGCACATGGTAGGGACAGTGAGAAGAACTTTTGGCACCTTTCTTGTGTTCAAAATAAGTTTTATAAGCTCACGCTCCTGAGCTTTGAGATCACAAGGGAGCAGAAGCCACTCTGAGTTCTGGAGAGAGTTCTGGAATGGTTCCGTTCACACCAGCGAGCTCCGCGCTGGCGTCTACCCCCGCCCGCTCTCCCGAAGAGCCGAGCTGCTCTCCAACTTCAGAGCTAAGCCTGCCCCAGCTGCCAGTCTCCAAAATAAAATCAATGTGTGACCTTATTCACCAGATGTA
>NW_012149767.1:19478-20666 GCF_000956105.1 Propithecus coquereli
CGGGGCCCGGGCCCACTTTGGCAGCCACTGTGCAGTCTGGCCCCGAGCAGAGGCCCAGAGCCTGGGGCAGGGGGCGGGGACGGGGGAACAGGGCCTGCACTGTGCCCACGTCAAGGAACCCAGTCATCGGAAGGACTTTATGCGGGGAGCGTGAGAACATAAGGGAGAGGCGCTGCAGGAGGTACAGGAGACAGCCCTGATGGGGTGGGGGGCTGCTACACGCGAGCACACACACACATACACGTACACGCATGCAAACATACACACATGCATGCATAAACATACAGAGATGCACATATGCACATCCGTGTGCACATCCCCATGCACATATGTAAACACATACACATACATACCATACTCACACGTATACATACATCATACACACCATACTCACACACATGTACACACATACATACATACACACATCAACACACACGTACACATGTATGCATAAACACACAGAGATGCACATATACACGTGCGTGCACATAGCCATGCACACATATGTAAACATATACATGCCATACTCACACACATATACATACATCATACACACCATACATGCACATACATACCATACTCACACACATATACATACATCATACACACCATACTCACATACACACATGTACACACACATACATACATACACACACATCAACACACATACACATGTATGCATAAACATACACCCAGAGATGCACATATACACGTGTGTGCACATACCCATGCACACATATGCAAACATACACATACATACCATACTTACATACATGTATACATACATCATACACACCATACTCACATGCACACATGTACACACACATACTCACATACACACACACATCAACACACACGTACACATACACAAATACAGAGACAGCCACGATGGTTGCTCCTAGACTCTGGCACCAGTCTGTCTGCGTTTGAATTTCAACTCTGCCAAATTACCATGCACCAAGTACTCAACTCCCTTGGTGCCTCAGTTTCCTCATCTGTAAATCGGGGTGATCTTAGGAGTGGCTGCCTCACGGCGTTGCTGTGACGTTAAATGTGCTCGTGCACGCGGCGTCCGTGCACAGAGCCTGGTGCACAGCGAAAGCTCAGGCAGCAGCCGCTCTCCAGCCCCGGCCACCCTGGGCTGAAGGTCCATGGAAAAGGGGGTGCGGCTCTGGGGGGCAGAGCAGA
>NW_012149767.1:22944-23211 GCF_000956105.1 Propithecus coquereli
GAGCTCAAACAATCCGCCCGCCTCGGCCTCCCAGAGACCTAGGATTACAGGCGTGAGCCACCGCGCCCGGCCCCACCTGTACTTTTGATCAACTGGCTTGAAATCAGAGATTTTCATGACCCCATTCTCAGGTTAGACAGTTTGCTAGAATGGCTCGCAGAACTCAGGAAAACACACTACTTACATTTGCCAGTTTATTATAAAGACACCACTCAGGAGCAGCCAAACGGATAAGAAGCACAGGGCAGGGTGTTGGGGGGAGGGCGG
>NW_012149768.1:0-321 GCF_000956105.1 Propithecus coquereli
CTAATGACAAGATCTGCTTTCTGAAGATCTTCTTTTAAGGAGTCCTTGTACCTGTAAACATCCAGAGTAAATGACTCAGTACTGAATGGTTCAGGTACCACCATTCCTCTACCAATCTGGAGGATAAGTCGGTTGTAACCAAGGCTCTTGATTATTTGCAGACTGTTGCGCGCCGACACACACGCAATGAGGTCGTCAAAGCTGGTGGTCCCTACAGTAACGAACACGCACTTCATCGCGCGGATTCTGCAAGCCCAACTCGCAAGGGCCGGATGTGACGTAGTGGAGGCCACACGCTCTGCAGCAGCTAGGCCCAGATTT
>NW_012149768.1:2303-2778 GCF_000956105.1 Propithecus coquereli
TTTCTACATATATATGACTAATACAATTGCGATCATACTATATATAATCTACATGGTTTCTTAAAAATTACTTTGGGTAATTTTTCATAATAATTCCTATAGCTCTATCTACTTTGATTCTTTGTAATAGCTGTGTAGGATTACATCGTACGGATGTACCGGAATTTACTTAGCCAGGCTTCTACTGATGGATGTTTAGGTGGTGACTTTTTTCTCGTAGAAATGGAAAAACTTCTTTTTATCTTCTACACATTTTAAAGAGATAATTGGGGGAAAGGTAGATAATGGGAATGGTGGGTAGGAATTGCGAAAGGAATTTATAATAGAAACTTCCGATTGCATCTTTTTTCTCCCCTGTAATGATGATGAAGAGCTTGAGGTTTCCGAGGACAGGAAACAGAGGAGTAAAGTGCTAGGACTTCTTTTATTTTAGGACAATGAGGAAAACCTTGAAATATTTTTGCCCTTTCATTTC
>NW_012149768.1:5558-6085 GCF_000956105.1 Propithecus coquereli
GCCACTGCCAATAGAAAACTAAGCTCTTATTTCACCGGAGAAGCTATTTAAATGATCTGTTTGGGGGCGGGGGTGGAGGAAGGAGAGGGAATTGGATGTGGCTATAAAGGGGCAGCAGGAGGGATCTTTGTGGTGATGGAAACGTTCCCTACTGGGACTGTATCGATGCCAATATCCTGGTTGTGATATTGTGCTATAGTTTTGCAAGATGTTACCATTGGAGGGAATGGGGTAAAAATACATGGGATCTTGGGCAAAATACATAGGATCTTTCTGTTATTTCTTACAGTGCATGTGAATATAGTCATCTCAAAATAAATTAATTAAAAATGCTCCATTTTGTAAAGCAGAGGATCCTTTCGTAATATGAACATTTTCTAATTCATCTTTTAAAAATAATCGTGTTTTCTTACGGAAATAGACATCTGTATATACTTAGCTCTGTGCTGGGAATGAAGTATATATTCAGTATATGTAAATATATTTATAGAGATGAGCCTCACTATGTTGCTCAGGCTGCACTCGAA
>NW_012149768.1:6770-7879 GCF_000956105.1 Propithecus coquereli
GGACTATTTTAAGATCTGTCTCACATTTTTCTGGTGTATTTTACGGTGGGAAAAGTCAATTGGAAAAAATGCACTTAGCTCTGTTGGGGATGGTAAGGTAAAATAAGTACTTAAAAAAAGACACGTGAAGTTTGTTTTTGTTTTCATTTTAGCTTCAAACTGTGCAGAAAGAGCTAAGCGATAGCTCCCCAAAATGAAATTGTATTGCTTCTCCTTAAGTTTTAGCTCATATTATAACAATAGATCGGCCACCACAGTGGCCGGTAGAAGCCCTGCAAGGCATGCGTTGTCGTCCACATCTTCATTGCAGAAGTCTGAGAATATGGCTTTGTGTATGTGACTTGTAATTCAGGGTTTATTTTTCTTTTAATTTTGCAGCTGTTGAAGTGAGGGGACGTGGAGAGGAAAAGGACCTGTGTGTGAATAAGAGTAATGTGGGTACGGAGACCCAGGCACCCCCGGAGTGTGGCGTGGCTGTGGCAGGGCAGTGAGGGGCTGTGGCCCTGTGGCTGCTGGGGTGGGCGCCTTCCTGCCTGCTCTGTGCCGAGGGTGGGCACTGAGCCAGGTGCTATGGAAGACGGGTAAGAAACGGGAGCTTCCTGTCTAGCTGGCAAAAGATCACAAACCTTAATATCGGGCAGAAAGAGACAAATGCCTCAAGAGAAATTTAGATAACACTATGGGAGTTCAGAAATGTAAAAGACAGTTTCTACCTTTGGGGAATAGGAAAGGCTTCCTGGTGAGTAGGTGATGTTTTGAGCGGAGTTATACATTAAGGACAACATTAAAAAGGACTAAAAAGACTCGGGATAGGGAGGAGGGCATTGCAAGCAGAAGGGTGAGTGAAACCAGGGAAGTGCTGGTTGGGAAAATCACATACGTTGGCTGGACGCGGCGGCTCACACCTGTAATCCTAGCACTCTGGGAGGCCGGGTGGGTGGATCGCTCAAGGTCAGGAGTTCAAGACCAGCCTGAGCAAGAGTGAGACCCCATCTCTACTAAAAAATAGAAAGAAATGATCTGGACAACTAAAAACATAAATATAGAGAGAGAAAAAATTAGCTGGGCATGGTGGTGCATGCCTGTAGTCCCAGCTACTCGGGAGGCTG
>NW_012149768.1:10614-10933 GCF_000956105.1 Propithecus coquereli
AACGGATTTCTACCTTCCAAACTTACACCTTCCCCAGCCCTCCTCGGTAAATGGCAACTCTGTGCTCTTTGCAATTCAAAAAAACCTTAGTTATCCCAACTCTTCTCTCTCATCTGCCCCACATCCAGTCCGCCAGCAAACCCTGTTGGCCCTATCTAAAATACTCAGTCCGTCCAGAATTCAGGTACTTCTCACCGCCTGGTCCCCAGCGCTGTGCTCCCTCCCTTGGCTTACTGAGGTGACTTCCAGACTTGGGTTTTCCTGCCTCATTCCTTCCCCACTGCCATTCACCTACCACCAGCAGCCAGAGGGACCCTTT
>NW_012149769.1:0-585 GCF_000956105.1 Propithecus coquereli
GGGGAGGTACTGGGGTCTAAAAGCCATTCCAGATGCTTCCGTTACCCCCAATGTTGCCCTTCCACCTGTTCCCAGGTACTGTATTAGGCCCATGGGATACAATAGTTATACTGGTATATTTGGAGTTATTGGAGAAGAGGTACACACTTTAACTTGAATAAATGGATTTTCTTTCCCTCTCTTTTACTACTTGTCTTTTATTATGGATGTCACACTACATTGGTCCAGCCTAAGGGTAAGGTGTCACCATGATGAATGCCCTGCACTTCTATTAGACAGTGTAGTTTAGTACAATGAGGGCTTCTTTACAAGCTGCAGTTCATTTCTGATTTTAACACACATTGGTTGAGTGACCTTGAGTAAAGTGGGTCATGTCAGCATGTTGGAGCTTTCTGGCTACATCCTTGCCTGCCTCATGTATAAGGAATGTATTGCATGTGGTAGCTTTTCATATCAATAATCAAAGTTATCAATACAGCAGCTACAATATTGCACTATTTTATAACTAGCAATGCTATTTCACAATTTCATCTTAAGAGCTACTTTCTTTAGCAAGATTATAGGAATGCTTCTCTTTCCACCAGT
>NW_012149769.1:5220-6596 GCF_000956105.1 Propithecus coquereli
ATGGGGATAAGTTTTTAGATGCAAAACAAAAAGCATAATACATGAAAGAAAGAATGTATACATTTGAATTTACCAAAATTAAAATATCCTGTTTTGTAAAAGATACTGTTAAGAGAATAAAAAGACAAAGTAGAGACTTGGAGAAAATATTTCAAAACACATATCTGATATAAGACTGGTGTCCAAAATCTGCAGAGAGCACTTAGAACTCAACAATAAAAAAAACAAACAATTCAATGAAAATAGGCAAAACATCTGAACAGATGTTTTACTCAAGAACATAGATGTCAAGTATGCATATGAAAATATCCTGAGCATCATTTGTCCTTCAGAAATTGCAAATTAAAACAACAACGAGATACCACTACATACCTATCAGAGTGATTGAAATCCAAACCACCAACTCCAATGGCTGGAGAGGATGTGAAGTAAAAAAACTCTCACTCTTTGTTGGTGGGAATGTAAGTGAAATAGCCATTTTTCCATTTGCCACAACATAGATGGGCCTAAAGGACATTATACCAAGTGAAATAAGCCAGACAGAGAAAGGAAAATGCTGCACAATCTCATTTATATGTGTAATCTAAAAAAAAAAACAGTCAAATGTACAGAGATGGAGAACACAATAGTGGTTACCAGAAGTGGGGCCAGGAAATGAAGAGATATAGGACAGGAGATAAAAAATAGCAAATATGTAGGATGAACAAGTCTAGAGATTTAATGTACAATATGAGAACTATAGGTAATAAAGTTGTACTATATATGGGATTCATGGTAAATGAGTAGTTTCAGCTACTCTTGTCACAAAAACAATAGGTAACTATGTGAGATGATAGATATGTTAATTGTCTACCATATAGTAACTTTTTTACTATCTGTATGTATCCTTTCACATCATGTTGTATACCTTAAATGTTCACAATAAAATTTATTTTTAAAGAAAGAGCTAATGATAAATCATGCAGACAGGAAGATTTGAGCTACCAATTCTTCCCCCTAGGCATGATTAAGAAAAGGTCTTGTTCCAACTCTTTTATACCCTATGTTTTAATCTTGGGTCCTCCTCTAATGAATTATAATTTATTCATATATTCCCACGGTAGAGATATTTGTGGCAGCAACGCTCCAGACAAAAAGACCAGTTTTCTTATACTCCTTTGCAGCTGGGGGTGGCCATGCAGCTAAGGTCTACTCAGTGAGAACTGTTGTGTCACTTTCTGGAAGGTTCCTCAGGTAGGAGATGCACTCCTTTTGCCCTTCCCTTTATCTCCTTCTGGAAAGTGATTCTGAGGATAGAAGGTGTGTGCTGAGGATGGTGGAACAGAATCGTGAAGCTTCCATCCAAGGCCTGTCACCCTCCTGTGGATTTCTTTTAT
>NW_012149769.1:6646-7010 GCF_000956105.1 Propithecus coquereli
ATTTTGGTAGAAGTTATTTAAGAAGTTCAGCTTAGAAAGTTATTCAGAATATGTTTTCCACCAGGCAGGAACTTTTGCTGCCTGGGTATTATAGCCCCCCAAAGGATGTAAATACAAATGTTTGTTTTCAGCCAGATATTCTTTCTCTAGAAAATAATAGCATATTTACTCTTCATACAGATAAAAAACAAAAGGTTACAAAAGCACATAAAGTGAAAAATGGGAATTAACCCATCCTGTCTCATCTGAGCATCTGAATCCAATATGTGAAAAATAGTTCCTCCCCCTTTTATTTTCTTAATGTGATCTTCATTAGCTTTCCAAAATCATATATTTTTTTTCCTAGTTAGCTCTCAACAGCAAG
>NW_012149769.1:9040-9908 GCF_000956105.1 Propithecus coquereli
GTTTAAACTCGGATAAAAGAAGCAACTTATCTCCAGATGCTTGATTCTAGGCTATTCATTATAAACCTGGCTAAAATAGAGAATAATTATGCAAAACAAGAAAGTCTACAAAAAATAATGAAGGCAAAATTCTAGCAAAAGAAATTGATGTTAAATACTATTAAATAACTAAATATATTATTTTAATGTTTAAGTAATGCAAATTCAGTTTTAGTATGTCTGATAATACTATTAGAATATGTATATGTGTGTGTAAAGTGAGTCTTTTAATGTAAAATATGATTTATAATTATGCTAAAAATATCTCATTGCTTTGGAAGTGGGACAATAAATATGAGTATTACCAGGGGGGCAGATAAGTATAGGAACTAAGACCAATTTGAAAATACTGCAAAATTTATATACTTATGCTTTGATTTCTTACTTTTCAATAGCAATAAAATAAATACTATGATTTTAGGAGAAAGGATTATTATGAAATATGTTAAACCATTCAAATAGAATGTCAAATAGGATAACATAAACACTTGTAATACTATATTCACTTTACAAAACTTAGCATTATCCTATATGCTTCAGATATTGTTCAAAGAAACAAAGCAAAAATAACTGTTGAAAAAATTGGAATCTCCTGTGTACCTTCCCAGGTTAAACAAGGCATTGTTTAAAGCACTTTACCTATATTACATATATTAACTAATCTAATGCTCATAAAATTGTTATGAAACACAGCTTTAATCATTATCTTTATTTAATTTATTTGTAAACTGAAGATAATGATTAAAGCTTTTTCATAATAATGTACTAATTGGTCAACACTAATGTGCACATATGGAAAGTAACATTTTTTATAGGGGGTGTTGGGCAC
>NW_012149769.1:15693-19682 GCF_000956105.1 Propithecus coquereli
TTTTGTGACAGTGGTTCATAGGATGATGACTATAGATTATCATCAGCGACTCCCAAATCCCTACCCAGGTTGGTATGCTAAAGCAACCTTTTTTCTAGAATGTTTGTCTTTTTGTTTGCTTTGGAAATTTTGATGGTTTTCTTTTTCCTTTGCTCATCTTACTTTGTTCCAGAAACATAAAATTATTTGAAATTTGGGCTCCCATTTTGCAAGCTTAACAAGTAAAATGATTTAATTCACTTAAATCAGATTATATCAAATCTTGTTAACATCCATATCTTCCAATTAATTACTGTCAAATTCCACGTGCTGAGAAAATTTTTATTTTCTCCAAACGGGTAAAGAACATTGCTATGTTTGTTATCGTGGAAGAGAGAGAAGCTGACATCTGAGCTTTATGAAAGCTCATTAACAAATCTAAATTTTTAGATTTATCAGAGTTGCTCTCACATGTCTACTTACCAAGGCTTTCTACCTTCTTGCATTTTAAACAACATCTGCAAATTCAAAACTATTTTTTCCGCATGTTTATTATTTTTTTCTCAGGTAAGAATTCTTCATATAAAACAGTTACACTTTCCCTGTGAACAAGTTTGTACTTATATTAATAATTAGTCAGGAAAAGCAAAAAATTGTGAGATTAAAAGGAATTATTATAAATGATTTAAAATGAATGGAGAAGAGAGTTGAAAAATTTCAGGTATTGTAATGCATAGAATGTTTATAAATGCCAACATTTACTAAGCACCTTCTAAGCCACAGAGTTCTGCACTTAACATCATTCAAAAGATATTTGCTGAGCTGCTGCTTTGTTCCTGGAAATATACTGGCTGCTCTGATAAATATAGATTCATCTTGCCCTTTTTATTCTACTGAATTAATATCTCTTGAACCAATTTTCTTCCCTCTGTCCCCCCTACCACTACCCTGTTTGGACCTCCATCCATCATCTCTCACTTATATGCCCGCAGCCTCCAGGACAGTCCACCCCTAATCCATATTTTATTGTGTTTTTCTTTAATGCAGACCTGCCCATGTCATTCTCCTATATGAACTGACCAGTGTCACTCCACTGCCCTCGGTTTAGCGCCCACGTTTCTCATCATGATGTAGCAATCATCTCTTGAGTTTGCTATTCTTGGTCCTTTGCTGCTCCTTTTGCCAACATAGCACAACCCCCCTCATGCGTATTTGTTTGGGGGGAAATTATTTCTCCCATTTCATAGTGTTCTGTTAGGACTTTTTACCACAGTGTTTCTCTAAGAAGTGAAGATATGACCCAATTTGGACCAATCAAACTCTTCCTAGAATTGAATCCACAGTAAAGGTCCACAAAGGTCGATGGCATGAATCCCTGCTCCTGAGATCCTTAGGACTCTCTTCTTTTTTTTTTTGAGACAGAGTTTCACTCTGTTGCCCTGGCTAGAGTGAGTGCCGTGGTGTCAGCCTAGCTCACAGCAACCTCAAACTCCTGGGCTCAAGTGATCCTCCTGCCTCAGCCTCCCAGGTAGCTGGGACTACAGGCACACGCCACCATGCCTGGCTAATTTTTTTTTTCTATATATATTTGTAGTTGTCCAGATAATTTCTTTCTTATTTTTTTTTTTAGTAGAGATGGGGTCTCGCTCTTGCTCAGGCTGGTCTCGAACTCCTGAGCTCAAACAATCCGCCCGCCTCGGCCTCCCAGAGTGCTAGGATTACAGGCGTGAGCCACCGCACCCGGCCCTTAGGACTCTCTTTACTCTTCTATTTCCTGTGATTTGGCTACACAGCTTTTCCTTCAATTTTGTGATTTAGCTAGTTCAAATAAGTTTATCAATTTCTAAAAAAATTATCCATAGTTGAATTTGCTTCAAGGACATTTATTAATGAATCCCTTCATAGCTCTTCAATCTCATCTCTTACCATTCCCCACCTTGTGTCTTAGACTTACTGAACTCTCTGTCCTTCACTGATTCATCATCCTTTTATTTGGCTCTAGACATTTGCTCCTCATATCCCCTTTCCACAGAAACCACATTCTTCTTATCCGTATTTCTCTAATTCCTACACATCCTCTAGAACTCAACTTCCTTTTCTCAAGGAGGACTTCCCTTATGCTCCCATTGCTTCTACTCTGAGCTCAGAGTAGCCCATTTATGAATAGCCCATTTATCACACTTTCCATTTCTTGCTCATCTGTTGTGGAAAAGGAACTTCAATAAGTGTAAGATTGGTCTGTGTCTATCTTATTCATATTTAATTTATAGTGCCTATATCAATGTTTTGTACATAAAACAAATCAGAATGTATTTGTTGAATAATGAATGCATGAATACATGTAAGACAAATTCATTTAACTCTACAAGACATTGGGTAATCATGCTCCAAACTGAATATAATCAAGGTCCAGGAAGTCAGTCCTCTAGCTACTAAACAAAATGAAAGAGATCAGTGCTGAGTCAGTCTACTGGGAAGACTGCAGGTAAGATATAGGGCGTGATTTGGTCCATGGTAGATAGATAGAATCCAGGGAGTGGAAAAAAAACTAAGAGGATATTTTGGCCCCACTATTGTAAACTTTATATTTCAAAATGGTACATGTGAAATCTAGAGTTTTTTTCTGAACTAGCATTTCATCACTATGTATATGTCTTGACAAATAAGTTTTATATGTCAAATCTGATTTTTAGTGGGATAATGAGGCCTCATCCAGTCTTCGCATGAGTGAGTATGGTGATTGATTAGCAATGTCTGCCGGGAAGAGACATGAGGGAGTGTGCACAAAAGTGATAGATATTATCTATTCTATGCTGGCATAATGCATTATCCTCTAGTGGCCTTTTTGAATTAAATTTTTCCAGGAATTTCCCAGGGAGATATGAAAATGCCAGCTTGACTGATAAATCTATTGAAAGCTGATATAAAATTACAGAAACATAAAATTGTTAAGATGCCTCCAACATATCTATTCACTTTACAGATGTGGAAGTCAAGCAGAGGGTAAAAGGACTTGCTCAAGAATGCTACCAATAAGCTCAGCCCAAAACTTATTTTTTTTCCATTTCCTGGCCCAGAGTTTTCAGTTTATATAATCCAATTTAAGACTGAATTAATGAAACTCACTCATTAGTTATGATGACTTGCCCAATTTGCTTTAGAGCCTCCCCTTTTAAATTTGTAGACTATGGTTGTTAATAGGATCACATGATAACTATATACCTGGCACATATATTTCCACTGTGACATATTAATTCAAACATAACATTTAAGTGACTCAACTTTCAAATTTCTTGAAAGAACTTTGTGTCACTTTTCAAGCCTGGGTAATATCAGCTATGTTTAAGGGAATAGGGCCCCATGTACAAAGGGATACTCATTCCTTTGTAACGTCTCTAAACAAAGCCTTTTCCTATGCTTCACACAGTACAGGGGTGAAGACAGTTTTGAAAATTGTGAATAGGGCTTGAACCATGTAAAGAAGTGGAGAGGAGAACTGGGGGACAGAAGAGTCCTGAGGAAGGAGGAAACATGAAAGAGAAAGCACAGAATCATGTGTGATGTTTTAAGCAAGATTTTTTCCCCTAATCCCATGTCTTTTGCAATCTTGTGTTCCCTATTCAAGGTTAAATTTTCCTCTTCTCAATATAAATTCAACATTCTTTTATTTCTTGTGATTTTCACTCAGAAGGTAACATCCTCCATCATCCTCACTTGAATCAATCTTGAACAAGTAGGAAGTCCTTGGGAAACTCTCCAGCAACTTCTCTTGTCCTGGCTGGGTGTGCTCCAAGTGCACCATTTGGCTAGGTCACTCTAAGCTATTGGTATAACCTTTGCATCTACTTTCCTCCTGTTCCTTGGAAAATCCTTTCTCAATCATGTCAGCTGTTATTTCCACATATATCTTGGAAACCTTACCTGACCTCCCAGGCATGCTCATGAATCAGGTATTCCTTCTCAGCTCCTTAACCCTCTGGCCCCAGGGACTGCCCATTCCACTGTGGCAG
>NW_012149770.1:0-1959 GCF_000956105.1 Propithecus coquereli
GAGATCTTGTCTGGTTTGTTGAAGAACCGCAGCCATAGAATATTGACTAATAGATCATAGCCCATGTTGAGGGAGGTCTCCAGTGAAGTACTAAAAATGTCCTCCTTTGCCTTTAACTTATTCAACATTTTTAACTTAGGTGAAAACATAGAAGGTGAGGTCCTGACATCTGTGGCTAATACAATGCTGAGAGGCAGAGCTTGTATGGATGGTCACAGAATCTCCATTCAAAAGGATTTTTCCTTGACCATATGGAATGATAAGCCCAACCATAGAAAGGACTACTATGTCGTAGAAGCTGGTTTAAGCAGTAAAGACATCAGGTCACTTTGAGTCATATTTATTCAGGGCAGGTGACCATAATAGCCATCAACTGAATCAAGGCCCACGACCCAGCATTTTGAAGGGAGCATCCTATAGCATTTTATCTAGTGCGAGGTCACATCTACATTCTGTAAATGGGCAGAACCCTGGTCACCCCCTCCCCTACATTCCCACTGGTAGATGCGTTTGAATGTTCTTGAGGTAAAGATAGGTAAATTTGCAAAATAAATCGACCTGTCCACAATGGACTTCTGAGAAGAAAAGGATTGAGATTTCAAACTTCTCCCTCTGAGATTCAAAGCTATCGAAACATATTTAATGGATCAACGTGGTCTCCTCCACTGAAACTGCTTTTTCTGTAAGAGAGAAGAAGAAATAAGAAAATGCATGTATATTTGCTCATTTATGGAGAAAGAAACACAGGAAGGATAGACCAGAAATCAATGAGATTGGTTACCTAGAGAGGGTGGGTGGAAATACAGTGGGAAAGTTGAGAGAATAAGAACAGGGTAGAAGAGATGAGAGGAGGGACAATTCTTGGGTAAACCTTTTTGAATAGTTCTGAATTTTAGAACTATGTTAAGTTTTCATATACAGACATAAAATAAGCAAATAAATAAATTGTAAGAAAGAATATAAGCAAAAACAAATGAACCCCTGTTTTAAATGAATAACATAACCACACTAAAGGGGAGAGGGGAAAACTAATCCAGGTAACTTTTACCTTTAACAAAATAAATAAATAAAAGGTAACTTTAAAATAAACAGTCAACAGGTAAAATATACTGACAAATTTTATCAATATTTGTGCAATTTATTTTATATCTTATGTTTCTTCTTTATTTTGTGTCCTGTGTTTCCTCTCTGGGGAAATAGAAACACAGGATACAACATAAATAAAAGAGCAGCAAAATGATTAATAATACATTTTAAATTACATTTATTCTTGCTGAAGCAATCTTTTAAAATTCCTTTAGTGAAGAGCTACAGGTGGTAAAATCTTTTACCCTCTATGTCTTTAACGGTAAGGTTATTTTGCCCTCACTTTCACATACTAGTTTAGCCAAATGGAATATTCTAATATGACAGATGCTACATTATCTTTTGGCATCTACTATATATCGTAGGAATCTGCTGTCCAGATAATTGTTCCCTTGCAGGTAAACTGTCTTTTCTACTTGATGACTTTTAAGGGATTATCTTAATCCTTGATGCTGCTCAGATCCATTATTCTAGTCTAGATATGGATTTCCTTTTTATTATCTTGCTCAGTACGCAGAATGCACTTTCGATCTGAGGATTTAGACATCTCTTCAATTTCGAAAAATCATTTTATTATTTCTTCAGCTATTGTATCTCTGCCTAGTCCCTTGTAAGGGCCCCCATTGGAGTTCCTCAATCTATCCTTCATGTCATATAACTGTCCTTTCATGTTTTTCAAAATCATTGTCTCTGTCCCAGTATGCTGTGTTCTGGGTAAGTTTCTCAGCACTATCTTCCAATCCGCTAATCCATTCTTTGAGTCTAATTTAGACTACATAGTCAATTGGGGTGTTTTTAAAAATTATTTCAATGACTCTATAAAGCTTTTACAACTGATTCTTTTGCATGTTTACCAATTTTGTTTTTATATCA
>NW_012149770.1:3410-4118 GCF_000956105.1 Propithecus coquereli
TGCTTATTTTGAAAAAATTTAATTTTTTGTCTTTTAATTATTAACTTGTGGGAATTATTTACATGTTCTGGATACAACTTCTTTGTCAGATATATGTTTTGTGAATATTTTCTGAAACTTTTTGGCTCACCCATTTTTATTGGTGTCCTCTGAAGAGTAGAAGTTTTTAATTTCACTGAGTCTAATTCATCAATTTTTCTTTAATAGTGCTTTCTGGGTCTTATCTAAGAAATTTCTGACTAATTCAAGATCATAAAAATATTCTTCTTAAAGATTTATAGTTTTGACTATTACTTTTAGGTTTATGATCCATCTCAAATTTATTTTGTGTATGGTGTGAGGTAGGGATGGAGGTCTTTTAATTTTCCATATAGATATTCTATTGTTCTAGCACTATTTCCTGAAATGACTTTTCTTTCCCCATGGAATTGCTTTGTTATCTTTGTGAAAAATCAATTGACTGTACATATGAATCTATACCACTAAGTTTACAGTGATTTTTTTTTTCATCATGGCAATAATAAGTAGAACAGCTCTGTTTCATTTCTTACCTCTTTTTTCTCTTCCTCTTGTTTGGAGGTTATCCAGCTTGTGCTTCATTTTGGATACTCTCTATTGATCTGGCTTCAAATTTCTTTTCCCAGGGATTCTGGTTTGCTGGTAAGTCTGTTGAAAGAATTCTTCATTTTTGATATATATTTCATTTCT
>NW_012149770.1:5773-5977 GCF_000956105.1 Propithecus coquereli
CCTTTGAGAAGTGCCTGTCAAAGTCTTTTGATTATTTTGAAAAAATTTAATTTTTTGTCTTTTAATTATTAACTTGTGGGATTATTTACATGTTCTGAATACAACTTCTTTGTCAGATATATGTTTTGTGAATATTTTCTGAAACTTTTTGGCTCACCCATTTTTATTGGTGTCCTCTGAAGTGTAGAAGTTTTTAATTTCACT
>NW_012149770.1:7730-8490 GCF_000956105.1 Propithecus coquereli
AGCAGACCAGAAATAGTAGGGAAATTCCTCAACCTGAAAGAGAGCATTTCATAACATCAAACTTAATGGTGAGAGACTGAATGCTTTTCCTTTAATATTGCTAACAAAGAAAAAATGGCATAAGGTTAAGAGAGTCCAATAACAGAAATCAATCAAACAGAACAGAGAGTCCAAAAATAGGCCCATACATATGAGACTAACTGATTTTCAACAAATTTGTCAAGGTAATTCAATTGGGAAAGGACAGTCTTTTAAGCAAATGATGCTGAAAAAATACGACATCCAGATGCAAAAGAGTTTATGTGAAGCCATACTTTACACCTTGGAAATAATTTGAGATGGATTTCAGACGTAAAGATAAGAGCTAAAACTATAAAACTTCTGGAAGAAAACAGAAGAAACATTTTTTGACCTTGAGCTAAACAATGATTTTTTAGGTAGGACACAAAAAGCACAAATCACAAGTGAAAAAATTGAAAATTGGAATTCACAATTAAAAACACTTGTTCTTTGAATGACACCATTAAGAAAAGGAAAAGACGAGCCATGGACTGGGAGAAAATATTTTCAAAACACACATCAGGTAAGGGACTTGTATTCAACATATATAAAGAATTCTAATAAATCAAGAATAAGAAGACAAAGAACCCAATTTAAAGTGTGCAGAAGATTACACAGATACTTTCACCAAATATACAAAAGGCCGGTAAGCACATCTTCAACATCGTTAGTTATTAGGGAAACGCATGCAAATTAAAAC
>NW_012149770.1:8540-9819 GCF_000956105.1 Propithecus coquereli
ATCTGATTACAAACTATAAGGCCACAATTTAAAAATACAATAAATTTCTATCTGTAGAAATTTTCTGGGCCAAATTCTTGGATCACAAAGCAGACAAGAAATGATTGGTAGACCAAACTAAGATACTGGCTCTTTGAATGAGAGGACATAGATGGATGTGAGAGTAATTAAGAAGGAGTTAGCAGTGATGGGACTTGGTGCTTGTCTGGGTATAGAGATGATGAGAAACATGGAAGAGAAAGTTGATTCCCAGATTTCTGGCATGGACACTGGGTAGATGGTTATGTCATGAACGAAGAAAGAGAAGGGTAGGAAAAGATGGCGCTGGGAGAGTGTGGAGTTTGGGATGAGGGAAGGGCAAAAGTGGAAACACTGAAGAATACAGAATATTAAGGCCTAAGCAGAGAAAGATGAGCCAGCAAGGAAGTCTGGGTCATGGCCAGTGGTGTAGGAGATAATCCAGGTGCTCAGTTTTGCTGGAATGAGAGGGAGGGATATATGGACTCATACAGAGGCAGATAAATTTACAGTTGAGGAAGTCCGAACATTGAGTAAGTTAGTGCTTCTAGTTTCTCAGTCAAGTAAGAGATGAGGGTGTCATCAGTGGCTGGAGATAGAACAGCAGGGGACTTAAAACATCTGGGGGCTGGTCAGACAGACATCTCTTTCTTTTAATCTGGCCTGGAGACCTCACCATTTGAACTAATTTGGGCTTACTTATAGCATGGTAACCTCAGGGCATGTGAACTGCTTACATAGGGTTTGATGATTTCGAGAACAAGTACTCCAGCAACCAAGGCAGAACTGTTGCATATTTTACGCCCTAGGCATGGGAATTACATAGAGTTACTTTCATCAAAGCGAGTAAGGAGATAGAAGAGTTGAACGGCACTACCAATCAACATCACCTAATTGACATTTATAGAATATCCTATCCAACAATGGCAGAATATAATTTTTTCAAGTACACATGAAATAGTCACCAAGACAAATCATATTGTGACCCATAAAAAAGAAAACTGAAAAATTTAGAAGCATTGAAATTATAAAGAGCATGTTCTCTGACCACAGTTGAATTAAGCTTACAAATAGAAAGCAGAAAATTATATGGAAAATCCACAAATATTTGGAAATTAGATACTTTATTTTTTAAAGTCCATGGAACATAAAAGAAATCATAAGAAAAATTAGAGCATACTTTGAATGAAAACAAAAACACAACATATCAAAATTTGTGAGATGCAGCTAAAGCTTACTGGGAAATTTATGGCATTAAATA
>NW_012149771.1:0-339 GCF_000956105.1 Propithecus coquereli
TTAAGATAAAAATAGTAAACCTTCTTCATTAGAGCAGAAAAAAGGAAAACTTGATTGGTAAGAGTGACTTAAAAAGCAAAACCTATGTTTAGCCTAAGTAAAAGAATGTCCCAGTCTCAAAAGTAATTATCCTAAAAGTAATGGTCAATAAAATTGAGCTTAAAATTCAGTCTTCAAATTGAAGTGCACTATCAATTCTAAATATAATAAAAAGAAAAACAGAACTTCCTAGTTTTCACACCGTGCTCTGGTGTGATGATTCTGAGCCTCTGTATTTGCTCCTCCTTCTGACTGAAATTCACCACTCTCCTTTACCATTCTCCTTGCCAAGGGTCTTTC
>NW_012149771.1:2949-3268 GCF_000956105.1 Propithecus coquereli
CACATGTAGTAATTTGATTTGAGATAAACCTAAAACTTAAAGAATGCTGCTGGGAAAAGGCAATTTTATTTAGAAATGCTTCCTTGTGTTCAGGCTTGGCCATTGGACATGGATGAGAGGAATAGGGCAAGATAGGGTTGTGACTGGGAGCACTTCCCCTGCATGCAAACTGAGATCAGGAACAAGGCAAGAAAATCCATTCTCTCACCACTTATACAATATCATACTGGAGGTTCTAGAGAGTGCGATTAGGCAGAAAACAGGAAAAAAATGGCAGCCATATTGGAAAGAAGTAAAACTATCTTTCTTTATGTACAAC
>NW_012149771.1:3318-3788 GCF_000956105.1 Propithecus coquereli
CACATGTAGTAATTTGATTTGAGATAAACCTAAAACTTAAAGAATGCTGCTGGGAAAAGGCAATTTTATTTAGAAATGCTTCCTTGTGTTCAGGCCTGGCCATTGGACATGGATAAGAGGAATAGGGCAAGATAGGGTTGTGACTGGGAGCACTTCCCCTACATGCAAACTGAGATCAGGAACAAGGCAAGAAAATCCATTCTCTCACCACTTATACAATATCGTACTGGAGGTTCTAGAGAGTGCGATTAGGCAGAAAACAGGAAAAAAATGGCAGCCATATTGGAAAGAAGTAAAACTATCTTTCTTTATGTACAACATGACAGTCTATGAAGAAAATCCTATAGAATCTACAAGAAAAAGACTAGAACTAAAAAGTGAATTTAGCAATTTATAGGACATAAGGTCAATACATATAATTAGATCATATTTTTGTACACTAGCAGTGAAAAATTAGAAATTGAATTTTT
>NW_012149771.1:3838-4962 GCF_000956105.1 Propithecus coquereli
ACATTGGTGAACAAGAGACCATGGGAGCTTATATTCTCAAATAGAAAAAAAAATAATAAGCATTTTTTTTACAAATAATACATTACAATTTGTTAGTGCTACCCAAGAAAAGTCCAATGTGTCATGACAGTGTGCAATCAGGATTATACCTGGCTGCTTCCAGGGCCTGGCATGCTTCTCAACACCTAACCCAAGCATCACTTCAGCTCTCTGAGTTATCTTGTCCTCTCTAGGACATTTAGTTATCCCCTTCCTTTCCCCTTCACTCTTACACCAGATGCAATTTTATTTATAACACCCAATGTAATTTACTGCACATATTTGATATATCTGCCCAAACTACATCCACCTCTTCTTCCCACTGCCCACCCCCCAAATTTATAAGGTCCTTAATGGCAGGGACATGATCTGATCTAGTTCTCTGTTCCCAGTACCCAGTTAACTGTGGGCTCATGGAGATTCTGTCTGATCCCACTATAACAAATCTTCCCCATCAAACTTTGACTTAATGGTTTCGCTATCTATCAATAATCATCGCCCAGATACATTATTAGAGCAAATTTTTGAAAATAAAGTGTGCTAAGGTCACAAACTTCTGACAGGTCCTCCATCTGACTCTACGCTAAGTCACTGTGTCAGGCCAGATGCCAGGACCCAAATGGACAAAAGGACCCTATTTTGCCCTCTGACACCTCCACTTCCTGACTTTACTGATCACATCCCCTCACTGCTCTTCGCCTGAGGCTGTGGTGAGGGCCCTTCTGTCACTTGGAAAACCTATCATTAGAGATAGAGGAACCTAGATTCAAAGTAGAATGAAGCCAAGACTCCTCTTAAGAAAATAAAGTATTTTCTGTCTCTCTAGTGTGCTCAGGGGTTTCTATATCTTACAGAGTCTCTGCCTTACCTAGTATAATAATTAAAGGATGCAACCAATGCTGGTCTTATGATAACCAGCAAAGAAATATTTTTTATTTTAATCTTCTTATTCACCTTACACATAGGTTATACATGCATAGGCTTTGGAAAAAAAAAAAAATAACAGTCAGTAAAAAACAAAGATTTGAACCTAATGCTTTAATATGCCTCATGGGAAAAATATGTTCTAACTCACAATAAAAAAC
>NW_012149771.1:18037-19014 GCF_000956105.1 Propithecus coquereli
TTGGGTGAGTCATTAATTGAACTTCACTTTTCTCATGTATTAAGCTCATGATCACGTATATGTCTGTGGTTTTCAGCTGTTTTAAGCAGCAAAAGCTATTCTTTATATGAAATATTGGAGTCTCAGAGATAGCAAAAGCTCAAATGAAAGGAAAAATAATCAAACCTGAGCTTCTCTGGTTGAACACTTCAGGCTCTCTGGAGTTTCTTTGAGATGTCCGGGGCTTTCAGGTCCATGTATGCATAAACCATCAAGCTAGGTTGTGATTGAGGGGCTCTGGAATGGGGCAGAGAGCCTGAATTTCTAGCAAGCCCTCAGGAGATGGTAACGTTGCTGGTCTGGTTATTACCTGTGTACGATGTCACTTGATGTCTCTTCTAATGCTTGTGTGGAATTTCTACTACTTCTACTACTCAACATCCATTTTTATACTTTTATGTGTCTCCTTGACGACAGAGACCAATCATGAAGAGCATTACTGGCTCCCAATTTACTAGTGTAGGAGCTGAAAAAAACAGTCTGAATCTGTGTTGCAACACCAGAACACAGTGACAGAGAACATAACCTCTGAGTATGATGGAACTAGACTCAAGTCTCAGTTTTACCACTTAACTTGTTAGGTGACCTTGGCAATTAACTTCATCTTCCTGAGCATCAATCTTTTCATCTGTAAAGGGGGGGATCATAAAAGTAGCTACCTTGTAGGTGGTTGTGAGGATTATAAATGATATTATGCTATAAGGCACTTAGCACAGTGCCTTGAATATAACATACATTCAAGTGTTAGCCATTAGAGGAGCATAGAAGATATTTTAAATAATCGTTTGTAAAAACTTAACTCTAGTATAAAAGTATCTGTGCATAGAGAATTCCAGCCTTTGGTTGGTAGACCCAAAGCAAAGTTATAATGTACAGAGCAAGAGCATAGGAAGAGTTAGGCAACAGAAATAAACTGCATTGTTTTCACCAAGGCCATA
>NW_012149772.1:0-316 GCF_000956105.1 Propithecus coquereli
ACTCCTGGGCTCAAGCGATCCTCCTGCCTCAGCCTCCTGAGTAGCTGGGACTACAGACATGTGCCACCATGCCTGGCTAATTTTTTCTATATAGTTGTCCAGCTAATTTCTTTCTATCTTTTTAGTAGAGACGGGGTATTGCTCTTGCTCAGGCTGGTCTCAAACTCCTGAGCTCAAACGATCCATCTGTCGTGGCTTCCCAGAGTGCTAGGATTACAGGCGTGAGCCACTGCACCTGGCCCATCAAATGTTTATTGAATATAGGCTGCATATGAAACAGCTATCAGTCCAGGTGTAGTGCAGGTTTAGACTATGC
>NW_012149772.1:11886-12863 GCF_000956105.1 Propithecus coquereli
AAATTATTAATAAAACATGCAAAGGAAAGCATTTTTATTTGAAATGCATTTCTTGATCTCTTGATGGGGTGTTCTTTCTTTTTTAAAAAAATTAGTTCATGTATTTGTGGAGAACATAGCTTATTGCTGGAGTGATACAGGGGGTTTAAATTAAAGGAAGTGCTTCTGACTTTGAATCTCCAAATCAGTCCTTTCTTTGGCTCCTTTCTTTGGCACCAGGACCTTTCACACCTTGAGGGGCGGTTCCCTCAGTCAGAATCAGAATGGGTGAGAGGTACGTCTGCCTTTCAAGTGTGAGAAGGAAGATGATGATGAGGGAAGTGTGTAAGAAGCAGCAGTGTGACCCTCCAACCACAGGCAGGTGCATTTGAGAAGTGTACATACGGAAGCTGCGGAGCTGGAATGTGACTCCCACAAAAGAGCCCGTGCTTGCAAACCTCTTGGATAGTCTTCTTGTGCTTCAAGGGTACAAAGCCCCCAGCATGGGAACCCAGGAAGAGCTGATAGCACCATGGGGGTGGCCTCCAATTCTATGTCTCTCTCGAGTCCCATCAGTTGGCCAGGGATGGGTCACCAGGTCACCTCACATGTGAACGACAGACACATTAGACAACTCTTATAGGCAATATATCTCACTTTGGGAAGCCTGTACTTGCAGTTTGGAAAAACCAGGCTAACAGATGGTAAAACTTTAACTTTTGAAGGTAAGGTAGAGAGAAAATGTAATATGTCTTTAGGCATGTTCTCATTTAAAAATATTTTAAATTAGTAAACCCAAATAACATTTCTTTCGTGATCTCTGTGTTTCTGTAGGACAATTCCAGTGAGTAGGTGCTTGATGAAAGTCAGTTTTGTATGTGTGTGTGAAGGTTTGCGCAACTTACCTCTCCCAACATATGCAACTTTATTTGATGCTCACGGAGGATTCCTCTCAGATGTGTGGAATGATGTCTCTGTGTGCACCTCCTTATGTTCTT
>NW_012149772.1:12913-14455 GCF_000956105.1 Propithecus coquereli
ATTATAATTATAAAGAGAATCTGTCTCCTGCTCTTGTACTTCCAGGGTCATTTGAGTTTTTATAAAACTCCTTCTAGGCCCAGAGTTCCCTTTGATCTTGGAAGAAGATGTGCACCTTGAACTGGTTAGTGAGGCCGGAATGAAGGTTAATCAACACATGTTATCCTTCATCTAAAAGTTACCTTCATCTTTCTCTTCTGATCCTTCAGAGAGAAAGAATTAAGACTGAAGATACTTGCTTATGAAGAAGATTTATAAAGAAATGAATGAATAACTTTAGAAAACATTGAGAGTTATTCAGTACCTAAGCTCTCTGGAGACGTCCAACATTTTCTGAGCAATACTATAAATTGTCTGGAAGAGACAGGGGGCAAACTAGAGCCCCATTTTCCATAAGGAAAAACTGAGGCCAGCGGTCATTACTTAGCTTGCTGATTCTTAGTGGAGGCAGAGCTCTTGTTTTTTTCTGGCTCAGTTTGAGGGGCATTTCATTTGCCTGTCCTGTTCTTAAACAGCACTCATGAAATCACGTGTCATTTCTACTGTTATATTTAGGATGCAGCCTGCAACACTGTATAAACACCCTGTGATAGAAGACTGAAGGCTGCCGCCTGGGTAATTATTGTGTGGTTCTAGTGTCATATCATCTGCATTATCCAGATTAGAATGTATCACCCACTTCTAAGTTGGTCTAGAAGAGGGAGCCCATTGTATACAAGGCCAAAAGGATATTGCCTCATTGTTCCCCTTTGGGTGAAGATCTTTGTGATATACACAAGACTATGGCACTTCATTCTTCTTTGAAAACACTTATAATAGTCTGAAATGCTAAGGCTTTCCCACGCCCTGCCTCACTCCCCAAATACCTCCATAATGTGCTTCCTTTTCTTTTTTTTTTTTTTTTTTTGTTTTAGAATTTCATGAGAAGTATCTGGAATTGGCCATCTGAAGGGAATATTTGTCACAGAACTGCCTAATCTTTAGACGCATCTAAATGCAGATGTGTTTGATGAGCACTTTCATTTTCCTTCTTACAAGGAAGGGGGAGACTTTCTTCATTGAGCCTCTCACTTCTTGTTTCAGTCCCTTTTTTAGCCTCTTGATGAGTGTGTGACTTGGGAAGGTTGGAGCTAAGCCATTCATTTGCTCTTCACTTCTGGGGAAGTTGTTTGTACCCCCACTTTTCAGCCTACTGGGCTCTGGCTAACCCGGTAGTAGATTGGCAGTACCTGTTGAATGAATGGACGATCTACTGCCAGTCTCTGTGGCTCTGTTTTCCCCTTCTCCACCATTTTTCTCAGTTCCTGTATTTACTTTCTTTTCTTCCTCCTGGGATCATTACTATGAAGAGAGGAAGGACAGGAAGTGATTAATTTTTCATTGGGTAAATAGCCCTAGTAAAAAGATTGGTGGTAGAAAATATTGTCAAAATTTTTTGGTGGAGTTTTTATCTTGGTGCCTTGTTAATTTGTATAATCTAGAATTTGTGGCTGATGGCTTAGTGTGTCATGACATGAACAGATCTGGAACAGCCTCCCCCAC
>NW_012149772.1:25850-26365 GCF_000956105.1 Propithecus coquereli
AATTATAGTAAATATTTATTGTTTTCTTACAAAATAATTATATTCTTAATAGAAGCACAACTGTTGAAAGTGTGACAAATCAAGTACCTGAATAATAATAATGAGCAAATAAATACATATTTTGATAATTTAAGATGATAGTTTTTTAGAAAACTTTAATGAAGTAATGAAATCATTGGGCTCCCTGTTACTAAAGTGGATTTTAAAAATTACATTTTCCCTCTTTTTCTTTAAACTTATTTTTTATTTGCATATTTTCTTGGGGTCCAAAGTGCAATTTTGCTACATTGATATGTTGCACTGTGGTGAAGTCAGGGCCTTCGGTGCACCCATCACGGAAGCGATGCCTGTTGTACCCACCAAGCAACCTCCCGTCATCTACATTTCCCTCTTGGAACCATGTTTGCAGCAATGAAGGACCAATAAAGGGGGAAGTAAAGCTTGGGGACCATATTAGGCTTGAGTAGGTCAGGACAATGTCTGATAAGGGAGGGATTCGGATTTTGGTATGGAGG
>NW_012149772.1:26415-26881 GCF_000956105.1 Propithecus coquereli
TAGAAGCACAACTGTTGAAAGTGTGACAAATCAAGTACCTGAATAATAATAATGAGCAAATAAATACGTATTTTGATAATTTAAGATGATAGTTTTTTAGAAAACTTTAATGAAGTAATGAAATCATTGGGATCCCTGTTACTAAAGTGGATTTTAAAAATTACATTTTCCCTCTTTTTCTTTAAACTTATTTTTTATTTGCGTATTTTCTTGGGGTCCAAAGTGCAATTTTGCTACATTGATATGTTGCACTGTGGTGAAGTCAGGGCCTTCGGTGCACCCATCACGGGAGCGATGCACGTTGTACCCACCAAGCAACCTCCCGTCATCCACATTTCCCTCTTGCAACCACGTTTGCAGCAATGAAGGATCAATAAAGGGGGAAGTAAAGCTTGGGGACCATATTAGGCTTGAGTAGGTCAGGACAATGTCTGATAAGGGAGGGATTCGGATTTTGGTATGGAGG
>NW_012149773.1:0-386 GCF_000956105.1 Propithecus coquereli
CATGAAATACTGATTTCTGCATAAGATTTCACTTGAAAAGAGAGCTTGAAAGCCACTGTGGTTTTAACTTTTAGAGAGACCAGAAGCAGAATTTTTACAAAAAGTTTGGAAGAAGAGTCTAGAGTTCTCTTTTAACAGAGGCCTGCAAGACATTTACAGGAGCTTCATTATTTTACCCAACCTGGTTTGTGGATGGCTGATATATTTACAATAATACTCCCAGCCTTAGTTTTTATTTTCCTCTCTTACCCTCATCCTACACAATTTTTCCTTCTCCAATTTATACAACCGAAGCATATTTCTCAGTGGGCTTGAGGGAAGGGGAATACGGATTAAGGGAGAGGGGAAGAGATGAGCCTTAAGCATCACCTAGGCAATCTGTAACA
>NW_012149773.1:2741-3115 GCF_000956105.1 Propithecus coquereli
TCATTTTAAAATAAAAATATTACAGCACTTTAAAAAATCTAATAGAATGTAAATACTACATCATCTCTTTTTAAAAAATATATGAACAAGCTGTCCTTTAATAATCAGAAATTTTGTATCCTTCCTTTTTCTCCTTAAATTCATATTTCTATTCTGCTTCTACTAAAGAATTTTATTCTATTATCACATATTTTTATTCCTGAAAATCTTTTTATCAATTATCTTATCGTACAGTAAAAGTACGTATGTTGAAATTATGTCCTGTGATCATGAAGCTATGTTTAAAAATTATTCTGGATTGAGTTATCATTTCAATTATTCTGAATTGAGTTATTTTAATTATTCTGGCTTGATTTATTTCAATTATTATCGAT
>NW_012149773.1:3165-4335 GCF_000956105.1 Propithecus coquereli
GCAATCTAGCATCAAAATTTATTTTTGAGGCTAGGGGCCATGGCTTATGTCTGTAATCCCAGCACTTTGGGAGGTCAAAGAGGGAAGATAGCAGCTTGAGGCCAAGAGTTCAAGACCAGCCTGGGAAATATAGTAAGACCCCATCTGTAAACAAAAAATTTTTTAAAAAACTAGCCTGGTGTGGTGGCTTACACCTGTAATCCTAGCACTTTGGGAAGCTGAGCCAGGAGGATCACTAGAGACCAAAGTTCGAGACCAGCCTGGGCAATAGGGAGAGTACATCTCTAAACAAAAATTTAAAAATTAGCTGGATGTGGTGGCATGTGCCTGTAGTCCCAGCTGCTTGGGAGGCTGAGATAAGAGGATCACTTAGAGCCCAGGAGCTTGAGGTTGCTGTGAGCTATGATGATGCCATTGCACTCTAGTCTGGGAAACAGAGCGAGACCCTGTCTCAAAAAAAATAAAAATAAAAATTAGCTGGCTGTGGTAGTGTGCCTATAGTCCTAGCTACTATGGAGGCTGAGGTGGGAGGATTGCTTGAGCCCAGGAACTTGAGATTACAGTGAGCTATGATCTGGCCACTGTACTCCAGCCTGGGTGACAGAGCAAGACCCTGTCTCAAAAAAAAAAATTATATTTTAGTGATCAGTTGACAACTCGATTGTAGATCTTCCTGCAAAGATCTACAAATTGCTTATTGAAAAGAAACTGGGAAACCACCTAATTGCAAAAGGATTTGTTACTCATATATTAATGTGACTCCGTTTCTCAACAATAATACCAATTAATATACTGTGTTTCTAATTATCGTGGTTGGTTCCAGGGCTTTTCTACTCCAAGGTAACATACAATAGTACAATTAGGGTGCCGGGGGCCTTTCTTCTTTAAAATATGAGATCATGGGGGAGGAGTATGTGAAAGAAGAGACGGAAAAGGTGTGTCTTCGGGCAGATCAGTTTTAAGAAGTGTAAAGGGAAACTGAATATCCAGAACTTGATTTCCATAAAATTTTTCTTGGTGTTCATCTCCCTATACCATGCTAGTTTGAAGAGGACCCAGTACAACTTGCCTAAGTGGTATCTTCCCATTGGCACGAAATACCCACAACTTAAAAAAATGTCAAAAGAATGAGAATGAATAACCATTTAAATTTTATAAGGTATATTTCTA
>NW_012149773.1:6585-6904 GCF_000956105.1 Propithecus coquereli
ACAACCTGGGCAAGGCATCCCATGACAGAAAAGATTGTTACAATTCAACCCGGAAATCTGGCCAGAACACCTAGAGACTTAACAAAAGCACTTCAGCCTCCACAATTTAGGAATTATTTCTCTGACTTCATGACACAGGGCTTTTTGGATCCTGTGACCATTTCTCAACTGGATAATATATTAAATAAATTAGCACTTGCTTTTTGCTAGTTTTATAAAAGAAATTTATTGGTTTTTAAAATAAAAACAAACAGAATCCAAAATCGTAGCTTAAAATGCATGCACAGAAAATTGAGAACATAGAAATGATGCAAATACA
>NW_012149773.1:8779-9180 GCF_000956105.1 Propithecus coquereli
TTTTAAAAATAGGCACTGGAAATAATGGACATCTCTGGTATGCCAGCTTTAAGTAAGACTTGATGTATAGATTGAACTTTTATTGACCATACATCTTCCTCTATATTGCAGACATTACTTTTCCTTTTCCAGGTTCTCCTATTTAGCCTTATTATCCATTTATATCCATCTTTCTTTCTGAATATTTGGATCTCTGGATCTCTCTTTCTCATTCTGTCTTCTTTCTTTTTCCTAATATCTTTCCACGTTTTCAGTGTTTCCTTCTTTCCATCATCTTATCACAGCTAACTGAGACTTGGGCACTGAAGATGGTCTTAAAGGGTCAGTCCTGAACTGTCTACCATTTAGCACTTCCATTAATATATATATATATATTTTTTTTTTTGAGACAGAGTCTCACT
>NW_012149774.1:0-658 GCF_000956105.1 Propithecus coquereli
GGATCATATTGTTGGCAGATAATTTACCTTCCTCTTTTCCAATTTGGAGGTACTTTATTTATATCTCTTGCATGATTTCTCAACATCACTAATCACGAGAGAAACATAAATCAAAACCACAATGAGATATCATCTTACTCTAGTCAGAATGGCCATTATTAAAAAGTAAAGAAAAAGAATAAATGTCGGCATGGATGTAGAGAAAAGGGAATGCTTATACACTGTCAGTGAGAATATAAATTAGTACAACCTCTATTGAAAACAGTACGGAGACTTCTCAAGGAACTAAAAATAGATCTACCATTCAATCCAGCAATCCCGCTGCTGGGTATCTACTCAGGAAAAGAACTCATTATATCATGATAGCTGCACTAATATGTTTATGGCAGCACTATTCATAGTAGCAAAAATATAGAATCAACCCAAGTGTCCATCAACCAATGACTGGATAAAGAAAATGTGGTGTACACACACACACACATACACACACACACACGCACACACCATGGAATAATACTCAGCCATAAAAAAGAATGAAGTAATGTCTTTTGTAGTAACTTAGATGAAATTGGAGACCATTATCCTAAGTGAAGTAACTCAAGAATAGAAAACCAAATACTGTATATTCTCAATTATAAGTGGGAGCTAAAAAGGGAGG
>NW_012149774.1:2278-3763 GCF_000956105.1 Propithecus coquereli
GCAGTTTCCGTGAGTAGAAAACCCAACCTAGTGATTCTTTCCCATCCTCTACCCTCTTAAGAAAACAGAAAAACTGTTAAACTTTCAGTATTTTTTTCTTTGAAGCTCCACACAGAGTTCATGCCTCTTTTATACTCCATATCCATTTTTCTAATTCAACATTACATCTTGTTTTCTCTTCTAGGTATTCAGGGGCAGATGTTCTTAAGTTCTTCTTGGTATCCTGAACTTAGGGCCTGGCACCTCACAAGTATTCAATAAATTACTGATGAATAAAGTCAGGTTTTCTTTTTACTTAGTTCCCTAGATGGTCTCCAAATATTATGAAATTGGTCATGAACCTTTTTGTGTGTACTTGTGTGGGTACATTTTTCCACAGGAAGAAGCAATTGTTTTCATTAAATTTTTCTATTGGAATTAATGAAAAAAGAGTTTTCTCTTTATCTCTTCTCCTCTTCTCTGTAGCATACAAGTTACATATAGTCTTTCATTTTCCAAATTCTCAAAGCATTTTATTTGTAATTTTATCATATATTCACCATTTTAGAGTTGTGTAGTCATGCTTTCTTTTCTACAGAGAAACTTCCTGGAGAGCAGTTTCCATGTCTTATTGCCTCTTAGATCTCAATTCTCAGCATTTATTAGCACACTTGATACACAGTGTGTACTCAATATATTTTTCAAATTGATCAAAAACTGCAAGTTTTGCTGCATTCCAAATTTAACCGATAAACAATAAAATATATAAGGAGTAAATTTGGTTCTGTCTAGTAGATGTGCATTCTTAACTCAGAATTTCCATTGCTTCAAGTTATATTGTTGATGGTAATGTTCACTTTATGTTTAAAGCTTTTCTATGCAACCAGGATGTAAAGTATCAACAAGTCAATATAAATTTGTTAAGATAAATTACTTAAGGAAATCCTATAATAGAAACTTACTGGAATCAAGTGGAAAAATTTGGCAAAGTGATAAGTGAACTTTTTTATTTAGGGTTGGGTCAAGGCTACAGTGAGAATTTGTACAGTGGATACCCTATCTCACGCACTGATATCATTAAATTGACTTTAACATAAGGTAGCACTTGGTCACCAGCAAGAGGGAAGCATTAACTAGTCTTTGGGGTAAGTCTGTCTGTGGCTCAGAACACGGTCTCTGCTAATGTTATTGAACTTTTGGTTGTAAACTGATATAACGCTTACCCACCAAACTACCCTTATGTTATAAATCAGGGCATTAGTTAAGGTTTTATTTCTCATTTTCATATAGTTCTTCCAACCTAAGCCAAAGAGAAGAGTTATTATCTGTATATCGTATATGACATTTCCACTGAAGAGGTGATGATGGAAAAAGGTGATGTAAAGGAGAACCTCATCTTACAATTCTATTCTTATTTTGTAAAAGGTGAGAGCCACATTTAGCTCCTTAAGCCCTAGATTTCAATTTTAATATAAGCATTTTTTCCCAATGACCTTTCTCTTTTAC
>NW_012149774.1:5704-6065 GCF_000956105.1 Propithecus coquereli
CTTTCTCAAAAGTTCAAAGGCTATGGTTGAAAACTGTGCCTATATCAAGTGGCTTCTGAAGATGCTGAACCTTTAACAAGGTTAAAGGTTGGCAAATACTAGGAGGTTAGGGTCAGAAGACTCAATAAAGGCCTTCCAATAAAAGTTGGCCAAAAGAGAGATGATCTAGACAAGGTCAAAGAACAGAAAAGCTAAGCAGCAGGAAACACATATAGTGGTCGTGAATCAAAGTACAGAGAGAATTGCTGAAGGAGATGTATGTTGATTTTTTTTCCCCCTTAAGGTGTTAAAAATGTAGGTATATAAAAGGAAATAAAATATTTTTAAAAGTCAAATAAGAATTACCTACATGAGTGCAATT
>NW_012149774.1:7830-8713 GCF_000956105.1 Propithecus coquereli
ATGATCATAAATGTTTCTGAAACACATAGCTACTGAGCACCCCCTCTGAATGTTTCTCAAAGAAATACCTTCTAAAAGAAATAACTTTGAAGAGAAAAAAAAAATTGGAAGCCAGAAAGAAATGAGATACTAGAAGAGAAATGGTAAGCAAATTGTTAAATGTATAGATGCATTTAAACATATATTAAATATATAAGCAGTAATAACTAAAAATAGTTTGAGTTTAAAAATAAGGTAAGTAGAACATTGTATAGTAAAGATGTTAAAACCAATATTAGCAATGAAAGAGTCTGCATACTTAGAGCAAAGATTAAACAATTAACATGAATATTTTATTCATCTTGAAGGAAATACTTTGGGGTGAAAAAATAACTGTCTCAAAAGAAAGGAACCAGAAACATGAGAAGCTCCAATATTTTGCCTCCTAGCAAAGTGAATATGTACCTAACAAAAAGGAAAAATCAAAAGAATTATTTGACATATTATAATCAATTCAACCAGCTAGGATATGTGTGCTTGTGTGTGTGCATATGTGTAAACATTTCAATAAATTCCTTGCCCTCATTTAGAGACAAACTATTCAATGAAGCAATATTTATGGGATGGGGAACTTCAAGGTAAAGTAATGGGCCAAACATATATAAGTAATTTTGTACCAACCGATTGAATGTTGAGGCCTCCAGCCCTCTTTCTTGACTCAACACGATGCTGCAGAATTTTATGCTACATGCAGAAGATTCAAGAAATCTTATCAACCCAAGATCTAAAGTTATTAATACTGAAGTATCAAAAAAAAAATGGTCCAAGGGATTGCTATGTACTATGGTAAGATCTACCTATGTGCTTAGAGTTTGCAGTCAACTTTTTAGTATCCCACTCCTAC
>NW_012149774.1:10113-10496 GCF_000956105.1 Propithecus coquereli
CAACAATTTGAAAATTGCGATGAGTCTCAAATATGTTAGATATAATATTATAAATCCATCTCTAAACAAATACAGAAATGAATCCAGACACCACAGAAGGAAGAGCTTAGAAACAAAAAGAAAGAAAGACAAATTACCTACAACGGAATGAAAATGAGACTACAACGGACTTCTTTAAGAAAGCAGAAGACAGTGAAATAATGTACTTCTGGGCAAAAGTAACTAGTAATGCAGAATGCTGTCCTATATCCTGGTAAATAATCACTTAAGATTGATTGTAGAATAAATGATCTCATTAATTTTTTTTTTTTTTTTTTTTTAGAGATATGGTTTCATTCTGCCACCCAGGCTGGACTGCAGTAGGATGATGATCATAAATGTTT
>NW_012149775.1:0-956 GCF_000956105.1 Propithecus coquereli
TTTTTTGGAATAACATTAGATTTAGAGAAGAGTTATAAAGCTAGAATATAGAGTTTCCATATACCCCAGTGCTGGGAGTTAGCTACTGTCCCAGCAAAACAGGTCCCAGGCAGGATCGTCACAAGAGATTTGAAAATCATAGAGACAGAGACAAAGTGTAGTTTAAAGTTATGGGGGAGTCAGGGGTCCTCCAGCATTCCTGTGAGCCAGGAGTCACAGAGTGAAGTCCCACATTAGTATTTATTGTTACAGCAAGCAGTTGTCCTTGGTCAAAGAATTATGTGTACAGATCATTTGTTAAGGTTTCAAGGCTCCCCAAAGGTTTCAAGGGACCCTTACCTAATTTTGTCTACAAGAATAGACAGTGACAAAATTTTTCTAAGATACACATTTTAAGCCCTAAGTTAAGAACAGACCTAGCTTAGCATACAAATTAAAGATAAAAATGTATAAAGCAGGAACACTGAGTCTGTATACTAATCTAATCTATTTCTCTAAATACAGAGACATGTGGTTAGGAGTGAAGCAGGAATAGCCTTGAAGTTTAAGATAGTTCCAGCTGCACATTATCTGCTGGGCAGGCATTTTGATCAGCTTCTTAGCTTTGGGCCCAAACTGAGCTCTGCCTTGCACAAGCTCAAGGCGATGGCTTGCAGGCTTTGAAGTCACGTGGCCTTGCAGATGTTTTCTGATCAGTGGAATGCCCCCTTGTTGCTAAGCAGCTTCTGATCTGTGAACTAACATGCGCACAGATTCCTTCAAGGGAAAGCCCTGCAAAACTCCTGAAACTTTTCATGTCTCTTAATTCTATATTACAACATCCCAGCTTTCCTTAATGTTAACATCTAATAAAACCATGTTAAGACTAAAAAACTAAGAAATTAATAGCTCTCTGGGAGGCCGAGGCGGCCGGATTGTTTGAGCTCAGGAGTTCGAGACCAGCCTGAGCAAGAAGC
>NW_012149775.1:12586-13195 GCF_000956105.1 Propithecus coquereli
ACTTTTCTTCAAGCAATAATGTTATTACTACAATCCCCTAATATTACAAAATGTCAGAGTAACATAAATTTTTTTTAATTACCCTGCAAACATCTTCCCTTTGGAGGCGCGCAGAGCCAGGAGCCCTGGGCCCTCTCTGAGGTTTCCACCTTCCCTGCGGCCGCTCCCTGTAGCCCCTCGAGAGCGACACCCTGGAACACTGAAAGGGAGAAACATTTTCTTCTACGTCCCATTCTCGTTTGTCCCCACTGAGACATCTCATTCGTTCGTGTGTCTTACGCCCCTAGAGAAAGAGTCCCAGGGTTTTCCCTCCTGTGTTTCCCTCTCAATCCGTCCCTGAGGCCAGCTGAGGGTGTCAGGACAGGACAGCCAAACCGGCGGGTGGAGCAGATTACTCTGCGGTCCTTCTAGATCTCTGAGCAGCTCATCACATCCACTCTCCACACCTGAGGAAGCTGAGAGGGTCACAGCAATTTTCCCAATGGCCTAATGAGGACCTGACGTTTGCTGTCTTTGCGGCACTGTTGACGCTCTTGAGAGGATGAGCCAGGACACCACGCGCAGCATTGGCGACACGGAAAGAGGGGGCGGGGGCCCAGTGCACGGAGC
>NW_012149775.1:13935-23915 GCF_000956105.1 Propithecus coquereli
TCCCAGGGACCTTGTACCCTGGCCAGGAGGTGGGGAGGGGTCCTTGCTCTTCACTGTGGTCCTCAGACCTTTCTGCCTCCCTCCTGCCTAACTCCCCTAACCTGTCCTCACATTAGGGCCCGCTCCCCTCACTATCACCATCCCCCTCGGGTCCCAGGCCCCTCCCTCCATCCGGGACCTTGTAGCTCCTGGCTCACTGTGTCCCTCCCCAGTAGTGCCACCTGCTTCATCCTTGGTGATTTCAACTTACACAGATGTGTAGGCTGATAATGGTCCCCAAAGGCGCCCCTCCCAGTCCTAGGAACCTGTGAATAGGGGCACTACATGGCAGAGGGACATTGCTGATGTAAGGAAGGTGAAGGACTTTAAAATAGGGAGATTTTCCTGGAATATCTGGGTGGGGCCTATCAAGTCACATGAGCCATAAAGGCAGGGCACCTGCTCTGGCCGGAGTCACAGAAGGTGCAGCAGAGCAAGGCAGAGGGGACGAGGCAGAGGGGAGGCCAGAGGTTCCAAGTGGGGGAAGGGCTGCGTGTGCTCTAGGGGCCACATGTGATGACCGGAGAGAGGGCTCTAGGAGCTCAGGGTGGCTCCCGGATGACAGCTACTGAGGAAGTGGGGACCTCAGTCCCTTGTCTGCAAGGAAGTGAATTCGGACAATGACCTGAAGGAGCTTGGAAGGGAATCCTCCCCCAGAGCCCCAGGAGGGAACCCAGACCTGCCGCCACCTTGACCTTAGCCCTGTGAGTCTGTGTGAGACGTGTAACCCTGTGACTGAGAGATGATAAGTAGGTGTGTTCAAAGCCGCTTGGCTTGTGGGAGTTTGTCACAGCAGCAACAGACGCGGTAGGGCAGAGAGGATGCTCCGGCTCCCGATTCTCAGATCCGGGAACTCCTGTCCCCCTGCTCTGCTCTGCCTGGGCCCCACGCCCTCGTCACCCCCAGGCCTTGTCATGCTGAGAACCCGGCCCTTCCACAGTCTTGATTTCACACCTCCCGGGCTCTGACCATCTTCCCACTGGTCCCCTGGGAGGGGGTTGCAGGCTCCGAGGGCATCGATGCTGTCGTTGACGGTGTGCTGCAGTGTAAATCAGCAAACCCCTCACTGCGCATGGGCCTGTTTTCCAGCTTGGAGCCCCCCATAGCTCATCCGTTCCCACAGTCCTTGGCTCCCCCGAGAGTCCCAGTCCAGTGACCCTGCCTCTTCTCACCGTGCCTCAGCCTCACCATTCCCTCAGGTGTCCTCTCCTCCCCCTCACCCATTTTGAACTCTGTGGTAAATAATTCCAAGCCCTCCCTCCTGTCCCCTGCGTTGTCACACTTGCTTGACAAACCTCACACTGGGGGGTTCCGCCTGTGCCTGCTCTGCACCTGCACCCGTGAGCTGCAGGAGGCTGGAGAACCACACCCAGCTCGCCCACTGCTCTCTCCCCTCAGGCCGAGAACTCATGGGGCCCCACCATGGCCAGTGCTCATCCTGGCCCTGCAAGGGCCACCCTCAGCCTCCTGGCCTGGTGACTGTCACACACCATCTCTGTTTGCTCACACACCCACCCTCCTTCTCCAGTCTCACTGCAGCTGCCGACCTTGTTCCTCCTGCACTGAGAAAACCGGGCACATTAGAAGACACCTGCACAGGTCCCGGCCACCATATGTTCCTGTGTTTGCAGCTGCACCACGTGCCTGGCCTTCTGCCGCCTGCACGGTCATTGTAGGGGACCCACTCTGCTCCTGGCCAGAGCCGCTGCCTCTGCTGGTGTCCTACACCTCATCCCTTCCAACAGACTTGGAGGAAATTCTTCCCTTTTCTCTGTTCTTGTCATCTCCCCACCGGGTCGCTGTGCAGTGGTGCGGATGCGCAGCCCAGACCCCCAGCTGGAGGACGCGGAACTGATGACGGCCCAGCTGCTGCCGCAGGAAACCCACTGCCACCTCTGCTCTGGGACCGCGCTCCCCACGGCGTCTTCAGGACAAAGATTGAGGGCAGCAGGGAAATAAGGCAGGACTGTTCCTCCTCTGCAGGCTGAGGCTCCAGGGCTCCCTGCGCCCTCGCTGATCGTCCCTGAGCCTGCCCTGGGTCTAGAACGCTGCCAGCCCCCTTCCCTCCTCTCTCCTCCCCCGGGTTCCGACTTGCGCGGCGGTCTGATGGCGCCCCCAGCCTTTCCTGTCCTCCTCCCCAGGGTCTCTCGCTCGCATTTTCCCCAGTGATCCTTGCACATACAGCACTGCCTTGGGGGCTGCTCCTCACAGGACTCAACTGAGACAAGTGGCGTCAGGAACTCTTTAAGAACACAGGCAAAAAGACGCGGATTTGGGGCTAGCTCATCGGCTGCCTGGCAGAACAAGAGGACGCCATCTGGGTGGGTAGATAAGACACAGAGGTCCGTGGCACAAGGTGGCAACTGAAATGCCACAGATCTCACCAGCGGTGACCTGAGAAGCTGCCCCGGTTGGGGGCTGTGGCAAGTGTGATGAGAGGACTTAGCAGAATAACGATGGGGTGGGAGGGAAACGTACAGGGTCAGTGGCGTTGGCTAGTTCCTGCTGAGCTGTGTGCATGCCCTACGGGAGGAGGGTGAGAATCTGAGGGCTGTGGCAGCAGCTACTAAGTGCGACAGCCTCCTCCGTGTCTGACAGACAGGTCTTACCCCTGTAGAGGAAGGGCAGGCAGCGCGGATGGCAGCTGAAGACACCACTGTGAGGGTCTCATTACTCCAGAGATGTGCAGACGCTCGGCCGGGCCGGGCCTGCTGTGGGAACGTCAGGGCCCTGCTGGGAACCTGGGCTTGTGCCAACTGCACGGCGTTATCCGACGACGCCCTTCAGCACCCTCTGCGCACGCGCAGGAGGCTCGCCCTTCTCTGGAAATGGCCCCGCTGCCTGTGCTAGAGGATGCTGCAGACATCTCCCCCTGTGCAGTGTGAACCCCACTCGGGAGCTTTGCAGGAACCAGGTGCCACAGCCCTGCAGCGGGCCAGGGAGCACTGCCGGGTGGGATTGTGAGGGTGTCTGGTTAAGGGCCCCGAATGTCAGGCTGGGTAAACAAAAACCGCTTGGCCTGGGGGTACTTTCTTATGACCCCAGGGCATGTGGGAAAGTCTCTGCGGGGGTGGCTCTTTATAGGCTGGAAAACATGATGTCCCTCCTAATGCCAGCACTTCGGGAGGCTGAGGCAGGAGGATCACTTAGAGAGCAGGAGTTTGGTATCAGCCTGGGCAACATAGTGAGACCCCATCTGTACAAAAAACGAAAAACTTAGCAGGGTGTGGTTGTGTGTGCCTCTAGTCCTAGCCACTCGGGAGGCTGAGGCAGGACAATTGCTTGAGCCCAGGAGTTCAAGCTTACGGTGAGCTATAATTAGGCCACTGTACTCCAGCCTGGGCCATAAAGCGAGATGCTGTCTCAAAAATAATAATAATAATGCCCAATTCTCAGTGAGGTAGACATGACTTAGTTGCCCTCGAACACGGTGGAAGATGGAATGACGAGGCTGAGGGAAGTGGCGTGTGGGGTGGAGACATTATGTGAGGCCAGAGACCCACCAGCGTGTCATGGTCCACAAGCGGGCCCAGAGGGCACAGCTTCCTCCACATCCATGAGGAAAGTGCTGGCAAGAGGGACCTGCATGGCTAAGATGATTGGGGTGGTGTCCTCTGCAGGTGGGGATCATGGGAGGACACGTGTCTCCCAGACGGGCTCATTAGTGTCCGTGGGGAGGGTTTGGCCCCGAAGAGACGGAGACCAAGTGGTGCCACTTTCCTGCAAAAGCCAGAGGACACGGTCACCATAACATCCCCAGAGGAGCAGCCAAGGGGCTCCACCTGCGGGGGGTTGAGGAAAAGGTTAAAGGAGTGTGTGTCCCAGGGTGAGGACAGATGGCAGCCACCAAGGGTGCTGCTCAGTGTCTCTGATGAGACAGCAGGGACTGGGGAGCAGGAGGCTGAGGGCGTCTGACCCAATACAAGGTCCTGACCCCGTTCTCAATGCCTACACCTCAGCCAAGTTCAGATTCAGAACCCAGTCACTGAGCAGGTGTCCGTATCCCTGGGAGGAAGGACCCTGGAACCCCATGGCAAGGATGTCCTGGGACATGTCCCTCAGCCCTTCTGACTCAGTTGACTGTACCCTGGGGACGGGAATAGGCAGAACCATGGAGAGCATTGCACGTGGGGTTTGAGTCCACACTGAACCCAGATGCTCCCTACAGTGGGGCTCGCAGAGGCCGGGACGGCACTGACACATGTCTCACTGTGGGACCACTGGGTGCACGGACCCAGCCCTGTCATTTCCCACTGCCTGAGAGCATGACTGGCACTGACACACTGGGGTCACCCCACACTGGTCCCTGCTCTGTGCAGCAAGGTGTCTCATTGTGCAGCAGGCCAGAGGGACACCAATGACACTGTGCCCATCCCAGCCCATGCAGAAATGGGACGGTGTCGGGTTGGGTGCTGTGCAGGGCACTGCGGGTGTTGCAGGGGCAGCAGCAGCATTAGAGAGCGGCAGGATGCGGGTGCTTGGCCCTGTTACCCATTTAATTAGACAATCTGCCTTCTGAAAGGCATCTTTGTCAGATTAAAAAGAAAAAAATAGTAATTCACCAATTTGTCCCCGCAGTAGCTGGAAGGGGCCTAAAGAATGAACGAGATTTCTTCGTGTTCGTGTTGGCTGGATGTCGCTGCTGGAACAGACGGATGAGGCCCCAGGCACGGGGAGGCAGCTGTGGATTTCATGAGCAAATTCTCCTCCACTCCAGTTAGAAAATGGATGAGGAATGAGTCACAGTCATGTGATATGCGCAGCGCGTTTATTTACAGTTCCCCTCAGGACTACGGTACCTCCCCCGCCCTCGATAATACAGTCTTAAGGGACCTGGACGTCCTGCACGTCCTGCGGAATATTGAATCTGTTCCTTTCATTGGCAGCATCGTGCTGACTGGCAGGGATGAGGAAGAGGTGGAAAGTTCGCTGGAGGCCTTGACAGACGTGTGCACGCTGGAAGGTGAAGACAAACCTTGCAGAGAGTCGGGAGTGGCCACTGCAGGGAAGCCGTACGGGTCCAGTGGTGAGGGACAGGCAGGGCTGTCTCCTCCAGAGCAAAAGGCAAACGGCTGCATCTTGCATCCTCCTGCAACGCAGGAAGCTCACTGCCTGGGGAGCCTCTCTGGGGTCTGACATTCCACATCTATGTTGTTTCGGCCACACTCTGGGTGACACAGGAGGACGCCAGCCTTGAGTGGCCTGGACAGGAAAGGACACTGCAGCAGATCCAGGCCGTGGTGCAGTCGGCCCCATCCCTCAGACCCACGGTGCTGGGGGAGTCGGTGGTGGGAACAGGTGCAGGACGGAGCCAAACCAGCCACCAGTGGGGGAGCCACAGTGGAGGGCCTGGGACTCTGGAGCAAGGCCAGGCCACCCACAGCACACAGATGCACCCTGTTAGAAGCAACTTTTGGTGTGTCACTGGCCCGGATAAGATTAAATGTTTGACCACGGGACACTAAGCCACCTTGTGACTCCAAGTGCCTGTAAGACTTAGGTTCTGTGTAACCCACGAAGTCATACACTGGACAGTCCCAGCAGAGTCCATCACAAGGAGAAAATGGTCCGTGTGAGTTGAGCCTGAATCACATGTTGACACCCACCAGCAAACACCCTCCCCTGCAGTGGCCCCGAAAACCCAGGCAGACACACTGAAGTCAGGCAGCCTTCGCCCTCGGTCAGCCCAGGGCTGGCAGGACGGCCAGGAATGGAGGACACAGCGGCAGGGGGAGGCTGCGTGTGGCCCAGCAGCACTGGCTCCACCTACCAAGGCCCATCCAGCTGCTGCCATTTCTGACGTCTGACTTGTCAGCATTAGAGGCAAATGATGGGCCCTGATGGAGTCTATTTATTTAGGTGACCAACTAGCCACTAAGTGAGGGGGCAACTACATTGAGCCCCTTCAATCCTGGAAGGGCCGGAGGCTCATCCTTGTAGGACAGACGCCTGTTCCACGGATGGGTTTCCCTTTCCTGCCCTCGGACCCTCAGGCAGCTCCACTACCCGGGGCCGTTGGCATTTCTGATCCACAGGCTCAGAATTGCTCTCAGCGCAGCACCCCACTGGGGGACCAACTGCACAGGGCAGGAGGCGCAGCCTGATCCACAGCCACGGGACCCCCTGCTCATGTCACACACCACCCAGGAGCTGCAGGCCACACAGAACCCTGCACAGGCCTCGTAAAGGCACAGCTCAGTGCCAGCTTTGAGAACACACTGTGAGGGTTAGGGACCCATCTTTCAGGACACAGTGCATTTATTGAACCAGAGACCTCTCTAGGGCGCTGTGATCTCAGCAGGAAGGACACGTGGGCTCAGAAATCAAGGGGAGGAAGCGGGTGCGGCTCCATGTCCATCACTGAGACTCACCCACTGGGGATCTGCACTTCCCATCTCTGCAGCTCTGGTTCTGCAGGGTAGCGGGTCCTGGTCTCCCAGAGGGGCCACTCTGACTAGGGGATAAACGAGAGCCATTGAAAGACACATTACAGTTGCCACCAGGGCGGTTTGGACAGTGTGTGCCCAGAGACCAGCAGGTAAGAAGAGGAGCCCCCTCCTCTCCAGGCAGCGGGGAGGGACCCTGATCCCCAGGAGGAGACAGGGCTGCTTCACACAGAGGGGCAGGAGCAGTGTGTGCAGAACCCAGAGATCCACTTGGGGGCTTTAGGGTTCCTCTTGTCCCATTTTAAGTGTGAACAGAATCATCCAGCAACCCAGCCTGAGAGGGTCTGATTTCCAAGGGCCCAGACCCCTCAGGAAGGAAGGTTTGAGTCACACCCCCAAGGAATGTGCCAAGGGCCCCGCTCCTGTGCTCTGAAATCCCAACAGCGTTGGTGCAGAGGTCCTGCTGCCAACGGGCTGTCCCCAGCCAGTGACGGGTCACAGCAGGGACACTGAGGCAGGCCCATTCCTGGGACACAGAGGACTCCTCTGATGGCCAGCTGTGGCTTCAGGACTCCTCCATGGCCTTGCTCAACTCCCCTTAGGTTGTCTGTGGTCTAGGATGAGTCCAACAAACCTTCTCTCCTTCTGTCCATCACGTGGGCTCAGACCTGCACCTGGGACTGCGGCTTCCCCAGGGGTGTCTGGCTCCTCCCCACGTTCTCTGACAGGTGCGTCCCCTCATAAATGCTGGTGGGTTTAATCCCACCTTGTCATCTGCTTCTTGGAGAACTCGGACTAACAAAATCATTTCCATCTATACACACATGACCTCTTACTTATTGCAGCTTGTAAAATCCTTCCCTTTATCCAACTCCCCCCACCTCCCGTGGCTCCACTGTGCTGGTCTTTGCATTATCCTCTTGAGTTAATAGATGTTGGTTGTTTCAAGCCTCCAAATTTTGGGCTAGTTTGTGACACAGCAATGGATAACTAGTGAGTCTCTCCTAGGTTTTAGCATCCCATAGGTGCTGTTCACATCTCTTTTAGCTCCTTGCATTCTGACAGTGTTGGCCACACCTGCTGTTTCCAGTTCCTCCTCTCCTGTTCTTTTTAGTTTGTCTTTTCTTGTGTCTTCCTTCTTTCCTCTCTCCCCCACTCCTTTTTGTCCTTTTTATTATGGACAATTTCTAATGTGGGAAACCACCCTGTGTGGCTGTGCTGAAAGGAAGCATCATCTGGATCTGTATGATAAAGGCATAATGCCTGAGGATAGGGAAAGGAAAGGGAAAGGAAAGGAAAGGAAAGGAAAGGAAAGGAAAGGGGAAAGGGGAAAGGGGAAAGGGGAAAGGAAAGGAAGTTATTAACAGAGCCTGGGGAAAAATTGCCTGGGGAGATTCTTCAGCCAAGACAGTGAGATGTTAACTTTGATTCTGTTTTCAGAACACTTCAGCAACATGAAGTCTTAAACATTCCTTATAAAAGTGTGAGTTGGTACAAGCACTTTGGAAATCAAATTAACCTTATCCAGTATGATTAAAGTTCATGCACCATATGGTTCCGCAATCATTCTCCTGATCATATACTCTGGGGACGTTCTTGCCTACGTGCCTCAGTTGGCCATCAGAGGAGTCCCCTGTGTCCCAGGAATGGACCTGCCTCAGTGTCCCTGCTGTGACCTGTCATAGTTTGGGAGTGGCCCATGGACAGCAGGGCTCAGCACCAAAGCTGCTGGGGACTTCAGAGCACAGGAGACACGTACACTAATGCTTCTGGCAAAAACTGAAACAACCACATATACATCAATAGGGAAGTGGCAAAACTGTGGAATAATCATCGAATGTAAAACTTCAGCAGAACAACGAATGGACGACATCCTCCCACATCCGGGATAACTGTCCTGCATGTAGCGTGCTCCACAGAAGAATACACGCAGTATGACTTCAGAGTAGAGGAAGTTTAAAAACAGGCAAGACTAGCTAATATTTGGTTTGGGGATCTAGACACTTCGTGTAAAAATCATTAGAGAAATGAAGACTCAGAGGCTCCTTCTGGGGTTGGGATTGGGCAGCAGCCTATGGCGGGTTCACAGGTTCTGTGTCTTTGCCAGTGGCGGGAGCCCAGGCAATTACTTCATCATGACGTCTCACACCGGCAATTTTGAAACTGTGGCTTGGGAACCGTTCCTGATTATTATTATTATTTTTTAAATGAAAGAGAAAACAAAATTCTGAAGTTCATTGCAAAGATCCTTTGAAAGAACCACTCAGGTTGGAACAAAGCCTAAGCCATGTGACAAAGCCGTGTGACAGAGAGGACCAGGATGCCATGAAAATAGCCCTGGTCAGAAATAGGTCATTTGATCTTTGGCTCGCTGGCACCTCTGTGGGTTCTCTTGGATCTGATGTTCAATCTGCTGTGCAAGGCAAGTCCATCTCGCAAAAGATTTGATGTGTTACTTCATTTTGCCACACACATATTGATTTAAATTTTGACAGAATCAGAAAAGCACATTGTTGGCCGGGCGCGGTGGCTCACGCCTGTAATCCTAGCACTCTGGGAGGCTGAGGCGGTGGACTGCTTGAGTTCAGGAGTTCGAGACCAGCCTGAGCAAGACCAAGACCTCGTCTCTACTAAAAATAGAAGAAAATTAGCCGGACAACTAAAAATATAAAAAAAATTAACTGGGCATGGTGACTTGTGCCTGTGGTCCCAGCTACTCAGGGGGCTGAGGCAGGACGATCGCTTGAGCCCAGGAGTTTGAGGTTGCTGTGAGCTAGGCTGACATCACGGCACTCGCCCCAGGCAACAGAGTGAGACTCTGTCTCAAAAAAAAAAAAAAAAAAAGAATTTCCATGGCTAAATAAAATATATTTTGTTATGATTCACAACAATCCATTTATTTGAACTTCAGTTTCCAACAATGATCCAACGAACACAAAAGGAAGATCCAGGCCATGCTAGGCTGATTCTGTGATGTCCCCCAGTAACCACCCCCTGCTTATTCACCTTCTCCCAGTTATTCAATCACCACTAATGTAGGTGCTACTGCGAAGGGACTTGCAGGTACAGTTAAGGTCCCAAATCAGTTGACTTTAGGACAAGGGATTACCCTGGATTGGACTATCCTAATACAGGTGAGCTCTTAAATGACTGGGTTCTTCCTGAGCATGACAGTCACGGTGTGAGAGGGACTCGGTGTGGCGGATTTCTTCCCATGTGAGCTTTGAAAGTGCAGAGGCCGTGTGGCAGGGACTGCTGGGGACACCAGGAATTGGGAGCAGCCCTCCCTCTCTCCACCCTGACAGCCAGCAAGGAATCAGGGACCTCAGTCCTGCAACTGCCAGAAACTGAACTCTGCCCACAGACTCCATATAAGCTTGGGGAGGACCCAACCTCAAGATGAGCACACGGCTTTGTGAAACCCTGAACAGAAAATCTGTCCACACCACGCCCGGATTTCTGACTAAGAAACAGTAAACAAATAAATGGGTGCTGTCTGAAGCCACTACGTTTGTGTCATTACGTTATGCAGTCATAGGAATTTATACACAGGCT
>NW_012149775.1:25275-48692 GCF_000956105.1 Propithecus coquereli
AAAAAAAAAAAAAAAAAAGAGCGCTTGGTGCAGGAGGAGAGGGCTCAGGGCAGTGTCGCAGCGCCTCGGGCGTGGCTCTCAGGGTGTCAGTCCCGAGGGCGGTGTCCCGGACTGGGAAGCTCAGCGTTGGGGATTCCCCATCTCCCCGGGGTTTCACTTCTCCCTGTCCCAACCCGTGTCAGGTCCTTCTTCCTGGATACCGCTGACGCGGCCCCAGTTCTCACTGCCATTGGGTGCCAGTTTCCAGAGAAGCCAATCAGTGTCGCCGCGGTTCCCGGTGATAAAGTCTCCACGGACCTACCCAGACTCAGACTCTCCCCAGACCCCGAGGATGGAGGTCACGGCGCCCCGAATCGTCCTGCTGCTGCTCTCGGGGGCCCTGGCCCTGACCGAGACCTGGGCGGGTGAGTGCGGGGTCGGGAGGAAGCGGCGTCTGCGGGGAGCAGCGAGGGGACCGCCCGGCGGGGGCGCAGGACGCGGGCGCCGCGCGGGGAGGAGGGTCGGCCGGGTCTCAGCCCCTCCCCGCCCCCAGGCTCCCACTCCCTGAGGTATTTTTCCACCGCCGTGTCCCGGCCCGGCCGCGGGGAGCCCCGGTACATCTCCGTCGGCTACGTGGACGACACGCAGTTCGTGCGGTTCGACAGCGACGCCGAGAATCCGAGGATGGAGCCGCGGGCGCCGTGGGTGGAGCAGGAGGGGCCGGAGTATTGGGACCGGGAGACACGGAACGCCAGGGGCAACGCACAGACTGTCCGAGTGGACCTGCGGACCCTGCGCGGCTACTACAACCAGAGCGAGGCCGGTGAGTGACCCCGCGCTCGGGTCACGACCCCTCCCCACCCCCACAGAGAAGCCCGCGTCCCCCGGAGTCTCCGGGTCCGGGAGTCACCCCGAGGCTGCCGGACCCGCGGAGACCTTCGCCCCCGGAGGAGCCCGCGGGGACTTTCACCCGGTTTCGTTTTCGGTTTAGGCCAAAATCCCCGCGGGTTGGGGGGGGCGGGGGCAGGGCTGAGTGGGCGTGGCTGACCGCGGGGCCGGGGCCAGGGTCTCACACTATCCAGTGGATGTACGGCTGCGACGTGGGGCCGGACGGTCGCCTCCTCCGCGGGTACCGGCAGTTCGCCTACGACGGCGCCGACTACATCGCCCTGAACGAGGACCTGCGCTCCTGGACCGCGGCGGACACGGCGGCTCAGATCACCAAGCGCAAGTGGGAGGCGGCCGGTGAGGCGGAGCACAGCAGGGACTACCTGGAGGGAAAGTGCGTGGACTCGCTGCGCAGACACCTGGAGCACGGGAAGGACACGCTGCAGCGCGCGGGTACGCGGGGCCGCGGGGCGCCTCCCACATCTCCTGTAGACGTCCCCGCTCTGCTCCCACAAGGAGGGGAGGAAAATGGGACCGACGCTAGAACGTCGCCCTCCCTCTGATCCAGAGCAGGAAGACGCCTCCTGGGTGTCCAGATCCTGTTCCACAGAGTGACTGTGAGGACCCGCCCTTCCCTCCGGGACAATTAAGGGATGAGTCCCCAGGGAATGGAGGGGAAGACAGTCCCCGAAAGACCGATCGGCGGTTCCTTCTGACCCCGCAGCAGCCGTGGGCACCGTGACTTTTCCTCTCAGGCCGTGTTCGCTGCCTCACGCTCTGTGTTTGGGGTCTGATTCCCGCCCTTCTGAGTCGCTGGCCTCACTCAGGCCAGGACCGGACGTCCCTGTTCTCCCCGTCAGAGACTAGAACTTTCCGAGGAGTAGGAGATTATCCCAGATCCCTGGGTCCAGGCTGGTGTCTGGATTTCGCACTCCCTCCCCCCGCCCCGTTTGTCCTGTCCATTCCCAGGATGTCACATGAGCATTGCTGGAGTGTCCCATGAGGGATGCAAAGTGCCTGAATTTTCTGACTCTTCCCCTCAGACCCCCCAAAGACACACGTGACCCACCACCCCATCTCTGACCGTGAGGCCACCCTGAGGTGCTGGGCCCTGGGCTTCTACCCTGCGGAGATCACACTGACCTGGCAGCGGGATGGGGAGGACCAGACCCAGGACACGGAGCTTGTGGAGACCAGGCCTGCAGGGGACGGAACCTTCCAGAAGTGGGCGGCTGTGGTGGTGCCTTCTGGAGAGGAGCAGAGATACGTGTGCCATGTGCAGCACGAGGGGCTGCCGGAGCCCCTCACCCTGAGATGGGGTAAGGACGGGATGGGGGGTCACATCTCTTTTCAGGGAAAGCAGGGGCCCTTCTGGAGCCCTTCAGCAGGGTCAGGGCTGAGCCTGGGGTCAGGCCCCTCACCTTCCCGTCCTTTCCCAGAGCCGCCTTCCCAGCCCAGCGTCCCCATGGTGGGCATCGTTGCTGGCCTGGTCCTCCTTGGAGCTGTGCTCACTGGAGCTGTCGTCGCTGCTGTGATGTGGAGGAAGAAGAGCTCAGGTGGGGAAGGGCTGAGGGTGGGGTCGGGTTTTCTTGGCCCACTGGGGGTTTCATTCCCAGGTGGAAGTGTGCCCTGCGTCACTACGGGGAAGTTCCATCCACACACACCTGCTCACCCAGCCTGGGCCCCATGTGCCAACACTGACTCTTGTAAAGCACGTGTGAAAGTCCAGGACAGAGTTTTCACACAGATGATTGTGGCGATGGGGACCTGGTCCCCAGCAGTCACAGGTCAGAGGGGAGGACCTTGCTCAGGACACACCTCCAGGAGGGCAGTTGATCCACTCTTTCCTTCCCTCGTGTTTTCTGATCCTACCATGGGTCTTCAGTCACGGTTCTGGAACCTTCTCTGGGGTCCAAGACGAGGGGGTTCTTCCAGGACCTCATGGCCCTGCCTCCTCTCTGGCCTCTCACAGGGCATTTTTTTCCCACAGGTGGAAAAGGAGGGAGCTACGCTCAGGCTGCCTGTAAGTATGGGGGACTTACCCCTGAGTCCTTTGGGATAGTGTAGACAGGAGCCCATGGGGGAGCTCCCCCACCCCATAATTCCTCCCGTAGCCACATCTCCTGTGGGCTCTGACCAGGTCCTGTTTTGTTCTGCCCCAGGCAGCGACGGTGCCCAGGGCTCGGATGAGTCTCTCATGGCTCGTATAAAGGTGAGACTCTGGGGGCCTGAAGTGGGAGGGACTTGGGCAGAGAGGACACCGCTGGGCTGTGGGGAGTCTGTGATTGGGACATTTTGAGTGTGTGGTGCCCCGTTCAGAGTGTTATCACTTACAGTGACTGATGTGATTTTCTTCCTGATTATTTTTTTCTGCAGCGTGAGACAGCTGCCATGTGTGGGACTGAGTGATGCAGGATTTGTTCACGCCTCCCCTTTGTGGCTTCAGAGCTTCTGACTTCTCTATCTGCAAAGGCCTCTGAATGACTCTGCGTCCCTGTTTGCGTGATGTGAGGAGGTGGGGAGGCCAGCCCACCCCCGTGACCACCGTAACCTCCTCCCCACACTGACCTGTGTCCTGTCTCCAGTCACCTTTCCTGTTCCAGTGAGGTCTGCATTCCTGGGACGTCTTCATCCCTGTCTCAACTTGATGGTGCACCGAGCTACTTCCTTACTGAATATGAGAATTTGAACATAAATTTGTTTTCTCAAATTCTTGTCATGAGAGGTTGATGAGTTAATTAAAGGAGATTCCTAAAATTCAAGAGAGGAAATAAATGGAAGACCTGAAACCTTCCAGAATCCGTGTGTTTGCTGTGCTGAGTCTGCTGCAGGTGGGGACAGAACAAGGCTGTGAGGAGCCGAGTGCGGACGGGCCTGTGCCCAGCTGGTGCTCAGTCCATCATGGGCTTTATGTGTCACTCCTTGGCTGGGTCATCTTCACTGCTCTTTTGTCCTTATCCCTTCAGTGAAACCTTGACCCAGCAGGACCTGTGATCACAGTGGCTGAGACATGGCCCAGGACGGCCCCTGCATGCAGGAGTCTCTGCGATGTCAAGAGATGAATTTTCTTACCTGTCCAGCTCTTGCCCTCCTGGTAGGGCTCTTTCTTAAATGGCATTTTCCATCTTTTCCCTAACCTTATTATTTTATTTTTAATTTATTTTTATTTTTTATGGATACGTAATAGTCTATATTTATGGGGTACATGTAATATTTTGATACAAGCATGCAATGTATAATGATCAAATCTGGGTAATTAGGATATCCATCACCTCAAATATTTATCATTTCTTTGTGTTAGGAACATTCTAAATCTTCTGGTTATTTTGAAATATGCAACAAATCATTATGTTTTTAAGAAAAATTTTTTTTGAGACAGGGGCTCACTTTGTTGTCTGGGCTAGAGTGCAGAGGCATCATCATAGCTCACTGCAACCTCAAACTCCTGGGCTCAAGTGATCCTCCTGCCCCAGCCTCCTGAGTAGCTGGGATTACTGGTGATGCCACCACGCCCAGCTAATTTAAAAAAAAAATTGTTCGTAGAGATGGGGCCTCACTGTTGCCCAGGCTGGTCTCAAACTCCCAGGCTCAAGCAATCCTCTCACAGGCATGAACCACCCCCTGCAGCCAAGTGTTCACTATAGTTGCCCTATTGTGCTACCGAACACTGGGTCTTATTCCTTGCATCTATCTGTGCTTTTGTGCCCATTAACCAACCCTCTTCATTTCCACCTTCCCACTACCCTTCCCTGCCTCTGCTAACCACTGTCCTATCCGTTACCCTCATTAGATCAATTTTTTTAGCTGTCACCTGACAGAGAACGTGCAGTATTCGTTTTTCTGTGCCCGGCTTATTGCACTTAACGTAACGTGCTCCAGTCCCACCCACGGTGCTGCACCAGCCTTTTTAAAGGAAACAAATTCTGGAATTGGCAGGGAGGAGGGATCCCATCACTTTTCCCTGAGGTGGATTTTTGCTGGAATTCCTCTTCCGCTCTGCTCGCCTCCCCTCTCGCTGCCCTTAGTTCCAGTGATCTCAGCGCTGGATCCAACTCAAGCTCATGGATTCATAAAGCAGGGTCTGAGTTGCATTTATACTTGTTTGGGAAATTGGGCCCATAGTCAAGGATTGTTCTTCCCCAGGAGAGAAATATCACAGTGTGCTGCAGTGTGCAGGGGGCTGGTGTGGGAGGGAGGGTGAGGGAGGACACACAGCGGCACAGGTGAGAAAAGCACAGGTGACAACGATGTCAGTGTGACAGGTGTGTCTGCCAGATGTAGGATAGACTGTTTTTGCATCTGGGAAACATCACTGAAGTGAAAACAGAAAACTTCCTAGCTTTGTGGCGTGTATGTTCTAGTGGGAAGAGACAGACTATGTTCTATGAGCAGAGCAAACAAGGAAAGTGTTTCTGTTAGAAGACGGTGAGTGTTACAGGGGAACATGACCCAGAGTGTGGGGTGTGGGGACAGGCAAGGTGGCTGTGGCACTGGGGGGTCAGCGTGGCCCTTGTTGCAAAGGAGAGAAACATGGAAGCTCTGTGCTCTGAGGAAGGATTTGAAGGACACGATGAAGTATCTGCGAGGATGCTGGGAAGTTCTTTCCAGGCAGGGGAAGCTCAGCGCAAACGCACCGGAGCAGGAAGGCGTCTGCGCTGTGGGAGGAGCGGGGAGGCCGGGAGGCTGCACAGAGAGCAACTGAGATGAGGTCAGAGGTGGGGCTGGAGCAGGTGGGCCGGAGGGTGTGGGGAGGGCCTGACCTTTGCTCTGAGTGAGATGGGGACTTACAGGACAGTTCTGAGCAGAAGACGACATGGTGCAACTTCCCTTTTTAAAGGGTCTGTCTGGCTGCTGTGCTGAGAGCAGAACTGAGAGGTGGGAGGAGCGAGGAGTGGGGAACAGCGGGAAAGGAGGGCAGGTTCCAGGCTGCAGGTGGCGGCTGAGCAGCGGAAATCCAGGGAGGCGCTGAGTTCTGGATCCATTTTGAAGATGGACTTTACAGCGTCTCCTAGTGCATCTGGGGTGTGAGAAGAGGCGTCCGGGAGGACACGCACAGTGTGGGCTGTGTGAGCGGAAGGACAGAGCTGCCGTCGGTGGAGATGGGGACGACTGTGGCAGGGCGTGTTTGAGGAGGGGGCGTCGTAGGCATTCAGTGGAGGAGGCGCCACCAGGAGTGCAGGGGAGGGGGCCGGGGTGGCAGACAACAAGTCTGGACTTCAGGAAAAATGTCTGGCTGGAGGAGTAGATTTAGGGGTGACACCATGTAACTGATATTTAAAGCCTCGAGCGGGGATGAGGTCGCCAAGGGAGTGACTGGCTACGAAAGAGAAAGGTAACAAGGGCTGAACCCTGGGCCTCCAGTGCTGAGGATCTGATCCGACCACACGCCCAGAGCCGACTGCACAGTTCCGACGCCACGTCCAGGAGGCGCGGAGACCAGGGAGCCCCAGACTGTACTGTGTGTGCAGGAGTCCCCTGGACGTGGCACTGAGACACAGAAGGTCAGGAGTGGAGCGTGACGTCCAGTGTTCATGACAAAGGTGGAGCTGATGCTGCTGGTCTTCAGGTCACACGTCCGCAGCAAGAACACAGAGCAGGATCCCCACGTGTGCGCTCAGCCCCCCTGCAGGGCTTGGTAAACACGCGAGTCCTTGCTCTTGTGCGGGACACTCTGAGCGGGTGGCTCTGGTAGAGGCCTGAGTATTGTCCAAGCGCCACCAGCAAGCCCAGTGCCCAGCCAGAGTGCAGCCCTGAGGCCAGTGACCAGAGGGTGCCCAGGGTGGATCTTACACCTATTTAAATGTCCTCTTTTCCCCCAAGAAGAAAAGGGAGAACATATGTCATTAATTATGAGACATGATGTTGGGAGATTCGCATCATTCTCTCTATGGTGGGGTAGGACCAGGTAGAAGATTCCAGAAGTGGCTCTCAGCTCTACATAAAGAACATCTCTGAATGCTGCTCTCTGACACTGTTCCCCAGATTGATTTCTCACTCACTTCTTGGAGCGAACAATGGAAGGCAAAGTTTTCTAATTTACACATAAAGTAGTATTGCAACGATATTGGATCATTTGAAACAAATCGGCAAGGTAAAGAAGCTGGATAGGTGTATACCACATGAATTAAATGAGCATCAGAAAAGAAATTGTCTCGAAGTCTGCCTTTCTTTGCTGTCAGGATGTAAAGGTGAACCATTTCTACACCGTATTGTCATGTGTGATGAAAAATGGATTCTTTTTGACAATCGCAAGCATTCGGCACAATGGTTGGATAAAGATAAGTGCTGAAACTCAGTCCAAAACTAAATATTCATCAAAAAAGCTAACGGTGTCAGTTTGGTGGTCCAGCGTTGGTCTTATCTGCTACAGCTTCATGAAACTTGGTCGGTCGATTACAGTGGATGTCTACTGCAACCAATTGGATGAAATGATGAGGATGCTTGAGATTAAGGAGCCAAGATTGGTCAATAGAGACAGGTCAATCCTCTTGCAAGAGAACCCTTGACCATATGTCATACAAACAAGCCACTCAAACTATAGCAGCTGGACTTGGAAACTCTCTGTCATCCACCATATTCACCAGACCTTGTACCAACTGACTGTCACTTCTTCCAGGCTTTGGACCATTTCTTTTTTTTTTTTTTCAGAGTCACTCCATTGCCCTGAGTGGAGTGCCGTGGCATCAGCCTAACTCACAGCAACCTCAAACTCCTGGACTCAAGTTATCCTCCTGCCTCAGCCTCCCAAGTAGCTGGGACTACAGGCACATACCACTGGGCCTGGCTAACTTTTTCTATTTTTAGTAGAGATGGGGCCTCGCTCTGGCTAAGGCTGGTCTCCAACTCCTGAGCTCAAGTGATCCTCTTGCCTCAGCCTCTCAGAGGATTACAGGCATCAGCCACCGCACCGGGCCTGGACCTCTTCTTGCGATTAAAAATATTCAATTGTCAACAAGCTGTGGAAAATGTCTTTTGTGATTTCATCGCCACTTGCTCTCCAGGCTTCTTCGCTGCTGACATAAACAAGCTACCCTTAAGATGGCAAAACTGTGTTGATGGTTCAGGCGCAAACTTTGATTAATTGTACTGCTTCTTGTTTGAGACATAATAAACTACACTTTTGATTGGAAATCAAACACTTTATATTTAACGAGCTAATATATATGCTATTGGGGCTAATTTTATTGGAGGGAAGGCCACAAAGCCAGGCTTGTGGCTACACAGCCAGGAGCAGAATCCACAGTCCACCCTCAGTCAGGTCCTTCATAGGAACCCCTGCCCCTGCTGCTGGGGACAGATGCCGCTGCTCACACCTCTGACACCCTGATGCTGGACACTGGGCCCTGCGGCAAGGACTGCTGTTACTGCTGCTGCTGGCAAGTGGACACCGCTAATGCCACTCAGCCACCTTTACCAAAATGCATTCTTCACAGTCCTAGACTCCCTCAGTCCCCTCGTCCTGGGCAGAGTCTGGCAGGTGGCTGTCTGGTGGAGCCTAAGCCTCACGTCCGTGTTCACCTGCAGGGATGACTGGAGGGTTGTCCTCTCCTATGTAGGGAGATGGTTTCTGTCCCCTATGGAGACTTTAAGTGTGAAATCCTGATGAAGTAAGAGGGTTCAGGTGCGGAAGGTGAGGGGTGGAAGAACAGTGACAGATTCCCATCATTGCAGCGGTGATGTGAGACTAGAGCTTTATCTGGCACTTTGCAGGCCCTCGGGTTGGCTGGATGAACAAGTGACTGATAAATGACATCTGTCCACCCATTCCCTTGAGACTCGGTTATTAGCGGCAGCTTTTGTCTGCAGCAGGTTCTACTCTGGATCACTGGGGTGGCATCGTGGGATGGTGAAACGATTACTCAATACATCTCCTCCTTCCTCTCACTGGGACTGAAACGCTCAGGTCTGCAAGACCTCAGAAGATCTGTGTGCACTGATGTTCTATATTAATATTTATATTTCCTTGTGTATGGAAATATTTCTGGGGAGAGAATCTCTGACACTTACCAATTTATGTGACCCACACAAAGGCCTAAAAAATAAATTCTCCTTTTCTAGATAGACGTTATGTCACTGAAAGTCTGGACCGTGAACTGTTTGTTGGTAGCAAACTGTTTTTAGCAGACCTGGGCCATGATGTAAAAGCTTATATTTTGTTTATCTTTTGCTCTGGGACAGAATAAGGCAGAGGTTTACTTGCTTACTCCTACTCTGAATTTCTCTTTGTGGGATGGCGACAGGTTTTTTTCCCCACCCAAACAATTTTCTGGTTATCTGGGAGCAATTGGGAGCTCTACAATTCAATTCAATTCTAACACTGACCAACTGGCGTTAGCCTCTCACTCCACAGGCTAAAGGGCTCAGTCCCACAAGGGTGTCCTCACTGTAGACCCAGGTCACAGGTACCAGGTCCCAGCTTACCTGATTTCTCTCTAACTTGGCTACAAAGTCACGGGTTCCTGGCCTCTCCAGGTCTGGCAGTTTGCTAGACCAACCCACAGAACTCAGGAGAGGGCTGCACTTACTATTGCGCTTTACTATTGTCTCAGTCCATTTTGGCGGCTAGAACAGAAGACCCGAGTCTGGGTAATTTATAGTGAGCAGAAATTTATTTGGCTCACAGTTGTCGAGGCTGGGAAGTCCAAGATCCAGGGACGGCATCTGGCCAGGGCCTTCTTGCTGGGTCATCCCAGGGCAGAGGCAGAAGGAGAAGAGGGGCGACAGTGAGAGAGAGCAAGAGGTCAAACTCGCAGCCTCAGGCCCTTTTATAATCAGCATTAATCCAATAGTGTGGGCAGAGGCAATGTGGCCTAATCACCTCCCAGAACGCCCACCTCTTAGCACCATTGCCTTGGAGATTAAGTTTCCAGCAGAAGCTTTCTGTCCAGAAACATTCAAACCAGAGCAATTATAAAGGATGCAAATGAGTAGACAGATGCAGAGGTACACAGGGTGAGGTCTGGAGGGGTCCTGGCCACAGGAACCTCTGTCCCCTTGTGTTGGGGGGCACCATCCTCCCAGCACGTGCATGTGTTCGCCAGGTGGGAAGCTCCCCAAACTCCACTGTCTCCAGGTCTTCATGGGTGTGTCATTGTGTAGCAGGACTGATGACATCATTGGCCATCGGTGATTGAGCTCAACCTCCAGCCCCGTCTCCTCCCCAGAGGTTGGGGATGGGGCTGAAAGTCCGACCCTCTAATCACAGTTTGGTCTTTCTGGCAACCAGCCCCGTCCTGAAGCTATGCAGGAGCCCCTCGGCCAAGACTCATCTCATTAGCATATTAAGACACACTTGTCACTCGGAAGAATCCAAGGGTTTTAGAAAGGGTGTGAGGAAACAGGGAGAAAGATAAAATATTTTTATCATACCAGAGATCACCCCTGGCCTTTGGCCACAGATCTCTTAGAGCGAAAGAATCATAAGAGTAAAAAGACACTGGCACATTCCCACAGTCCCGGTCCGTCATTGACAGTCAGTCCCGTCCTGTCCAAAAACAGGAGTGGTCTCAGCGACATGCGGCTTCACCCTTTCAGGCATCTGGTAAAACTGAGCTAAGAGACGATCGTCTCTTTGTCACATCTCTTTTGAGTTCGCGTGATTGGATTTCCCTCTTTACATAACCCATTTATTCATTCCTTTTCCCTCAGCTGCTAGTCCTGCTTCTCTTCATTCACACCAAACTGTCTCGATGTTGGAGGGAACTTCGGGTCTGGCTGCTGTGCTGGCCGTGACTGCAGGCAGCAGTGCTGTCCCAGCCAGCGTGTCCCCTCAGGGCACTCTGCTCGCAGAGGCCAGGGCTGTTGGGTACAGCCCCAGTGGGCTATCTGGCCACCAGGCCATACAGCCACACTCACTGTCAGCCCAGTTGTGACAGGTGACATGAAGGGACAGCACGCTCCTTCAGACCCTCAGGAATCCTTACAGAAAGGGTTAAAAGTATATTTACAGTTCCTCGCACAGGAATCGCTCCTGTTTCTGGCGCTTGTAGCTGCATCCCTCGTCCTGGGGTCACAGCATCGGACAGGAGAAAGAAACAAGCACACTGAGGTGAAGCACAGTCATCACGCCGGTGTCCTCCCCCGTGGGAAGAATCGTGTGTGTCGTCTCAGCACCCTCCTCCACCCCTCTCCCCCACATCCACCAGGAAAAGGGAGGAAAGCAGTGGGGACATTGCTTTGTCCTCGCGAATGCCCAGTGTGAGGACACTCCTGACGGCGTGAACCCAGCCCTTCCTGCTTATATTCCCCACCTGTTTGTATAACCAGTCTGTCCTAGCTGACCTTTCTAATTCTCTGTCCGACTACTGCTCTGAGGAGCAGAGCTCTCTTTCTGCTATTGCACATTTTGGGCTGTAAACTGTGTGTCCTGGTGTGACAAAATGTGACTTGATGGTCCAAACTATTGCCATATCTTCTGTCCATATTCTCTTACATCAGCCTGAGCAGTTGCACCCGCTGCCAGAGCTGAGCAAGCCCAATCCAGAGTTCGTGTCTGTTCCCATCAAGACCCATTTGCTGCCTCCCAGGGCTCCTGGTGTCAGTCTGACTCCCAGCTGTCTATTTTCCAGGTCTTCCCAGTGGGGATTCTGCCACAAAGCCATGTGTTGTCCCTGTCTCTTTTCTTGGCAAACAGAATAGTATTTACAGGTGCTTTGTGCCTAGGAGGGTGTGCAAGGGTAACACGTCTTGGTTCAGCCCATCTCTGCATTGCTGCAGCCCCAGCGCCCACTTATTTCATGGCCTCACGTGACGACCTCAAACAAGCATGTGGATTGTTTTTAGATGCAGACACTATGTTGTCCAGGCTACACTGAGACTCCTGGGATCGAGCGATCCTCCCACCTCAGCCTCCTGTGTAGCTGGGACTGCAGGTGTGCCCACCAAGCACGTGGAGATAAGTCCGTGTCCATGTCAGTCACCTTCCAAATTGGAAGGGAGTCATTCCGCTGGGCATCAACAGGTCCTGCCTTAACACACCCTCAAGTCACCATAGTGATTTCCACAGGACTGTGCCCCACCTGGGCCCTCCTTTCATAGGCCAGTTTTCCATTGTTCTCTTGTCTAGTCATGTGGCCAGGCCACTGGTCGCCACCCATAAATCAATAAAAGCCAAAATATAGGGGCTTTTATCATCGTTCAATTCTTCCATCACTGCAAGGAAAACAGCATGCAGTTCAGCCCACTGAGCCCATCTGTCTTCTGTCCTTTGATCAAAGGCGCAGCCTTCCACACAGGGTGTTGTCCATTCATCTCGGAGCTGTAATTATCAGTCCCTGACCCACAAACCAATCAGCTGTTTGTGAGTCAGTCGATTGATACTGCAGTTCAAATCCCAGGGCTGTCTGCTGCAGAATTCCCCTTGCTAGGGGAGGTTGGATTTTGTTTTATTTATACCTTCAATTGATTGAAAGAAGCCTTTCCACATTATTGAGAGCAATCTGCATTATTCAAAGTCTAGCAATTTATATGTTAATCTCATCCAAAAAACACCCTCACAGAAACATCCAGAATAATGTTGGACTCCCTGTCTGGACATTGTATTCCAGCCAAGATGACAAATATAATCAATTATGATATTCCCCAATACAAAAATATTCTAAGGAAATTAGTTTTTGACCTAGTAAAACAAAGAGTCAACAACTGTTTCTGAAAATTTATAACCAACCATTAGCAAGCCCTTCTAGACATTTCTTACCCAAATTCACTTTACAACAGTGGGCCAAAATAGTCTATATTTGCTCAAAAGCAGAGAAGAAGAGAAAATTGGAACAGCAGAAACAGCAAAAAAAAAGAGATGAGAACAATGACAAAGATGACAGCAGTTACTGCATTGGAAACAATGCAAATGTGAAGACAGATGAGCAACATCTTTAAAGGACTAAAAGGAAAATGCTGTCAAACTAGATTCTATTCCCAGGAAAAATGTTGGGGTGTGTGTGTATATACACATTTATGTAAAGCAAAATACAGTCATGGGTTACTATGTGATATACTGATATGCATATACAATGAGGGATGATTAAAGGTAATTAATATTTCCTAAAAATATCTATAAAAATTCAGACATTTTAGACATACAGAGAATGAAACAATTCATAATTAACAGACCTGCACTATTATGAATGTTTCAATCCTTCAGGCTTAAAGAAAATGATACCGGATACAAACATGTAAGGAAGCGCACCAGAAACGGTAGCTACGTGGGTAGACACATGGGATTTTTTCATACTATTAACATAAATCTTATTAAAAGACAATTGCAATGACTTTACCAGAAATGGTAGTGAACTCCAAAAACACATCCTCCCACTAAAGCAACTATTAACATAGAAAAAATTGACAAAAGCAAGTTTTTCTGAACTCCAGAAACTAATAAAAACTTACAACCACCAAGGGAGTGCTTAATGAAGAAAGAAGCTTCTAAACGGTGGCAAGAGAGCCTGGTGGCATTTTTACTTAGCCACCTACTGACCCCACCCCACACCCCCAGCTGTGAGGCAGCCATGGGGTTGGTGGTGACATTCTGGGTGCAGCTGTCTGATGCCAGAGAAAGCAAAATGAACCTTATTCTCAAAGAACTGTGGCTGTGTCCTTCTGCATGTACGATGGCCCTAGGACATCAGCTCAGATGCTTGTCTTTCTTTCACTCCCCTCAGAACTTTACTAGGGCTAGAGTGGTCCCACAGCAATGTCTGTCAAAAGCTTTTAAAGGCATGTCCTGGTCACAGCTGGCTGGGGCAAGAAACAAGAGATGGGGCAGGCAGCAGACAGACTGGAAAGCCTAGGAAGGTGGGGGCTGGAGAGGAGGGTACATAGGGGAACATGGCTTTGAAAAGCTCCCACCTACACTGAGGAATCCAGAATGCCACATGCAGGCCCAGGGCTACACACATGCTCAAAAAAGACCTGAGTCGACCTTAAGCTCTCAGCTCTGGCTGACATTTAGGCTCCATGTAAGCAGTAAATGGAGGCTAAAATGGAGGTGGAAACAGACTGGATCGATGTTGAAGGACCACCCCAACTCAGAGCCCATCTGCAAAGTCTGGGAGGACATTATTTATTTTCGTGGCTTCAGCTGTTTAAGGAAACCTCTGTCAAATCCCTAGCTGACCACTAAGCTAACAGAATAGATTTTACTGACCACAAACGACAAAGAAAAATCTTACAAATGTAGTTTATAAAAGTCATTAAGTAAAGAAACAACTCCATCCACAACAAGCAGCAACAAGAAACTTTGGAGTGGGGGAAGAACATGATTTCCAGAGTCACCACATTATAGTATTCAAAATGCTCAGTTCTCAACAAAAAATTATGAGGTATACAACTATTCAAGAATGTGGCCCGTTCACAGAAAAAAAAAAAAATAAGATTCACAGAAGCTGTCCCTAAGGAAGCCAAATCACTGGACTTACTAGACAAGGACTTTAAATCAATAGTCCTAAGTATGCTCAAAGAACTAAAGAAAACTATGGACAAAAAACTGAAGGAGCCAGAAGAACAATATCTGACCAAATAAAGGCTATTGATAAAGATATAATAAGAACCCAGATAAAAATTGTAGAGTGGAAAAGTGTAATTACTGAAATAAAAAATTTACTAGAGGAATTCAAGAGCAGACTTGAACAGGTAGAAGAACCAGCAAACATAAAAACAAGTCATTTGAAATTGCTGAGTTTGAGGAGCAAAAATAAAAAAAAGAACAAAGAAAAGTGAACAGAGCCTAAGGGAGTTATGGGACGATATCAAGCTGAGCAAGGTTAGAGGCAGAAGAATCAGCAAATTGAAGACAGGTTAGTCGAGATTATGCAGTCTGAGGAGCAGAAAGAAAAAAGAACAAAGGAAAATGATCAAAGCCTGTGGAAACTCTGCAGACCGTTAAGTGTACTAACCTGCATGGCATTAACAGGAGTCTGAAAGGAGAGGAGACATAGGAAGGGACATTAAGAATATGTGGTGAAATAATGAGTGAAAACTCCTCAAATAGGATAATATTCATAAATCCACACATTCAAGTGGCTCCATAAACTCCAAGCAGGGTAAACTGAAAGAGATACACACCAAGACACATTATAACCAAACTTTTCAAACAGAAAGACAAAGAGAATCTGAACGGTAGTAATTAACAAATAACTCATCTCGTCCAGGGGATCTTTAGTAACAGCTGATTTCCTCCCACAAACCACTGGGGCAAATTAGTGGTGGTGTGACGGCTTTCAAGTGCTGCAAGAATGAAGCTGTCAGCTCAAAGTTTGCAAAAATGAAAATATGGAGTTTCACAAGATGAAGAGTTTTCTGAAGATTGGTTTCAAAACATTGTGAATGTTCTTAACACTATTGAACAGTACTATTAAAAATGGTTAAGATGGTAAATTTTATGTTATGTATATTTTATCACAATTAATAAATTAAAGTTAATGAGGGAGAAATTAAGACATTTCCAGAAAATTAAAAGCTGAAAGAGTTCATTGCTGGTATATTTTTCGTGCAAGAAATACTAATGTGGGTAGTGGGGATGGGGGAATAATGTGGGGATAGTTAATTGGTGCAAAAATATAGTTAGATAGATAGAATGAACAATATTTGGTAGCACAACAAAGTGGCTATAATCAACAATATGTTAGGGTATATCTTAAAATAACTGAAAGAGTGGAATTGGAATGTTCCTAACACAAAGAAATGATAAATGCCTGAGGTGATGGACACCCCAATTACCCTGATTTGATTGATTCACATCGTATGCCTGTATCAAAACATCACATATGCCCTACAAAGATACACAACTATTATGTATTCATAATAATTAAAAATTAATAAAAGAAATACTAATGTGAGTCATAGAGGCTGATGTAAAAGTGCACTAGACAACAGCTTGGAGACTATAAAGAAATTATATCTAAAAACAACAGTAAAGAAATCAAGACAATTCAATGGGGGAAAGAACAGACTTTTCATCAGATGGAGCTGGGATGACTGGATGTCCACATGGTAAAGAATGACGTTGAAACCGTACTTCACACTACATATAAAAATTGTCACTAAGTGGATTAAAGGCCTACATTAAGAGCTAAATCATACAACTCAGAAGAAATTCTGCTCATCTATCTTTGAACAAATATTTCCCTCTTTTCATCACTGTAGCTTTTTTCTTTTTTTGAGACAGGAACTCACTCTGTCACCCAGGCCGGTGTGCAGTGGCATGATCATAGCTCACTGCAGCCTCCAACTCCTGGGCTCAGGCAATCCTCCTACCTCAGCCTCCCAAGTAGCTGGGACTATAGGTGCATGCCACCACACCCAGATATTTTCTTTTTTTCTTTTTGTAGAAATGGAGTCTTGCTATTGCCAAGGCTGGTCTTGAACTCCTGGCCTCAAGCGATTCTTTTACTTTGGCCTCCCAAGGTGCTAAGATTACAGGCATGAGCCACCAGACTTTGCCCACTGTAGCTTTAAGGTATCTCTTGATACCTTGTAGTTCAAACCCTCCAATTTTGTTCTTTGTTAAGACTTTTTTGGTTATGATAGATACCTCGTATTTCCATATATATTTGAAAAGAATCATGTCAATTTCCACAAAAGAAACCCTGCTGGGATTTTGATTGCAATTCTTAGCAGAGACTAGCTGTGTGTCTTCTAACAGTATCTACCTGCAGAGAGCATCAGATACCACAGGTTGAGGGATCAGTCCGCAAGACTGCACCACCCCCAACACTTCTGACGTACTGATGCACAGTTCCGGAAACACTTTTGCCTGTGTTTGTATCCAACTGACTAGAAAGCAGGGTTCCTAGAACCCCCTCCTCAGGTTCGATTAATTTGCTAGAATGGCTTACAGAACTCAGGGAAATATGACTTATGTTTACCAGTTTATCACAAAGGATATTTTTAAAAATACAAAGAGACAGATGAAGGGATACACAAGGTGAAGTCTAGGAGGGTTCTGAGTGCAGGAGCCTCTGTCCCATGTAGTTGGTTGCACCACCCTCCCAGCACATGGATGAGCTCCTGTTCACCTTCCTGTAAGCCTCCACCTGTTCAGCTATCCCATAGTTCTCCACCCGAGGTTTGGGTTTTTATGAAAGCCTCATTTCATAGACAGGATTGATTTAATCATTGACCATTGGTGATCAACTCAATCTTCAGCCTCTCTCCCCTCCCTGATGATGATATGACCCTATAGTAAGAAAAAGCTAAAGACTCCACCAAGAAACTATTAGATCTGATAAATAAATTCAGTTAACTTGCGGGATACAAAATCAACATATAAAACTCAGTAGTGTGGCTAGGTGTGGTGGCTTACTCCTATAATCCTAGTACTCTGGGAGGCTGAAGTGGGAGGATCACTTGAGGTAAGGAGTTCAAGACCAGCCTGAGCAAGAGGAAGATCCCATGTCCACTAAAAATAGAAATAATTAGCTGGGCATGGTGTCACACACCTGTAGTCCCAGCTACTAGGGAGGCTGTGAGTTCACAGTTGTGGTGAGCTATGATCATGCCACTGCACTCTAGCCAGGGCAACAGAGTGAGACTCTGTCTGAAAAACAAACAAAGAAGCAAACAAAATCCCCTCAAAATCAGTAATATTTCTATACACCAATAATGAACTAGCTGACAAAAAATTAAAAATGCAATCCCATGTACAATGCCGACAAAAAAAATACCTAGGAATAAATTTAACCAAGGAAGTGAAAGATCTCTATGTAAACAAAACTACAAAACACTGTTGAAAAAAATTGAAGAGGACACAAACAAATGGAATGACATTCAGGGGAAGAAAGAAGATGGCTGACCAGAGATTTCAGCTGCAAAATGGTCTCAGAAATAAGAAAAAGTTTTAGATAAAAGAAAACATAGATTGGGTGTAATTCTGAGGGAAAATTGCCAGAACCTACCAGAGATTCCATGGGAAGAAGTTGCGGAGAAGTACAAGAAGCAGCAAGATATCGGCAGTGGTGAAACACTGAGAGGCTTGGAGCCCAGCAGAAAGGGTAGGTGGGGGTTTTGTTTCTCTGTCCCTCATACCTCTGGAAGTCAACAGGCTCCTGAAATGTTGGAGAGCCATTCTACCCTCACAAGCCCAAAAGCTGCTGCTACCAATGAATGAGGAGCTTCTTGAGGACAAGCACCAGGCTGCCAGCCCTCTTGGGGTCACTTCTTGTCACCACAGACCTGAGCTGAGACAGCGGGTGTCTCCACCCACTGCGTGCCTTTGTCTTGCCCCAGGGAGCTTCAGTGCCTCAGTTTTCCTCTCGTTCATTCCCACATAAGCATTTCTCAACCCTGGTCCAGACTGTGGGAGCCACAGGGGCCAGTGGGTCCTAGGAGATCTGTGTGACATTCCAGGCAGGTTGCCTTTTAGGGAGAGGAACAGAGATGACCAGAGTGCCAGCTCTTCTCCATTTAGACTCTTTCGGCCCCCACCTCTCCCTCATCTACTGCTGCAGAGAGAGACGATTGGGCCAAGACTCTCAGAAGTGGCTGTTTCCACTCTCTTGGTGTACCCACCACACTGAGGCTTCCACAGAGTGGGGCTCACAGCATTCCTCTTAAAGACCTGCAGTGGACTAAGGGCTGCCCTGTCTGTGAGCTCCCTGCCCTCCAGCCCTTGCTGGTGCTGCTCACCTGGCTGCTCCAGCAGAGCAGGGCAAACGCGGAAGTGGAGAGACACCAAACCTGCTTGGGCACTCCATGGGCGACTCCGGACCAGCATGCTTCTTCCGGGCACAGTCAGGGATTGAACTTGGGGGACCTGAGGACAGGCCAGATCCCATGTGCCCAGGACTTGATTGTGTTGCTTGGGGCCATGGAGGGGAGATTTGTGAACTCATCTGGGGAGGCAGGGGCAGAACTGAAAGGAGAGTGCAGTGCGGGTCCAAGCAAAGTGCACTTGTGTAGCACCCCTCCCCACATAGGAAAGCTGTGTTCTAAGCCCCAGGTGGAATCCTGGACAGGGAAGCTCCCAGCCCACAGCACCATTGCTCGTGAGCTCAGCTAGTTTGAGCTCCTGCCAGTGGCCAGATGCCCAAAGGAGCCTTTGGGGCAGGGAAGCAGGGAGAGGAGTGAAACCTACTACTGACAGCCAGATTGTGAATCTCAGAGAGCCCCTCCCCCATGAGTAGACTTTCTGGCTTTGTGGGACGGCTTCAGATCCTCCCTGGTGGCTTTCCACAGCAGCTTGGAAGTGAACCCTTGACCCCTGCTGAGACAACTCTCTTGCTTGCCTCCATGGAGCCTGAAGGCAGGCTCACCTGACCCAGCCCCACCCAGGCTCACTCCTCCACCTACCTCTGCTATGGTGGAGAATAAGGCCCCTGGGAGCTCCAGGGTACTGTCCACCACCTGGGGCATTTGAGTTCTTCTCCTGAGGGGTAAGAGACTGTCACAGGTCCCAAAAAACAACACTGCAGCTGGCTCTTTCTAACAAGTACCACTGACTGGCAGGGAAGACAAGTTGTAGAGCCCTTTGCAACATTTACTGACTCAGTCATACAGGGTGCAGCTGATTCTTACCCACAAGCACCTGCTACTGTCTCAGAGATTAAACTGGTCATACCAATATAATTTACACTGTTAAGAAGACCACAGGACTAGGGAAAGAGAAAGGATTCTGTCATCAAGAGAGAGGGAATCTACCCACACATAGCTTAGCAATACTACAGCCTAAAAATAACTAGGAACTGAGAAAACCACCACACTAAGGATGTCTATAACCAAGGCATCCATCCAGAACCTAGACCCCCATCAAAGCACTCCCAAGGAAAGCCAAAGTTTCTTGACCAACATATGCTACAAACACACCCTTAAGTGTGAGGGTAGAAAATAAGACAGATCTAAATGAAAAAAATCCAAAAACAAGAAAGAACAGCTGCTCCAAATGAAAAGGGATCAGTGTAAGAACTCCGTAAGTATGATAAATCAGAGTGAAGGGGAACTCACAAAAGCGAACACCAGCTCTCTATCAATGGATTCCAACTAAAAGGAAAATACTGAAATGACAGGTAAAGAATTCCAAATATGGGTTGTGAGGAAGCTCAATGAAATCCAAGAGAAAATGGAAAACCAACTCAAAGAAACCAGAAAAACAATTCAGAAAATGAATGAAAAATACACTAAAGAGATAGATATATTGAAAAAAAACCAAATAGAACTTCTAGAAGTGAAAACTTCATTTAAGGAAATACAAACACACTGGAAAGCTTTAAGAATAGACTAGACCAGGCAGAAGAAGGAATTTCAGAGCTTGAAGACAACTCTTTTGAATTAACCCAGTCAGGCAAAAATAAAGAACAAAGATTCAAGAAGAATGAACAAAGGCTACAAGAAATATGAGGTTATGTAAAATGGCCAAATATAGGAATCATACAAATTCCTGAGGGTGAAGAAGAAAAATCACAAGGTCTGGAAAACTTATTTGAGGAAATAATTGAGGAGAACTTCCCTGGTCTTGCTAGAGATTTCAACATTCAGATAAAAGAAGCTTAATGAACACCACAAGATTCATTGCACAGAGGGAATCTCTAAGACATGTCATAAGACTGGCCAAAGTCAATACACAGGAGGAACTGCAAAATGTGAGGCAAAAACTCAAGTAACTTACAAAGGAAACTGATCAGGCTAAATGAAGACTTCTCAGTGGACACCTTAGAACCCAGAAGGGATTGGGGCTCCATCTTGTCTTCTTAAACAGAACAACTGCCAGCCTAGAGTTTTGTATCTTACAAAACTAAGTTTCATATATGAGCAAGAAATAAAGACTTTTCCAGACAAACAAACATTGAGGGAATTTGTCATGACCAGACCTGCCTTGCAGGAAACCCTGAGAACTGCATTATATATGGATCAGCACAGTAGGTACCTATCAGTGTAAAATCACCCAAAAACTAAAGCTCACAGCACATATAAAACAATAACACAAGAGGGAAAACGGAACAATCGGGTACTACCTGACATGATAAAGAGAAGAGCATCCAACATATCAATTCTATTCATCAACATTAATGGTCTAAATGCCCCATTCAAAAGCCATAGGCTGGCTGAACTGATTAAAAAATACAACCCAAGTATCTGTTGTCTGAAGGAAACACATCTAACCCACAAGGACTCACACAGACTCAAGGTGAAGGATGGAAACAAGTATTCCACACAAACAGAAACCAAAATAGAACAGGTGTAGCCAGTCTCATATCAAATAATATTGCCTTTAAATCAATAATGGTAAAGAAAGACAAAGATGGTATTATGTAATGGTAAAGGGAACAATCCAACAAGAAGATATAACAACCCTAAATATATATGCATCTAACACAGGAGCTCCCAGATTTATAAAGCAAATTCTACTAGACATAAGCAAAGAGATAAACAGCACCATCATAATTGCCAGGGACTTCAACACCTTACTGACAGAGCTGGACAGATCATTGAAGAAGAAAATAAATAAAGAAACACTGGGCTTAAATGAGACTCTAGAACAAATGAGCCTTAGGGATATTTACAGAACATTCTACCCAAAAACTACTGAATATACATTCTTCTCATCAACACATGGCACATTCTTCGAGATTGATCATATCTTAGTCCACAAAGCATATCTTAATAAATTTTTTAAAAATTGAAATCATACCACAGTGGAATAAAACTAGGAATCAATTCAAAGATAAACATGCAAATCTACACAAAGTCATGGAAATTGTACAACTTGCTCCTGAACAATTATTAGGTCAAAAATGAAATTAAAATGGAAATCAAAAGTTTTCTTGAACTGAATGACAAAGTAAACATGAGCTATCAAAATCTATGGGATTCACAGAAAAAGCATTTGACAAAATCCAGCACACTTTTATGATAAAAACTCTTAACGAAATAGGCATAGATGGTACATACCTTAAAATTATTAAAGCCGTATACAATAAACTCACAGCCAATATCACACTGAATGGGAAAAAATGGAAAGCATTCCCACTTAGAACTGGAACCAGACAAGGTTGCCCACTATCTCCACTTCTATGAAAACACAGTACTGGAAGTCCTTGCCAGAGCAATCAGACAAGAGAGGGGAATTAAGGGTATCCAAATGGGGACAGAAGAGGTCAAACTGTCACTCTTTGTTGATGATATGATATCTAGAAAATTCCAAGAATTCAACTAAGAGATTCCTGGAATTGATAAATGAATTCAGTAAAGTCTCAGGGTATAAAATCAATGTACACAAACCAGTGACATTCATATACGTCAATAACAGTCAAGCTGAAAGTCAAATCAAAGACACAACAGCTTTCATGATGGCAGCGAAGAAAATTAAATATTTAGGAATATATTTAACAAAGGAGGTGAAAGACCTATATAGGGACAACTATGAAACACTGAAGAAGGAAATAGCAGAGGATATAAACAGGTGGAAAACCATACCATGCTCATGGGTCGGCAGAATCAACATTGCTAAAATGTCTATATTACCCAAAGTGATCTGCAGAGTCAATGCAATCCTCATTAAAATATCAACATCATTTTTCACAGATCTAGAAAAACTGATTCTAAGCTTTGTATGGAATCAGAGAAGACCCCATATAGCAAAAGCAATCTTAAGCAAAAAGAACAAATTGGGAGGCATCAATTTACCAGACTTCAAGCTATATTACAAGGCTATAGTAACTAAAACAGCATGGTACTGGCACAAGAATAGAGACATAGACCAATGGAACAGAATTGAGAACCCAGACATAAAAGCATCCTCATATAACCATCTAATCTTTGACAAAACAGACAAAAACATACACTAGGGAAAACAATCCATATTCAATAAATGGTGGTAGGAAAATTGGATAGCCACATGTAAGAGACTGAATTAGGATCCGTACCTTTCACCTCTCACAAAAATCAACTCACAATGGATAACAGACTTAAACCCAAGGCATGAAACTATAAGAATTCTAGAGGAAACTGTTGTAAAAACTCTTATAGACATTGGCCTATGCAAAGAATTTATGAAGAAGACCTCAAAGGCAATCACAGCAACAACAAAAATAAATAAATGGGACCTGATAAAATTAAAAAGCTTCTGCACAGCAAAAGAAACTGTCACAAGAGCAAACAGACAACATATAGAATGGGAGAAAATATTCACATACTACATGTCCAATAAATGGCTGATAACTAGAATCTGTATAGAACTCAGGAAAATCAGCAACAAAAAATTAAACAACCCCATTAATAAGTGGGCAAAGGATATGAACAGAAACTTTTCAAAAGAAGACAGACTAATGGCCAACAAACATATGAAAAAATGCTCAACATCTCTAATCATCAGAGAAATACAAATCAAAACCACAATGAGATATCACTTAACTCTAGTGAGAATGGCTTTTATCAAAAAGTCCCAAAACAATAAATGTCTGCATGGACGTGGAGAGATAGGAACACTCATACACTGCTGGTGGGATTGCAAACTAGTACAACCTCTGTGGAAAGTAGTAAGGAGATACCTCAAAGAGCTAAAAGTAGAACTGCCATTTTATCCAGCAATCCCATTACTGGGCATCTACCCAATCAAAAAAAAA
>NW_012149775.1:48807-55497 GCF_000956105.1 Propithecus coquereli
CTAGCTGACAAAAAATTAAAAATGCAATCCCATGTACAATGCCGACAAAAAAAATACCTAGGAATAAATTTAACCAAGGAAGTGAAAGATCTCTACATAAACAAAACTACAAATCCCATTACTGGGCATCTACCCAATCGAAAAAAAAAGACATTCTATAAAAAAGACATCTGGACCAGAATGTTTATAGCAACACAATTCGCAATTGCAAAGATGTGGAAACAAGCCAAGTGCCCATCAATACTGAGTGGATTAATAAAATGTGGTATATGTATACCATGGAATACTACTCAACCACAAAAAACAATGGTGAACTAGCACCTCTTATGTTATCCTGTCACTGGAGTACTACTCAGCCATAAAAGAAATGATGATGTACCTTTTGTATTATCCTGGGTGGAGCTTGAGCCTATTCTTCAAAGTGAAGTATCAAAAGAATGGAAAAACAACCACATGTACTTGCCATTAAATTGGTACTAACTGATAAACACTAAAGTGCTCACGTGGACGTAATATTCACTGGTGCCAGTCAGGTGGGAGGGGGGTATTTGGGGTAGGTAAACTCACAACTAATGGATGTGGAGTGCACTGTATGGGGGAAGGTCATGCTTGTAGCTCTGGCTTGGGTGAGGCAAAGGCATTATATGTAACCAAAATATTTATACCCCCATAATTTTCTGAAATAAAAAAAAAATCTGTGGGGTTCAGCAAAAGCAGTCCTAAGGGGAAAATTTGCAGCATTAAATGTGTACATTAAAAAAACATAAAGATCAAAATTAACCTAATGACAGATCTCAAGGAACTAGAAAAGAAAGAAATAGTGATGCAAACCCAAAACCAGCAGAAGAAAAGAAATAGCAAAGGTCAGAGCAGAATTAAATTAAATGGAAAATAAAAAGCAATACAAAGGATCAATGAAACAAAAATTGGTTCTTTGAAAAGATAAACAAAATCAATAGACCTCTCTTGCTAGATTGACCAGAAATATAAGATAAATGACCCAAATGAGCTCAATCAGAAATGAAAAAGGAGAAACTACAAACTGATAGCCACAAAAATACAAAATATCATCCATGAATACTATGAAAATCTCTACGCACACAAACTAGAAAACATATAGGAAATGGACAAATTCCTGGAAACACACAATGTCCCAAGACTCAACCAGGAAGAAATAGAACTCCTGAACAGACAAATAAGAAACAGTGAGATTGAAGCAGTAATAAAAAATCTTCCAGCAAAAAAAGCCCTGGAGCAGATGGTTTCACAGCCGAATTCTACCAGATCTACAAAGAAGAGCTGGTACCCAGACTGCAGAAATTATTGCACAATACTGAGAAGGAGTGACTCCTTCCCAACTCATTCCATAAAGCCAGAATCACCTTGGTACCAAAGCCAGGAGAGGACACAACAAATAAAGAAAACTACAGACCAATATCCTTTCTGAATTACCCATTGGGCTTCATCCCAGGGATGTCAGGATGGTTCAACACACATAAATCAATAAATATGATTCATCACATAAACAGAAGCAAAAACAAAGACCATATGGTCATCTGAATAGATACAGAAAAAGCATTCAACAAAACCCAGCACCCTTTCATGATAAAACCCTCAACTAACTAGGCACAGAAGGAACATATCTCAAATTATAAAAGTCATATATGACAAACCTACATCCAATATCATACTGAATGGGGAAATGTGGATGCATTCCCCCTAGAAACTGGAACAAGACAAGGGTTCCCACTGTCACCATTTCTATTCAACATAGTACTGGAAGTTACAGCCAGAGCAATCAGACAGTTGAAAAAAATAAAGGATATCCAAATTGGGAAAGGGAAGGTCAAACAATTACTTTTTGCAAATGATATGATATTGTATTTAGAAAATCCCAAAGATGACACCAAGACTCCTGGAATTGATAAATAAACTCAGTAAACTCTCAGGTCACAAAATCAATGTACATAAATCTGTAGCATTTCTATATACCTATAACACTCAAGCCAAAAGTCAAATAAAAGACTCAATGCCATTCAAAATAGCTACAAAGAAAATAAAGTACTTAGGAATACATACTTAACCAAGGAGGTGAACATTCTCTATAAGGGGAGAAATATGAAACACTGAGGAAAGAAATTGCAGATGACACAAGCAAATGGAAACACATATCATACTCACGGATCAGTAAAATCAAAATTGCAAAATGTCCATACTACCCAAAGTGATTTACAGATTCAATGCAATCCCTATAAAAATACCAATGTCATATTTCACAGATCTAGAAAAAATAAGTCCATACTATGTTTGGAACCAAAAAAGAGTCTTAATAACCAAGACAATTTTAAACAAAAAGAAAAAATTTAGAGACATCACATTACTAGACTTCAAACTATACTACAAGGCTACAGTAAGCAAAACAGCATGGCATTGTAAAAAAATAGAGACATAGACCAATGGAACAGAACAGAGAACCCAGATACAAAATCATCTACCTACAACCAACTGATCTTTGACAAAGCAGACAACAAAATACACTGGGGAAAAGAAGCCCTATTTATTATATGGTGCTGGGAAAATTGTATACCCACATGCAGAAGAATTAAACAGGAACCCTGTCTCTCACCATTCACAAAAATTAATTCAAGTTGGATGAAAGACTTAAATGTAAAGCATGAAAAATAAAAATTCTAGAAGTAAATTCAGGAAAAACTCTTCTAGATATTGGCCTGGTCAAGATTTATGACTAAGACCCCAAAGGCAATTACGGCCACAACAAAGATAAATAAATGGGACTTGATTAATTTAAAAATCTGCACAGCAAGGGAAATAACAGTTAATAGATAACCTACAGAATGGGAGAAAGTATTTGCAAACCATACATCTGATAAAGGGCCAATATTCAGAATCTACAAAGGACTCAAACAAATCAGCAATAAACAAACAAATAACTCCATTAAAAAGTGGGTAAAAGACACGAGCAGAAGCTTTTCAAAAGAAGACAGACAAATGGCCAACAAACATATGAAAAAATGCTCAGCATCACTAATCATCAGGGAAACGCAAATTAAAACAACAATGAGGCTGGGCCTGGTGGCTCACGCCTGTAATCCTCACAGTCTGGGAGGTCAAGGCGAGAGGAGATTGAGGTCGGAAGCTCGAGACTAGCCTGAGCGACAGTAAGCACCATCTCTTCAAAAACTAGAAAAATTATCTGGACACAGTGGCATGTGCCTGTAGTCCCAGCTACTTGGGAGGCTGAGGCAGGAGAATAGCTTGAACCCAGGAGTGTGAGGTTGCAGTGAACTATGGTCATGCCACTGCACTCCAACCCGGGCAACAGAATAAGACCCCGTCTCAACACACACACACACACACACACACACACACACACACACACACACACACACACCAATGAGATATCAACTTATCCCTCTTAGAATGACTTTTATTTAAAAGTCCAAAAACAATAGATGCTGGTGTGAATGCAGAGAGAAAGGAACTCTTATATACTGTTGGTGGGACTGCAAATTAGTACAACCTCTATGAAAAAGAATATGGAGATTTCTCAAAGAACTAAAAGTAGACCAACCATTCGATTGAGCAATCCCACTAATGGATATCTACTCAAAGGAAAAGAAGTCATTTTATAAAAAGACATCTGTACTCGAATGTTTATTGCAGCACAATTCACAGTTGCAAAGATGTGGAATCACACCAAGTGTCCATGAGTTCATGAGTGGATTAACAAAATATGGTGCACATATATACCGAGGAGTACTACTCAGCTATAAAAATAAGTGAATTAATGTCTTTTGCTATAATTTGGATGGAACTGGAGACCATTATCCTAAGTGAAGTATGTCAAGAATGGAAAAAGAAACACCACACGTACTCTCTAATACTTTGGGACTAATTGATGGGCACATATGGGCACAGAAAGAAGTAAAAATTGCTGGAAATCAAGAAGAGGGGAAAGAGGGGAGGGGCAAAAACCTACCTTACAGGTAAAATGAACACTATTCAGGTTATGGGAACACTTATAGCCCTAACTAAAGTATTATAAAAGCTATGCATGTAACAAAAACATTTGTGCCCCCTTTATATTTTGAAATAAAAAAAGACATTCCATGCTCATGCATCAGAAGAATTAATATTGTTAAAATGACCGTACATCCCAAAGCAAGCTACACATTCAGTGCAATCTGTATTAAAATACGAACCAACATTGTTTTTCACAAAATTAGAAAAAACAGTCCTAAAATTCAATGGAATCAAAAAAGAATCCAAATAGCCAAAGCAATCTGGACCTAAAAGAGCAAACTTGAAGAGATTACGCTATCTGATTTCAAAGCATATTACAAGACCATCACAACCAAAAAAAGCATAGTATTAGTATAAAAACAGACACGTAGACCAATCAAGCAGAATAGAGAATCCAGAAATAAATTCAAGTATTTATATTTACAGCTAACTGATTTTTGTCAAAGGTGCCAAGAACATATACTGGGGGAAAGGTCATCCTCTTGAATAAATGGTGCTCGGAAGACTGGATATCCATATGCAGAAGAATGAAACTAGACCCTTATCTCTCACCCTATATAAAAATCAACTCAAGATGGATTAAAGACTTAAACATAAGATCCCAAACTACAAAACTACTCAAAGAAAACACAGGGGAAAAACTGTAGGACATTGGTCTGGGCAAAGATTTTCTGATTAAGGCCTCAAAAGCACAGACAACAAAAACCAAAATAGACAAATGGGACTATATTAAACTAAAAAGCTTCTGTGCAGAAAAGGAAACATTCAACAGAGTGAAGAGACAACCTGTTGAATGGGAGAAAATATTTGCGAACTATTCATCTGACAAGGGACTAAAATCCAGAACGTACAAGGAACTCAAACAACTCAACAATTAAAAAATTAAATAATCCCATTAAAATGTGTGCAAAGGACCAAGGACATCAATAGACATTTGTCAAAAGAAGACATAAGAATGACCAACAGGTTTATGAAAAACTACTCAACATCGGTAATCATCAGGGAAATGTAAATCAAAGCCACGATGAGATATTATCATACTGTAATTAGGATGACTATTATTAAAAAGACAAAAAAATCATGTGCTTGTGAGGACATGGAGAAAAGGGAACTCTTACACACCATTGGTGGTAATGTAAATTAGTACAGTTGCTATAGAAAACAGTATGGATATTTCTCAGAAAACTAAAAATAAAACTACCATCTGATCCAGGAATTTGAGAATGGGGCAGCAGGACCCTGGAGTTCAGGGGTTGGGAGAGTCAGGGAGCAGGTCCTGGGGGTGCTTGGGTTTGCAGAGCAGACAAGGTAGATGCCTGGGTCCCAGGGTCTCAGGTTGGGTAGGTGTGGGGCTGCCCTCAGAGGGTAGGATGTGAATGGAAGAATTCCTGGGACCTGGGAAATAGGAAAAAGTTGATCCTTGGGATCCAGAGGAAGGGGTCAGATGTCTGGGCCAGGCTCACTGCTGAGCTCCTTGTAACCCACAACTATCTTTAGACCACAAGCTAACTCCCACACATATCCTCCAAGAATGCCATCTACTTGGCTGACAGCAGAGGGGCCAGCTTTCTGCCCCTGACCCCATGGCCCCTGGCTCTAGCACAGATGGCTCCTCCTGTTGAAACTTCCCTTTATAATGCTAATGAAAGGCCATAAAGTGGGAATTGTGATAGGGGCCTGAACTCAGCAAAGGTTAACATAGCATAGTTAACAAAGCCATTGTTCTATTGCTTGCTTTCCTATAATTCCTTACTACTGAAGAGTCACATAGCTGATGGTCATAAAGATTCTTGGCTTTCTTCATTGCTCCCATAGACAACACCACTTTTGTGAAACCTAAGCCTGGTATTTGAGATATCTTCCAGACCCTGCATCCCAGTGGACCAACTGACCCAAGGAGAAAAATGGCCCACACCAAAGAACTGACTCAACTGATTTTGCAACCTGGGTACTGACTCAGCACAAGAAGACAAAATTTCTGCTTCCTGGCCCTATGAGTTCATCTCCAGTCAATCAGCAGATCCAATTCCTTAGTCCTTTTCCTGCCAAATTATCTTAAAAACCCTGGCCCCCAAATTCCTGGGGAAACAGATTTGAGAAATTTCTTCCAGCTCCTCACATGGTGCCCTGTGTATTAAACCCTGTCTCTGTGGTGACCCCTGTGGGGGGTTAGCTATGATCCCAGCAAGAAATCGGGTCCCTTAGGTAGGGGTCGTCGCAAAGGATAAGAAAATAATAGAAAATGGAAAATAATAGAAATAAAAGAATACACAGAGACGAAGGTATAGTTTTATAGATTTATAAAGAAAAAAGGCAAAGCAGGAGTACTCAAGGGTCCTTACGATATCCTTGTCAATCGTAAGGCCACGAGTGAAGTTTTACATGGGTATTTATAGGTACAGAGGTTGGTTGGCCGGGGTAACAGATTTACATAATAACAGATAGTTCATTTTAGGTTAAAAGTATTTCAAAAGGCTTCTTTCTTTTTTTTTTTTTTTGACAAGTATTTTGTTATCTATTGCTGCATAAAAAATTGTCCCATGGCCGGGCGCGGTGGCTCACGCCTGTAATCCTAGCTCTCTGGGAGGCCGAGGCGGGTGGATAGTTTGAGCTCAGGAGTTCGAAACCAGCCTGAGCAAGAGCGAG
>NW_012149775.1:56123-64371 GCF_000956105.1 Propithecus coquereli
ATCTCTCTTGATTTGATAGGTTGGCTGAGATCATCTGGGCAGTTCTTGTGCTGGTCTCCCTCGGGGGCCCTCATGTCGCTGCGGTCAGATGGCAGCTGATGCTGGAGTCATCTCTTTAGATGATCGGGATACTCTAACAGAGCCTCTCTGACTTTCCACAGTGTCTCTCCAGCAAGGTGGTACACTCATTTCATGGTGGCTCAGGGATCCCGAAAGCAAGTGTTCCAAGAGGGAGAAAGTGGAAGCTGACAGTCCTCCTAAGGGCTTGGTCTAGAATTGGCACAGTTTCACTTCTGCTGCATTTAAGTGGTTTACACAGGTCACAGACCAGCCAGCCCATACCAATGTGTGAGGGAGCTACAAACAAGTATGAATAGCAGGAGATGGTTCACTGGGGCCATCTTTGGAGTCTAGTTCCCAGCAGAAGCTAGGAAGAAAATACACAGCATTCCTACAGTCCTCATGTCCATCTGTAACTTCTGAGGCTGGAATTGATATTTATAACTTCTTATTCCACCATCTATTCCATGTTCCCACTGCTCTCAGACAGTAGCAGGGAAAGGATTTTTTGCCTGGAGAGTGATCTTTGTTCCTGAAAGAGCTGAACCAGTGGTGGTGCCTTTATTGGGCTACTATAGTTTTCCATTAACTTTTATCTTTGAACATCAACAAAAAGGCATCCCCAAAAATCCCAGAAAATTCTCAGAATCTTCCCTTCCCCTACTGTATAGCAGCAGCCCATTCCCCCTAAATAACTGAGATCAATTATTCCAGCCAATACAGGAAACCCCTGTACTCTTTCCCTGTTGGTTCAGTGCACTGAAGAACCCCAGGTCGCCAGCTTTTCTTCTGTATTACACCACATTCGCCTACCTAACCAGGCTGTTAGGCTCAAGTGAAGTAAGTATAACAAGTGTAAAATGTGGCATCAAAAGGCTTCTTTAGATCCCTTAACTAACTCTATCTACGTGAACAAATGGTTACACGATCTTTTAAGGACAAACTTCTAAGTTCTAAGGTAAATTTACCACTTAACAGAAGAGTTAAACAGAGATATGGTGGCTCCATATTTCTTTATCTAGTTATTGTGGATGGAGACAGGTGATCAGGAGTTTAAGCAGGAAATGTCCCTTGGGCTAATTGTTTCTAGCCGCAGGTGTCTGTCTCTCCGGCGGGCATTCTTTGATCAGCTCTCATTCCATGGCTCCTTGCAGACCTGCTTGGTCTTTCAAAATAGCTGAGAACCACAGGTTTGAGACCGCAGCGTCACCTTGGGAAGCAGCTGCCACTGACCTTTGAGATGTCCTCCTGACGTGAAGCAGTTTTTGATATGCAAGCTAACAGGTTCACATACTCCTTCAGGGCAAAGCCCTGCAAAACTCCTGAGACCATTTCTGTCTCTAATCTAGTAATAGTAATTTGTGGAGCAACAGACCCCTGCTGTCTCAGTGTGTCACTTCCTCTCGAGCAGCAGCAATCAGCCTGGCTGGGCAGGCACAGGGAGGCAGCTGTCCAGCGAGCTGAGTGCTGGGACCGCAGGCTAGACTGGGATATGGCCATGAGGTCCTAGCACAGGGAGTGGGACCACAGGACTAACTCCCAGGCTGGGCCCCTTAGCACCTGCCCTTAGCTCTTTTTCCTCAGGACCCTAGAAACTCCTTGGTGCTCTAGACATATACACAGATACACACATAACACACAACCTCCAACAGGACCCTTCCCATTTTCTCTCCTTCTATGCCCCATTCTCTTATGATCCATGTCTTCCCCCTCTCCTCTCTGGAGCCTCCCTCCTTCCTGGACCCAAGGCCCAGGGGCTGCTCTCCCCAGATCCCAGGGCTAGAGACTCACAGGTGGTTCCTGGGGTGAGCAGCCTCTCCCTGCAGAAGCAGAAGCAGCAGGAACAAGGGAGGCGACCAGGGCTCCAAGGCCCCATCCCAGAGGCTGGGTCTTGTGGTGCCAAGGGTTTTCATACCACTAACTTGGGCCGGAGAGCAAAGACTGCAGGACACAGGGAGAAGGGTCTGGAGACAGGAGCCTCCCTGGGATCAGCGAGGGCACAGGTGTCTGCACTTTCCCCCTGTGTGTCAGCAGGGTCGACTCTGCAGTGAAAGATACTCATGTCTCTGGTGAAGAAAGAGAAATGCCGGCAACCAGCACCCAGCAGAAAGCTGCCTGACCATATTCTCTGCACGTGGGGAAGAAGCTCTGATGTGGACGTGGGCACTTGTCTCAACAGGCTTGGGCCACAGTCAGAGGATGTGGCTGTCACCACCAACCACTGCTCGCTCAGTGACCCCTCCCATTTTAACCAATGTGCCAATGCATGGGGACACCGTCCCCTTTCTCTACTGTCACGAGTCTGTTATAATATTAATTCATCATCTCCTGGGCTTGATTTTCAACTGGTGCCTGCAGAACACATTTTAAGGACATTGTCAGAATACCCTTCTGAGACACCTCTGGGAGGCGGCCCCCGTGGGAACGAGGCCTTGTCCTTCTGCCGTCCTGTGTGTCACCGTGATGGAGTTTGGCCCAGCTGGGGATGGCTGGAGGCCGGTCATCACGGGAGTCTGCAGGCCTGGTGAGAAGGGTCTAACAGGTGGTGACAGGCGGGAAGGAGGGAACGCACACGCGTGACGAGACCCTCCCGGCGTCCTGCTCCCACGCCTCTGTCCATCATTCTTGCTCTGTGGGTTCCCGGGGAAATTTCCTGAAGGGAACGGGACAAGGAAACACTATTCCTGGCTCCCACCCTTCGTCAGCCTTTCCATTGTTCAGGCAAATGCCCGGCAGCTGGTGGGGAACTAGCCGTCCTGATGTCTTATCCCTGCTTTTCCTCCCTGTCCTTCAACTTGGAGGTCAGGACCAGTGGAGTGGTGGGGCCTTCAATGAGCAGGGGTGAGAATCTTTCCTAGCTGAGCTTTGGGGTCCCTTTGTGTGGATGGGAATCAAATGGCCAGCATTACAATTCAGATGTGAAAGACACTGCCCTAGAAACAGCCAAGAGAAATGAAAATAATACTATGCTCCTGCTGCTTCTCAGTCGACAGACACTTAGCTTGGCTCCATATGGTGACTACTGTGAGTGATGCTGCAGTGAACGTGGGGTGAAGAGATCTCTTTGAGATTTTTTTTTTTTTTTTGAGACAGGGTCTCACTCTTTTGCCCAGGCTGGAATACAGAGGCCTCACTGCAGACTGCAACCTCAAACTCCTGGCCTCAAGCGATCCTCCTGCCTCAGCCTCCCGAGTAGCTGGGACTACAGATGTGCACCACCATGCCTGGCTAATTTTTTCTGTTTTTAGTAGAGATGGGGTCTCGCCAGTCTTAAACTCTTGACCTCACGTGATCCTCCTGCCTCGGCCTGCCAGAGTGCGAGGATTACAGGAATGAGCCACCACACCCAGCCATCTTAGTTCTAGTTTTAATTTTTTAAGGAACTTCCATACGGTTTTCTGTAATGGCTGTACTAATTTACACACTCACCAACAGTGTGCAAGCGTTCTCTTTTGTTTGCACCCTCAACAGCACTTGTTATTTCTTGTCTTCTTAATGATAATCTTAACAGGTGTGAGGTGACATCTCATTGTGGTTTTGATTTGCATGTCTCTGATGATTAGTGATGTTGAGTACCTCTCATATATACTTGTTGGCCATTTTTATGTCTTCACTGAGGAGATGTTATTCAGGTCATTTGCTCATTTTTTAATTAGGTTATTTGGGGGCTTTTACAACTGAATTGTGTGAGTTCTGTATATATTTTGGATAGTAACAACTTATAAGAACTATAGTTTGCAAACATTTTCCCCCATTCTCTAGGCTGCCTTTTCATTTTGGTGACTGTTTGCTGTGCAGAAGCATTTTACTTTGATATAGTCCCACTTGTTTATTTTTACTTTTGTTTTAATTTTGGTGTCATATCCCAAAATCATTGCCAAAACCAATGTCAAGGAGTATTTCCGTATGTTTTCTAGGAGTTTGACAGTTACAGATCTTACATTTAAGTCTTTAATCCATTTTGAGTTAATTTTTCTATATTGTATAAGATAAGGGTTCAATTTCATTCTTTTACATGTAGATATCCTGCTTTCCGAGCACCATTTATAGAAGAGACGTTCCTTTTCCCATTGTGTATTCTTGGCACCCTTGTAAAAGATTAGTTGACCATATGAATGTGGATCTCTTCTCCCCCATTGGTCTATGTTTCTGTTTTTCTGAGAATACCATACTGTTTTGATTACTGTAGCTTCGTAATATAGTTTGGAATCAGGGAATGTGATGCCTGCAGGTTTGTTCTTTCTCACAATTGCTTTGGATATTCAGAATATTTTGTGGATCCAAATAAATTTTAGGGCTGTTTTTCTATTTCTGTAAAGAATGCCATTGAAATATTGATAGGAATTGTGTTTAATCTGCAGATTGCTTTGGGTAGTGTGGACCTTTTAACAATACTAATTCTTCCAATTTATGTAACATGGGCTATCCTGCCATTTATTTGTGTCTTCTCAATTTCTTTCATCAGTGTTTTATAGTTTTCAATGTACAGGTCTTTCACATCCTGGGTTAAATTTATTACTGAGTTTTTTGTTCTTTTTGATTATATAGTAAATGGGATCATTTTCTTAGTTTTTTTTTTCCGCATAGTTCATTGTAAGTATATAGAAATGCAACCGATTTTTGTATGTTGATTTTACATCCTGCAACTTTACTGAATTCATTCACTGGTTCTAACGGTTTTTTGGTGGAATCTTTAGGGTTTTCTATATATAAGAACATGTCATCTGCGAACAGGACAATTTAGCTTCTTCCTTTCCAATGTGAATGCCTTTTACATCTCTGAGTTGCTGCTTCCTCTTATTGAGTGTTTCAGAGATGCGGAACATTCAGTTTAAAACAGGCACTTAGAGTCCTCACAGGGTCCTCTCCTACAATTACAGCGGAAACTATGACTTGTCATTGTCATCGTTCTCCTGCCTCTCTCTCCCTCCCTCCCCTCTTAAAAGAACTACACACTGGCATTTAAAACAAGAACCAATACCAACAAATAAAATAGCAGTCTGGAGTTTACTTTAAAATAATCATGTGTGTTATAAATAAATCAGGATCAGGCATTATTGATCGCTGTGGCTGAGTGAAGGGTACAGGAGGGCTCACTGCCCTCCTCTCTCTACTTCTGTGTATGTTTAAAATGTCCTTAGTGAAGACTTTAAGAAATAAGTACCAAGGTCATCTAGGACTGGGGAGTGGGGAATCTCATATGCTGAAGCATCATGAGATAGATCCTGGTTATCATTTCACATCAAACCTCCAAAAAAAATAGATATTGTGAACTGAAACTGCAGAGACAAGATGCCTTTAGATATCTGCAAAATCCTCATTTTCATCCCCTGGATTCACTTGGGTCACTTCATGCTTCGTCTCATCCACCGTTTCCACGTGGGCAAGTCCTGGACCCTAGGGTGACAGCAGGGGGTGAGGATTCACAAACTGCACTGTGATCAGGGCAGGAGAGAAGGCAGGAGACAAGAGCCTGGAGGGTCCCCTTCAGCGTCACTGCTCCTTCTCCTCCTGCCTCAGCTGGGGGTGTCCCTGGAAGCTTCCAGGTCATGGTTGGGGCTGAAGGGGGGTTACCCGGAGGGGATGGAGCTGAGGCGTCAGGCACCCACCTGCACAGGCCCCTCTTGGAAGTCACTCACTGTGCATCTAATTGTGTATTTATGTTTCTGTACTCTTTTTCCTAAAGAAGACCCCCAAATTGTATAATTAGCCTCACAAACTTTGGATCCTCCATTTACACAGTAGAGACGTGTCCCACATCCGGATATTTCTCGAGTGCAAAATCAGCCGCCCTCTCTCCACTGCCTAGTCACCCTCTACTCTTCCCTGAGGAACTGCTGTCACCAGCTGCGCCTGTATCTCTCCAGAGACTGACTATGCATAAAACTCTACACTGCTCATCACACAATACAGATGATTCCCGTCCCCGCACCAGGTTTGTGAATTGCTGAGGGATTTGTCCACAGGCACCACTACCGACCGTCCTTCAAAGGCAGAGCTGCTCAGGTGGGATTCGAGCCAGTGCCTTAGGTGGGAGGACTCACGCCTCAGTCCTTCATGGCAACAACTGGGCTGTGGAAGGCTTCACCCTAATTCCTCTATGAAACTTAAAATAAATTCTGCCCTGACGTTTTTTATCTGATTTATTTCACATTGATTTTTGATCAGGCAGCCACTACCTGGGTCCCACGCCCTGCTCCCTCCCCAAGGTCGGATGACACCCCCAGCTCTCCCCTCCGAGTCTAATGCAGACAGTGGAGAACTGGGGGGAAGGGAGATGCTGCCTTGACCCAGGTCAGTGCCCAGTGGACTCTACAACTCTGAGAGTCCCCCTCATGAAGGACGAGATGGAAATACTGTATGTGCATAAATATAACGATTATGATGATGAGTGTTTATTTTCTAACTTGGCAAAAGGACTTAGGTGGCTCAACTTATAATGCACAATTATAGTGGGGCATTTAAATAAACACAACAAAAATCAACATCATAAAGTGAAGATCTAGACATCCCATTTCTGTGGGATGCGGCCCAGAACTGCATTCAATCCTAGCTGTGGTTCGCAGCTTTCTGGCCCCTCAAGTAGTAAAACAAATGAGGAACGTGCTAATCTACCTGAAGAGAAAAAAAATTCTTAGGATGTATTTAAAGAAGAACTTACATAGATTTGTGCCTAAAATGTCATTGCTTACAAAAATGAAAATTATTTTTCTTTTTCATGTAGAAAAAAAGAAAATATTGTAATCTTCAAAAAACAAAATTATTTTCAAATGTCTATTTAAACATCTTCTAGGAATGATTGAGATCAGATAATTAACACAATTTAATGAAGCCCTCTCCGTGCAGATCTGTGAGAACATGTCCCAGTGAAATTCCTTTCCAATCTCTAAACTCACACACAGGAAGGGGCGAGTGCAGAGGGAGGGCCTGGAGGACGGGCAGGTTCACTGAGAGCCTCTCCCTCATCTCAGGAGTCCTGCGTGACAGAGCTGCCAGGCACGTGTGACAGCTCCATTGTCACCTGTGCAGAGTGACCTTTCACTTACACTCCTGGGAGAGCAACCAGGGGGCCTGAAAGTGAGACCAAGGTTTAACCAAACATCCGTGACTGGATTCAGGCTCAAGCACAGATTTGGATCCAAACTCCTCAGTGTGAGAGGCACAGGACCCCACCCTGAGTATTGTCATCTCAAAATCCCCAATAAGATATTCCAGGTAGCTGCGTTATGTGCAAATTAACCTGAGCAGAGCACCCACCCCAGAACCTCTGCACTTGCTGTTCCTCCTACCTAGAACGCCTCTCCCAGATTCCCCAAAGCCTCCTCCCTCACATCTTTCCTGTCTGTTCTCAGTGTCACCTGACCTAGTGAGCAGTCCGACCCTCGGAACCCACCACCCTCCTCACACTTTCCCTGCCTTGGTTTTTCTTCATAGCACAAATCATGATCTTACATAAAACATTGTGTAGTTATTTTATCTATTGTTTGTCTCATAAAACTGTAATGAAAATCTCATGAGATCATGGATTTTGTCAGTTCTTTTTTCCCTGTCCCCCAGGACTTACAATATTGGTTGTCAGGTTGTGAGCCTGATAAATGTTTGTTGAATGAACAAACCCAGATATATTTTATATTGATTAAGAGCACAGCCTATGACCCTTTTGTTGTTCATAAGTATGATGACTGGGATTCCATGAGCTTGTGTGAGAAATGGGAATACGGAACGGCTAGTGGAAGAAGGTAGTTAGAAATACTAGCTATAACCATGTGACCAGTTCCAGAAATGAAGACTGTAATTGTTACAAGTATTTCTTCTTTATGTTATTATGACTGTATTTGTGGCTGTGCACGTACAAATATGTAAGATCCCTTTCTTATTCCCCTATAATAAAACATGAGATGTATTAATCACAGTTAACTTTACATCACGGTATTTATGTTACAGGGTATCAAAGAGAAGGGTGCACATCGCGCAAGCACTGTAAATTCCTTCTGGGGGAAGGGTCAGAGCATTTTTAGTTGTATGCAGGATTGTTGTACCATCTTTGGCAGAAATATGACTTTGCAACTGTTTTCATTTGGAAATAGAGTATGGTTTAAGAAGACGTGCATGAGTGCCAAGTTCACAACCATGGACTGGGATTGTTGGCCTTATGTGTCATTTTGGCTAGAACATAGTACCCATTTAG
>NW_012149775.1:65156-66846 GCF_000956105.1 Propithecus coquereli
GCTAGAGCCAATTCTTTAAAATCCATCACATATCCCATTGGTTCTGTTTCTCAGCAAAACCCTGACTGATACACCATTGAATCCCAGGTTCCCCTGTGGACATGGCTCAGAAATATTGTATTATGACCCACAGTCAAGAATATGGCCTGGAACGTCAGTAAGACGGTGGGCTAGGAAGCTCCATGCCCTTGTTTCTGGTGGAAACATTGACAGGACAACTAGAGACTAATGAAAATAGCTATACAGACGCTCTGGAAAGCAGTCAAAGATTTATAGCAACACGTAAACACACAACCAAGAAACAGCCATATTTATAAAGGGAGGAAATTTCATGACATTTTGCATGTTCTTGCCTCACCCTCTGCACGGCACAGGGCAGTTGAGGGGAAGAGCTCGAAGTCCCAGTTTCCTTCCTCAGCCCAGAAGGAGCAGAATGGAACTTATATGCCAGATTTTCACCTCCCTATGGGCCGCCTGACTGACCGGCCTCTGTTTCAGATGAGTGAGGGAGGCGCGATTCGGATGCCAGGCTGGCAGCATGTGTGGAAGGCAGTGGCGGGCGCTATGATGAGTGAGAGCTGCGGGGATGCAGACCTGCTGGTGCCTGGGACGAGGGATCACAGACAGAGGAAATAGTGGGATGTCTAAGGCCCTGAGGATGCGCTGAGGTGAGCCTCTGCGGGAAATTGAGACCTTTAAAAGCCATTGTGTATATGGGAGAAACGGGCAAAAAAACAAAACAAAAAGCACCACACACACACACACACACACACACACACACACACACACACAGACCTAGGCACACACACGTCCAGAAAATACCTGAGAACTTAAGCCTTCATCCCAAGCTGACCCCGAGATTCAGAGCACAGCGTGCTAACTAGTGAATGCCTTCCCCTCCATCTGCAAAGACCTAGAGAGACGGCAGTTTTTTGAATGCCCCACCTTCAAAAACACATCACAAGGCATATAAAGAAATAGGAAAACAGAACATTCAAAGAAACAAAATTAATCTACAGAAACTGTCCCTGAAGAAACACAGGCATCAAACTTACTTGGAAAGATTTAAGACAAGTGTCTTAACTGTGCTCAAACAACCAAAGAAAAATATTAACAAAGAACTAAGGGAAATAATAAAAATGACATATGAACATAAGAGAAATATCAACAAAAATGTAGAAATTATTTTAAAAAGAGCCAAATAGGAATTCGGGACCTGAAAATTACAATAAGTGTATTGAAAAGTTTACTAGAGGGGTTGAATATTAGACTCAAAAATGCAGAAGAAAGAATCAGCAAACTTAAAGGCAGGTCATCAGTTCACAGCTACCCAAGTATGGGGAACAAAAAGAAAACAGAATAAAGAAAAGTGAGCAGAACCTAAGGGAGATATGGGACACCAGCAAGCCACCCAACATACATATTATGAGTGTCCTAGGAGAAGAAGAGAGAGAGAGAAAGGTGTGGAGAGTGTACCTGAACAAATAATGAAAACTTCCCAAAATTGCAAGAAGACCTGGATCTATAAATTGAAGAAGCTCAAGGAACTTCAAGTCCAATAAACTAAAAGGGACAGACACCAGGACACATTATAATCAAACTGTTAAAAGCCAAAGACAAGAGAGAATCTGAGAGCAGGATTCTATTGGGTTTATATCCTATATGATTTTTAAAAATGTATAAAAAATGG
>NW_012149775.1:69237-71132 GCF_000956105.1 Propithecus coquereli
GACCTGCTGACACCTTGATCTTGGACCTGTAGCCTCCAGAATTGGGAGACACAAAATTTATGTTAAGTCGCCCAGTCTGCAGTACTTTGTCACAGCAGGGCTCACAAATGAAAACAAAGATATTACCTTTTTATCCTCCCCGGTAACTGATCATGGGATTTGGTCAAGAGTATGAAGTATCTGTGATTCCCAAGGATTGAGTGAATCAGTTGAAAATCGACAAAGTTAGAGGATAAAATCTCATTTCCAAGCGTCCGTGGCTCCCCTGGTCACCACACAAAGGTGGAGATGTTCTCATTCCTTTTCAGTTTCACTCAGAGCAAAATTTAAGAGACCCAACCTGACATACAATCGCAAGTTATATGTAACTTACTTGAGATAGTGAGGGAACAAGTTTTCCCCTGATTGTATAGAAACATAATGGACAATCATAGTAAGCTGAAGGGGCCTCTAGCCAGGGCTTGCAGGTATCATGAGTTTTCCTCCTGCTTATTAAAGGCCATGCTCCTAACAAGCCCTGCCTAGGAGTAAATGTCATCACTGTGGTTTTTCTCTCCCCAGTGACCCCCTGTCCTCACTGCACATCAGTAAGGTTGCTAGAACTGATGTGTTTGTCCGTGATGCACAGATGAATAAAAAGGCTCCAGGAATAGAGAGATTCTCCTGGGGTCACAGCAATTGGTGAAGCAGTGACAAGCACATGGCACCCTTGGTCCCTGGTCCAGTTCTATGGGTGCCACAAGAACTACACCCCTTGGTTCCTCTTTTATGTGGTTCTTTTCTTAACCAGAGAAGGAAAAGTCATGCTGAGAATAAAATGCCAGAGCCCAAGCCCTTGCCTTAGATTTTCTGGGCTGGGGGATGGAGAGAGGCCGCCCCTGACTCTCTTCATTCCAACTTCCATTGTCAGTCACTCAGCTGAGAGCAGGAAGGTTCCTCTTCTGCACTTGATGGATCAGGACAAAGTTGACAGAGAGCCCCTCATGTACCATGGAAAAGACAAAGGTCCCTCCCACTCCCAGAATCATGTCCAAGTTTTCTAATTTCATGCGCTTTTCTGCACATGGAACTATTTCTCCCCGCTCCAAGCACCAGTTATCCCAGTGCAAATACAGCAGCAGCAGGAAGGAATGACTACTGAGTCTGACGCTCTGATGGGGGCTCTGAGCGAGACCTCATTTTACACTTGGTGGCTCTGAGACAACACAGAGTTTTTCCTGACTTCATTCTGGCCCTGATTCGATCAAGGTCATATGCTCTGGGAGCTCTTCAGCTCCTCACCAGGAATCATGAAGAATGAGTGAGTGTGGTTGCTTGTGCCCGTAATCCCAGCACCCTGGGAGGCTGAGGTGGGAGGATGCTTGAATTCAGGAGTTTGAACCAGCTTAGGCAACATGGCAAGACTCGTCTCTAAAACGTGTAGGCTCCGGAGCTCTGGGGAGAGGAGAGAAACCAGGAAATGCTCCGCTGGTGGCAGAGCGTGGCCTTTCGTTCCCTCAGGACTTCTCCCTTCTCAGTTCCTCCAAAATCAGATTCAGCCTTCCTCCAAGGGAGGGTGCTGCCCCCACTTTCACTCTTTCTCCCTCCTGCCCTGCTTTTCCCAGCCCCACCAGTCTGCTCCCACGACTCCATCAACATGGGCACCTGCCGTGTGCCCACCATCCAACATGGGGAGTGAAAGGGCCACAGGAGTAAAGGACAAGACCCGGGAGGAGCCCAGTGCCCTACCCTGACACACTGTGAGGCCTCCCCAGCGAGGCCTGGGGCGGGTCACACCCACGGTCCTTCTCCCCTCAGACCCCAGCCCCCCTCACTGCAGAGGCACCTGCGCACCAGGGGCCCTGCGCCCTGTGGCTCCGCCCTCCACCTGCAGCCCACGGGCCTCCCTCCCCAGC
>NW_012149775.1:71308-76127 GCF_000956105.1 Propithecus coquereli
GAATGACATGAAATGCGTGGTAGAGAGTGTTGTAAAGAGCAGAGTTTCATGTGCAATTGGAATGAAGTTGGCTTCAATTCAACATAGATTGTCATTACCATGTTGTTATATGTATTACCCAGAGTAACCACAACGAAGATATCCATGGAATATACCCAAAAGGCAATGAGAAGGAAATGAAAACATGTCACCAGGAAAAAATCAACAGAACATAACCGAAGGCAGTAATGGGGAGCTGAGGAACAAAACAGCTGTGAGACATGCAGATACAAACACGAAAATCCCAGAAGTAAGTCCTTCCCCATCAGTAATCACCTGAAATGAATAGTTATTAAACTCCACAATGAGGAGTCAGAGATTGTCACAGTGGATAGAAATAAAGAAAGAATCCAACTCTATGCTGGCTGCAAGAGATTCACTTTGTATCTAAGGACATACACAGGCTGAAAAGGGAAGATGGAAAAGGATGTTCATGGTTCATAGCAACTAAGAATTTTTTATCATCTCTTATAGTTCTATGGGCTGACTGGGCTGCAGTTCCCTGCAGGTTCTCACGTGGTGGCAGTCAGGTCACAGCTGGGGCTGGAGTCATCTGAAGGCTCAGCTGTGCTGGGTGTCCAAGGCTTCCTCTCTCATCTCTGGGACCTCTGGGCTCCTCCTCATGGCTTCGCTCTCCAGCACAGACAGTGGCCTGGAAGTTTTACATGGCCTGAGACTTCAAGAGGAAGGAACCAGGCACTGTTAGAGCAGTTAATGGCTGTGCCCAGACTAGCCCAATGTCACTTCTGCTATATGATATTGGCCAAAGTAGATACCAGACCTGCTCAGGGTCAAAGGGGTGGAGAGACCCCACCTCTTGACAATGGAGTGGCAGGTCACACTCAAGGAAAGCCAGTGGGATGGAAGATACTGTTGCAGCCATCTTTGGAAAATATGTGCGATCCAGAAGACCCCATCCGCCAAAAGGGAAGAGCGTGACCGTGCCCCACCCCTCAAGTCTCAGTCCTGCGGTTGTATTCGGTGGAATAACCACGTCTGAGGGGGCGGGTGTGGAGGCAAACCTCTAGATAAGTCCCCATCTGGAGCCACAGTTTCATTTTATTTGGATAATGCTGCACATCCTGTCCAACAAAACAGCGGCTCGCAAAGCTCTCCCCGGGGATCTCTCCAGTGGTGGTGATAACACGGGTCCCTCCCCAACGGGTCTGCTCGACAGACAAGTGGATCTGAGCCTTGGTTACAATCACACAGAACTCTAAGGACTCGGCCGTATCCCTGCCCATAAAGGGTAAAAGCATGTGCTCTCTGTCACTTTCCTTTCTGTCACTCGCCACAGGCTGGATGAGAGCCTGCTCCACCTCGACTTCTTGAGTTGCGGGGAGACCCCACTCCTGCCTAAACCTCTACCTCCCAGAGCTGAACCTGCTGCCCAAAAGCGTGGCACATTCTGAAGCCCCAGCCCTACACCAGGAGCGCTCTCCCCTCACTCCCGCCTCGGCAGGGACCGGATCCGGTGGGAAGGCCCCGAGGAGTCCTGGCTCAAAAGGTCCAGTGTCATGTCCCTTCCAAACAAATAAACCTGGCACATTCAGCAAAATACGGGTATGAGAAATGGTACAAAAATGATTAGCATATAATGGCAAATGTATCCTTTTTATTAACATCTACTTTTTCTTTACAAGTACAAAGAGAATAAACAGGAGGAGAAGTCCTTGCTCCCTTGGAAAGAAGTCTCCTCCCAGTTAAAAAGCCAGAACCAGAATCACTAGAATGAGCAGGACTGTGGAGAACTACACAGCTCTGGGTCTTCACGCCCTGGGGTGGCTGGACTTAGACAGGGCTCACCTTCTGGGCAAAACTAAGCTTTGGCTAGCCTTTGTTGTTGTTGTTCTTATTGCAAGACCAAAATTTCAGAATACCAAGAGACAGAGTCCAGCCAAGGGATGTAAGCTCTTCTGTTCTTTAGAAAATGCAGTGCCAAGAATGATCAAGACTGTTATGGGCTAAATTATGTCCCTCAAAATTTGTATGTTGCAGTCCTGACCCCCATTCCTCTGAATGTAATTGCATTTGGGGAGGTCTTTCAAGAGATAATGAAGGTAAAATGAGGTCATATGAGGGGGCCTATGGATTATTTAGGGTCCTATTGGGTTAGGATCCAATGTGACTGGTGTCCTTATAAGGCACAGACAGGGCCAGAGGAAAGGCCATGTGAAGACACCGGGAGAAGATGGTCATCTACATGCCAAGGAGAGATCTCAGAAGAAATTGACCTGCTGACACCTTGATCTTGGACCTGTAGCCTCCAGAATTGGGAGACACAAAATTTATGTTAAGTCGCCCAGTCTGCAGTACTTTGTCACAGCAGGGCTCACAAATGAAAACAAAGATATTACCTTTTTATCCTCCCCGGTAACTGATCATGGGATTTGGTCAAGAGTATGAAGTATCTGTGATTCCCAAGGATTGAGTGAATCAGTTGAAAATCGACAAAGTTAGAGGATAAAATCTCATTTCCAAGCGTCCGTGGCTCCCCTGGTCACCACACAAAGGTGGAGATGTTCTCATTCCTTTTCAGTTTCACTCAGAGCAAAACTTAGAGACCCAACCTGACATACAATCGCAAGTTATATGTAACTTACTTGAGATAGTGAGGGAGCAAGTTTTCCCCTGATTGTATAGAAACATAATGGACAATCATAGTAAGCTGAAGGGGCCTCTAGCCAGGGCTTGCAGGTATCATGAGTTTTCCTCCTGCTTATTAAAGGCCATGCTCCTAACAAGCCCTGCCTAGGAGTAAATGTCATCACTGTGGTTTTTCTCTCCCCAGTGACCCCCTGTCCTCACTGCACGTCAGTAAGGTTGCTAGAACTGATGTGTTTGTCCGTGATGCACAGATGAATAAAAAGGCTCCAGGAATAGAGAGATTCTCCTGGGGTCACAGCAATTGGTGAAGCAGTGACAAGCACATGGCACCCTTGGTCCCTGGTCCAGTTCTATGGGTACCACAAGAACTACACCCCTTGGTTCCTCTTTTATGTGGTTCTTTTCTTAACCAGAGAAGGAAAAGTCATGCTGAGAATAAAATGCCAGAGCCCAAGCCCTTGCCTTAGATTTTCTGGGCTGGGGGATGGAGAGAGGCCGCCCCTGACTCTCTTCATTCCAACTTCCATTGTCAGTCACTCAGCTGAGAGCAGGAAGGTTCCTCTTCTGCACTTGATGGATCAGGACAAAGTTGACAGAGAGCCCCTCATGTACCATGGAAAAGACAAAGGTCCCTCCCACTCCCAGAATCATGTCCAAGTTTTCTAATTTCATGCGCTTTTCTGCACATGGAACTATTTCTCCCCGCTCCAAGCACCAGTTATCCCAGTGCAAATACAGCAGCAGCAGGAAGGAATGACTACTGAGTCTGACGCTCTGATGGGGGCTCTGAGCGAGACCTCATTTTACACTTGGTGGCTCTGAGACAACACAGAGTTTTTCTTGACTTTATTCTGGCCCTGATTCGATCAAGGTCATATGCTCTGGGAGCTCTTCAGCTCCTCACCAGGAATCATGAAGAATGAGTGAGTGTGGTTGCTTGTGCCCGTAATCCCAGCACCCTGGGAGGCTGAGGTGGGAGGATGCTTGAATTCAGGAGTTTGAACCAGTTTAGGCAACATGGCAAGACTCGTCTCTAAAACGTGTAGGCTCCGGAGCTCTGGGGAGAGGAGAGAAACCAGGAAATGCTCCGCTGGTGGCAGAGCGTGGCCTTTCGTTCCCTCAGGACTTCTCCCTTCTCAGTTCCTCCAAAATCAGATTCAGCCTTCCTCCAAGGGAGGGTGCTGCCCCTACTTTCACTCTTTCTCCCTCCTGCCCTGCTTTTCCCAGCCCCACCAGTCTGCTCCCACGACTCCATCAACATGGGCACCTGCCGTGTGCCCACCATCCAACATGGGGAGTGAAAGGGCCACAGGAGTAAAGGACAAGACCTGGGAGGAGCCCAGTGCCCTACCCTGACACACTGTGAGGCCTCCCCAGCGAGGCCTGGGGCGGGTCACACCCACGGTCCTTCTCCCCTCAGACCCCAGCCCCCCTCACTGCAGAGGCACCTGCGCACCAGGGGCCCTGCGCACTGCGGCTCCGCCCTCCACCTGCAGCCCACGGGCCTCCCTCCCCAGCCCTGAGCCCGCAGCTCCTAACTGGGCAGCCCAGCAGGAAGCCCGGGGACCCGCAGGCCCAGCGTGGAAACACATGGCTGCCACGGGGTCTGCACCTGACCCAACCCTGGGGCCCCCTGTGCTCAAGGAGGCCCGGCCTCCCCGACCCTCTGCCGGGCCCAGGCTGGAGACCTGCACTGGGGCCACCCCGGCCTCTGCCCTCGCAGCCCCAGGGCACCTGCTTCTCCCTGTGCAGTAGGGGTCTCTCAAAACCCTCAGCCTGAGGCGGCCTCTGCCCACCCTCTGCAGCCTGGGATTCCACTGCCACGTCCCCCGTGTCCCACATAGACCGTCCTGGCCGTGGGGCTCCACATCCGAGTCCCCGTTTCATTTAATACGCTTCACTCCTCGGTACTGGAGGAACCTGAGTATGATTTTCCAGCTGAAATTCTAGCGTCATTGCTGGACATGAGCGTTTGCAGCCGGAATTGTGAGAAATTAGCGCGGCGCGGTCACGGCCGCTTCCTGGCCGACACCCCAGGGACCCGCGAGGCAGCCGCTCCTGCCCACGGGGAACCGCAGTGACGTCCCTCTCAGGGAGACGCCGCAGGCGAGGGCAGGAGCAAGGACAGACCTGCACCGTCCCTGCTCTGGGTGCCACCTGGACGGACCCCTCG
>NW_012149775.1:76177-76512 GCF_000956105.1 Propithecus coquereli
AGGACAGACCTGCACCGTCCCTGCTCTGGGTGCCACCTGGACGGACCCCTCGCTGCGGGGCAGGAAACGAACCGTCCCGTCTGCCCAGGCCTGAGGGGCCCCGAACACTGCAGTTAGGTTCCCGGATGAGAAACCACCCCCCGCCCCCACTGCGAGCTCCACAGAGGTGGGGAAATGACAGAAAGACCCAGGAGTCCCGGGCACCAACCCTCTCACTGTCCCCTGCGTTGCCTCTGTCTTCACAGAAACACAAAACATCCTGTTTCTCGTCTCCTCTCCCCTCAAGCACCCTGACCCTGGGGGAATCACTTGGCCCGTCCCTCACTCCAAATGAC
>NW_012149775.1:81320-82846 GCF_000956105.1 Propithecus coquereli
CCCCCCAAAATGAAAGCAGGAACATGAAGAGGTATTTGCACACCCACGTTCATTGCACCAAAATGCGGAAGTCACCCAAGTGTCCATCGACTGATGAATGGGTGATCAATAGCAGTGTGTATGTACAATGAATATTATTCAGCGTTGAAAGGAATGAAATTCTGACATGTGCTACAACACGGATGAACCTTGAACACATTAAGATAAGTGAAATAAACTGGAAACAAAAAGACAAATATTATATGATTCCACTTCCATGAAGCACCTGGAATGGTCAAATTCACAGAGACAGAAAGCAGAATGGGGTCACCAGGGGCCGGGGGAGGGAGGAATGGGGAGGTGCTATTTGGTGGGTACAGAGGTTCAGGCTGCACAGAAACCTGAATGTATTTAATGCCACTGAACTGTACACTGAAAATGGTTAAAACAGTAAAATGCACGTTATGTATGTCTTACCACAATTAAACAACAAAAAAGGAACTGGCACAGTACCCCAGAATGATACAGAATTAGAAAGGGTGGGGTGCCGGCCAGAGCAGAGGAAACCAAGGCAGCCAGGCAGATCCACGGCCTGAGGAAGGGCTGCAGGGGGAGCAGAGCTGGAGGGGAGCAGTCACTCCCCAAAAGAGGGTCAGGGTTAGGAAACTGTCAGAGGAGGAAGGCAGTGCTGGGACAAGGCACATAGTAAGGGAAGACCTCAGCCCATCACACAGCAAATCTAAGATTTTGGAGACGAAGTGTAGGGAGTGGGAGCCCACTGGGGTCAAGGAACCAAGAGAGAAAGATGAAGGTCAAGGTGTAGGTGGACCAAGAGCCTGTTTCAGGTCTGGATGGGGGAGAGGAGATGGGTAGGGCAAGGAATGGGGAGTGAGCAGGGGGACAGGGGTGACCTGCAAGAACATGGGTCAGGAGAGGACAGGAGAGGAGGGGCCTCCGGGTGAGGGCGGGTGGGTGGCTGTGAAAGGTGAGGACTGGGTGAGGGGCCCAGGCAGGAGGGCAAGGGCTGGGAGCAGGACCAGGTCCCCGGGTGGAGAGGTGCAGAGGGACCAGGGAGAGACAGTGCAGCACCTGTGGGCTGGAGGGTGGGGGCTCAGGAGGGTGAGGCCCAGGATGAAGGAGAGGGCAGGGGTGAGGCAAGGCAGGGCACAGAGCAGGCACCTGCACTATGGGGGGGGATGCACTGCCCTGTGCCCTGCTTTAGGCCTAAGTGTCATCCTTACCAGAGCTCCCCTTGCAAGGGCTGGAGGGGAGTGGGAGGGACGGAAGACGCCTGGACAGAAAGCACCGCCAGAAAGTCAGGGTCAGGGACAGTAGGGAGGGGTGGCATAGGGGCAGCACTGGGTGAAGGCTCCTTGCAGGAAAGGCCCACAGGGAAGGAGGAGGGAGGGGGCGAGGGCAGAGGACACTCTAGAAATGGATCAGAGAACTGTAGCCAGGAAGGGAGAGCAGGGAGGGGAAGGAACAGGACTGAGGGGGATGAGATGGGCAGGGGAGGAGGTGGGAGAGAACCTGGTGTGATTAGACCA
>NW_012149775.1:82896-84227 GCF_000956105.1 Propithecus coquereli
GGGCCCTGCCCTGCCTTTCTGCCTGTCACAGAGCAGGAAGAGCTCTGTGACATCTTCCAGATGTCCCTTGGCGAGAAACCCCGATGGCACAGATTTGTCCTGGGACACCACCGTGATGTTGTAATGAAGACTGTGGGGTCCTGGAGAAGAGGAAACCACAGATGAAACTTCTTCCTAGAAAAACTTCATGTCAGTGTTTGTCAGACAGGTTCTGCTGCCCTGACCTTCCTGAGGACGCAGAAAATGCACCCGGGCAAAGGGACAAGGACGAGGATTTCAGTGCAAGGAAAACTGGAAAGGTGAAAGGATGAGGAGGGGACTGAGGAAGGGAAGAGGGAGAATGGGGACAGCAAACCTGTAGGCCAGCTGCCAGGGTGGGGCGGCCACAGGCTGCCTGAGGACATGGCAGGAGGTCAGGGAGAGGCTGCCCTGCAGGGGGCAGGGAGGAGCAGGAGGCCAGTGGTGGGAGGAAGGTCTTGCCAGAGGGCAGGAGGGGATGTGCAGGGACCCGGCTCAGAGGGACCCATAGCCTGAGAGGCTGTGGTGCACAGGCAGGCTGGGGGGAGACGGAGAGCAAGGGCTGCCGCCTCTGGGGAAGGCTCATCTCTGATGGGGGGAAGGGAGGGTGCGGTCCTGAGGCTGGAGGGGCAGGAAGGTTGTGGCCCCCAAGAAGCTTAGAGTGGGGTCAGCATCCCAGCGGGAAGCAACGGTGTGGGCTTGGATCCAAAGTGGAGGAGTGGTGCGGCAAGGCCCCAGGTGGGCAGGTGGGTGGACCTGCTAGTGTCCTGTGCAGTGGGCAGGTGGCAGGGTCTCAGAGAGTCAGTGCGTCCTTTCAGCAAACGCTGCTGGGAAAACTGGATGTTCACATGCAAAAAAAATGAAGTTGGACCCTTAGCACATATACAAAAAATAACTAAAAATGAATCAAAGACCTAAACTCAAGAACTAAAACTAAAATATTCTTAGAAGAAAGCACTGGGGACAATCTTCATGCCACAGGATTTGGCAACACTTTCATGGGTATGACACCAAAGCACAGACAACAAAGAAATAAATGATAAATTGGACTCATAAAAATTAAAAACATCTGTGCGTCAAAGGACACAACCAAGGGAAAGAAAAAGCAACTTCCCCACATAGAAGAAAATATTTGAAATCATATATCTGATACACGGTTAATATCCAGCATATATAAAGAACTCCTACAACTCAGAAACAACAAAACATTTTACCCCTTTGAAAATGGGCAAAGCACTCGAATAGCTCATTCCGCAAAGAAGATACACAAATGGGCAATAAACACATGAAAGGGTGCTCAGCATCAGTAGTCA
>NW_012149775.1:84277-84873 GCF_000956105.1 Propithecus coquereli
CCCTGCAGCTGATGTCGTGGTTGTCTTGTACCAAAGGACACAGAGAATAGCACTGATGACAGCAGCAGCAGCAGCAGCATACGGAAGGGCTGGCCATCGACGCCGAGCACCAAGGCCTTCCCTGGGAAAAGGGCCTCATCACACGCTGGACACCCAGAGCCTCAGCCTCCTCTGCTCCCCTCACCCTGGCCTGACCCCCCCACCGGGGCACAACCCTGCATGGTCGCCCCAGGCTCACCAGAGGGCACAGCGTGAGTGCTGTGATTTCCGCTGTGTCCCACGTAGCAGGGAACCTCTGCTCCTCTCCTTGGGGACCCTGGTGGCCACCCAGGTCTGGTAGATCCCATTCCCATAGGGCAGGCAGGACACCCCCAGACTGCTGGGTGTCCTGGCTCAAAGGTGCCGCATCCTGATGCCAGGCCAGAGAGACATTCTGGGCACAGAAGCCAGAAGCCAAGCCCGTCAGGGTGATGTTCCCTCCAAGGCCTGGCTGCAGATGACATTCACCCTGGGGGTCACTGGGGAAGGAAGGGCACAGCTGGTGAGGCCCAGGACCAAGCCCTGCTTCCCTCCAAGAGACACACAGGGAGCAGGGC
>NW_012149775.1:84923-85293 GCF_000956105.1 Propithecus coquereli
TTGAAAATGGGCAAAGCACTCGAATAGCTCATTCCGCAAAGAAGATACACAAATGGGCAATAAACACATGAAAGGGTGCTCAGCATCAGTAGTCATAGGGAAATGCACGTCAACACCACCAGGAGATACCACTTCACACCGCTGCGATGGCCATTATCAAATACACACAAAAATAGTAAGTTGAGCAAGGAGGTAGAGAACCTGGAACCCTTGAGTACTGCTTTCGGAAATATAAAATGGCTCACCTGCTGCAGAAACAGTATGGTGGTTCCTTCAAAAACTGAAAAATAGGCCGAGCGCAGTGGTTCACGCTTGTAATCCTAGCTCTCTGGGAGGCCAAGGCGGGCGGATTGTTTGAGCTCAGGAGTTC
>NW_012149775.1:85343-85659 GCF_000956105.1 Propithecus coquereli
TGGTGCCTCACACCCTCAGCCCCCGTGCTGATGCTGGGGAGGGGGTGTCAGGGTGGGCTCCCGGGGCATGGGCCAGGAGGGGACTCTCTGTGCCAGGCAGGCGGGGAGGCAGATGGGGCAGCCCCGGCTCTGAGGGCCTCCCCTCCTGCCTAACACCCACCTCCCAGGTGCGGGTGTCTGGGGGAGGGCCCACGGCCTTCCCGGATCACAACACCAACACCAGACACTTCAGTCCCCAGCCCACCTCCTTTAGCCAGTGGCTCCAACAGGAGAGGAAAATCAGAATACAATATGCCAACAGAACGTGCAGCCACAG
>NW_012149775.1:96956-99095 GCF_000956105.1 Propithecus coquereli
AAGAAGAAGAAAAGAAGAAGAAGAAGAAGGAAGAAAGAAAAAGAAGAAACAGAGACAGGACACCATGGCTTACACATAATCCCAACAGTTTGGGAGGCTGAGGTGGGAGGATCGCTTGAGCCCAGGAGTTGGAGACCAGCCTGGGCAACATAGTGAGACCTCATCTCTACAAAAAATGTTAAGAAAATTTTAGCCAGGCCTGGTGGTCACAAAGGTAGTGAGGGGCACAGAGGGAGATGGATCCAGCCTCCCTGACAGGTGGTCCCCAGCCTGTCCCTCCACAATGTCCGCCCTCATTCCAGGGCTTCCTCGGTGTGCCAGCTCCAGCAAAGTGTCTGTTCAGCCCACCTCCCAAAAAGATTTCTAATACTTTGATGATGATGGTGACGATAATATATGCAAGACATTTAGAGACGATTGTAACCAGAGCTGAAGCCAATACCCCCTCCTCTTTCTGGGGGTAGGGGAGGCCATGGCGGCCTTGGGATGGGGTGTGAGTCACTCCCCAGGATGGAGGCCTGGCTGCCCCTCCCCCACCAAGCCTCCCAGGTCATCTGGACAAAGCCCTTTCTCTCCACCCACCTCCTCTAGCCCCCTTCTGCTCTGCCCCATAAACTACTTTTTCTCCATCCACTCTCGCCTCTGGACCCCTGGACTCAGGAGCATAGACGCGACTGTGCCTCGGCAGACCTTGGGCGTAACTGCTGAGTTCCGAAAGGAAAGAAACTTCCCAGCGCGGCCCCTACACAACCCAGGGCGGGGCTGGGCTCGGCCGCCCGAGCGCGCTCTCACGTCTGCCGCCCGGAGTTTACTGCGAGGACTGAAGATCACCCATCCCTGCCCCCCGACTACGGAAAATAAGAGTTGTTTATTGACACGAAAACGGAATAACGGAACTTATGGAGCAGGGGCGAGCAGCATGGAGGGTCCTGGTCCTCCAGCTGCTGGGCAGCCGCACCTGCCGCCTGCGAAAATGCGGACGCCGGGCCGGGCTGCGGGTTCCGAGTCCGAGGGTCTGGAGCGGGATCTGGAGTCCGACCTACTTGAAACAGGACCCAGGTGGATTCTGAGCCCAGGGAGCAGGGAAATGCTGCCTCAGCCTCCCCCAAGGGGCCCACGGATTCTAGGATCCGAGAACACTTCCTACTGCTGCGGGTCCCCCAGGGAGGAAAGTGTCGCCTCCGAGCGGTTCTGGTTGAAATGGGCTCAGCCGACCGGGAACAGCAACAACAAGGAGCCAGGGACCCTCCGAGGGCTCCGCCCCGTCAGTGAGGATCCTTATAATTTACACGGAGTGTGGCCTCTGTCAATGGCTGGAGTGACTTTCACTGAATGGTCCCAGAACAGCGGCGACAGGCCTTGCCGCTTACAAAGTGCGGAGTGACGAGCCTGACGCGGCCTCGGCCTCGGGGCTCAGCCCGTGACCCAGCTCTGGCAGGCGGAGGCGGGAGGAGGCCTCGAGCCCAGAAGTTGGAGGTTGCAGTGAGCTCTGATCATATCACGCCCCTGAGCCCCAGTCTCAGTGAGCCAGACCCTGTCTCTAAAAAAGTAAATACAGCAAAAACCAAAATGCCTCGACAAGCGTCGCCTCCTCTCTTTCCCTGCCCTGTCCCGAGTGTTGACTCCAATACACAGCGGGTAAAACGGAGAGAATGGACAGAGGGCGGAAGGATGGGAACGTGTGGAAGGACGGAGGGAAGAGAGAGCTAAAAGGGGAGGAAATAGGTAAAGGGGAAAATAAATTTTAAAAGACGTAGTTTTATTGTGTCTAACTTTGTTTTTACCCTTTATCTAGTTCCATTCTTATTAGCATTTTACTACCATAGTTCTCCCTGTCTCTCTGATTCTGTAAATATATCGCCATTATTATTTCTGAGCCATGTGAGAGTAAGAACCAAAGTGCGAATCCCAAAGATGACTATTATTATTACTATTTTTTTTTTTTTGAGACAGAGTCTCACTCTGGGTAGAATGTGGTGGCGTTAGTCTAGCTCACAACAACCTCAAACTCCTGGGCTCAAGCGATCCTCCTGCCTCTGCCTCCCAAGTAGCTGAGGCTGCAGGAGTGTGCTGTAGGCCTGGGTAATGTTTTCTATTTTTAGTAGAGACGGGGGTCTCCCTCTTACTCAGGCTGATCTC
>NW_012149775.1:99145-99908 GCF_000956105.1 Propithecus coquereli
GGCGGACCCAGCAGAGCCACAGGGAACGCTGCAGCCACTTTCCCTACTGTCGCCTGGCCCCGCCCAGCGCCGCTCACCCAATGAGCACGGACGCCGGGAACCTCGGGCCAATCGCGAGCAGAGGGGGCGGGGCTACACGTGGAGGGCAAGTTCTAGCGGCCCAGAGACCCGGGAAACTGCCCGCCTGACCTGCGCCCGGAAAAGGGGGAGAAGGTGGGCGCAGCCCAATGCAGGACCCGCTCGGAGCAGCTGAGGGGACAGCCCCACCCTTATGAGCGCGGCCAGGCCCTGCCACCCTCCCCTGCATCGGCGACCACCCCACCCCCGTATCCCCACCCAAGTAGAGCAGGTCTCGCCAACTCCTGCAGCCGGCCAGGCCATCCCGCCGCTCTCGCTCGCTTGTTCCTTCGGGGACAGACTTAGCGACGAGACAGCGCTGGGTTGTTCCCCCATCACACTCCCCTCGACCGCGCACAGAGTTACTGGCAATGTGACCAGTGACCACATTTGCAGACCTATTTGCAGATTTCAGCCACCTCTGCCTCTCAGAAGCACCTGCCCCAGTTCAATCGCTCAGACGCCAAGCTCAGACGTTTTAGCATTTTAATCTCCTCCTTCTCCTCCCTTTGACTGAAGCCACGTCTCCTTTTCTGCAGCCATATCTCTTAACAGCATCACCATCCTTGGTCCCTTCTGATGTCCCCTGTCCCCTGCTTCTCCAGGACTCAAAGTCAGCAGCTCCTTCAACACTTTTCGGATACCA
>NW_012149775.1:103018-119331 GCF_000956105.1 Propithecus coquereli
TCTGGGTAGAATGTGGTGGCGTTAGTCTAGCTCACAACAACCTCAAACTCCTGGGCTCAAGCGATCCTCCTGCCTCTGCCTCCCAAGTAGCTGAGGCTGCAGGAGTGTGCTGTAGGCCTGGGTAATGTTTTCTATTTTTAGTAGAGACGGGGGTCTCCCTCTTACTCAGGCTGATCTCAAACTCCTGACCTCAAGGGATCCTCCAGCCTCCGCCTCCCAGAGTGCTAGGATTACAGGAGTGAGCCACCTAACTTTTTTAAAAGGTTAAAAACATACTGAATTATGATGCCACTAATACCACTTACATAATATATATTTTAAGTAGGAGAAAACCTGGAAGATTTCTGACCAAAGTTTGACAGTGACTCCAGGGACTGGGATAACTTGGTGACTTTCACTTTCTCTGAAATGTTGGAATTTTATCATTTAGTCTAAATTTGGATTTGTACAGAGGGTCAGGGAGAGAATATTTCAGTTTAAAAATATTATGAAGCTAAGCCCCAAACGCAATTAGCTGTAGATTTTTAAAAACCAAAATGTGATTTAAAACCCAGGATCGCAACCAGGCTTTTCTTAGCTTTATCAGGGTAGAAAAAAAGGAGGAAAAATCCCAACACCAGAAATTCTTTTAGGACGATCCTTCATATTTTCTTAGCGTTGAATCTTCCTTAAAGCCCCTTTGCAAGAGATGTTTTTAGTGGAGGAGAGAGACGTATAACAAATATTTACAGAACAGGAGGGCTACAAAAAAGAACAGCGCAAAATGGAGTGCAGACACAGGGGCCCTGTCGTGTCTGTACTCAAAGTATATTTGCAACCTGCGTTGCCATAGCGTCCTTGGGTGGCGACAAAGTCGAGGCAAATCTTGTTCCTGGAACGTTGATTTGCCCTTGTGAATGCTCAAAGGCTTTCGGAGCTTGTCTGAAAAATCGGGCTGACTTTCAGATGTTAGAAGCCTCAAGAACCTTCCCGCGGCTGTTACGCTAAGAATCCCGCCCATCTGGGCGATGCGCTCTCGGGCCCCGCCCAGCGGCCGTGGCCGCAAGGACAAGATGCGGCCAAATTGCCCCTGCGGTTCTGACGGAGGCCAAAGGAGAATTCCCGGCCGAGCGCAGGCCGTGCTTTGCTCTGGTGGGGGTCGAGGCGGCGGAGGGGAGGCGAGGAAGCTCCGGGATACATAGCACAGGAAGGAGGCGCGCAGGGGAGGACCCACCGCCTGCAGACCGCGGCTTCCTTCCCTCTCTGCTGGCCTTGCAATGTCACCCTCCTTGGGGGGTGGGGGGGACCAACGAGGGCCCAGGAGGATGCAGAGACCGGCGTCGCCGCAAGGGGGTGTCTCTCGGGCCCCCACCAGGTGCCTGGCTCCCCTCTCCCAGCTACTACCGATGAGTTCAAAGGAGGAGACTGGAAGACTTGGCCTTTGGAAAGTAGACTCGGTATCTCCCACTCAGGCTTGTTTTCCAAATTCATCCTGAAAAACAGGAAAGCAAAGAGGCAAATTCCCCGTGTGATTTTTCTGGCCAGGAGAAGGTCCTGCCACCCTCCCATTCCTCCCCTGTCACCTCTCGCGCAGCCCCAGTCCACGGTCTCTACTTCCTGGTCCTTTCCCCTCCCCTCCCTGGCTCCCGAATATCTCGCACCTTCTTCAGAGGACTCCTCTGCACGGAGCACAAAGTCCTCCAACTCCAGGAAAACAGAGAGACAAAGACCTGAAGGACACCTGTGGCCCCTCACGCCTGAGATCAGCTCCCTCCCCCCAGGGCAGGGCTCACTCTGTCTGTGTGTTTGTGTGTGTGTCTCTGTGTGTGTGTGTGTCTGTGTGTGTGTGACCGGAGACGCAAAGTGTTTATTACCCTGGCATCTAGAAACCCCCCCACCTTGGCACTGCATGCAAGAGTTGGTGGCATGTGCACCTGTGCCTTTATTCAGGGATGGGACAATTACATTCATCAGAGCGGCAGCGTGCCACAGCCCCCAGCCCCAGGAAGCTCAGAGCACACTGTATTAGGGAGGAGGGTAACACTGCAGGAGCCCCTGACTCCACCTCTGCTGGTCACTGCTACACAAAGCGTACTGAAAAAAGTGCAGGATGCCCCATTCCCTCCAGGAACCAGGCAGGGAAGTCAGAGCCACCATGGATGTCAAATGTCATCAAAGAAATAACATTAGAACTAAATCTCCATGCTGCATTTTTAAGCTTACACAATGGCTCCAATAGAACTAACATCAAAAAAACAAACTCCTCACTAGGGTGAGATGGCTGATGTTGACTGAGAGGCTTCCTACACCTGTAGGTAGAAAGAAGAACGTCTCTACTTGGGGCTGTGACCCAGTAGCCCCTACATGTTGGGCCCCCTAGAAAGGACACTCTCCCTTCAACAGTGCACAGTGAGGCCATTTCTGGGGAGAAATGGAGACTCTCCTTGGATTCCTGAGGTTGTTACACTTACTCACTGACTTTATAGACATTGACTTCATCTTGGAACATTTTACAATTACATGATTTGCTTTGACTCTAAGTGTGGGACAGGAAACTGCTCCTGAAGCAGGAAATGAGGGACTGGACTCCTGAGCTGTCACCACCCCCCCCCGCCATGGCTCTTTTATGCAATATAATAAGAGATTGTGAGCCAACAAAATCCATGGCTAGGCAAACAGAAAAATCTCAGTTTCAGCAAATGTTTCAGATGTCCTGGCTTGCCTAGTAATGTTCTAGCTTTAAGCCAGTCTTAACATTTTAAAATTTATATGTTCCTTGGTGTTGATTTTTGAATAATTCATATACATTTATTACATTGGGTTTGCTGCAGTAAGCCACCTTGAATCAACTGTGGAATTAAAGTAAGTACATAAATGTGTGGTTCTCGATCAAATTATTGTTAACACAGTCTTAAAGTTTTATTAACCCAAAATCCAATCACTGTTCATACCTCTGCTGCCACCATCCCAGAGCCATGCACTCTGGGGTACCAAACTGGAAGGGCCTTCCACCTGGGCCACCTGGTGACTCTCACACCCTGCTGTCCATTACCCAGGGGACAGGCAGCGTGATCCCTCCCATCAACACTCCAGCGTCTTCTCTTCCGAGACACAGTGAAATCCCAGTCCCTCACCATTTCCTACCAGCCCCTCATCACAGGCCCCTCTGGACACTCTGGCCTCTTCCCACCACTCTCAGCCCAGCTCACTGGTCCCCACTAACCCCAGCCTCTCATCACTGCTCCGTCCTGTCTCGGCACCTGCCCCTGCTGTGACCCCCCCCCACCTGCTCCTCCTCCCCAGGGATCCACACGGCTGCTCCTCACACCGTGCAGGTCTCTGCTGTCACGTGCAGTGGTCACGTCCTCAGAAACGTCTTCTCCAATCTCCTGCCATCCTCACCACCACCTGTCTCCTAGCCCAGGCATGTTTTCTCTACAACAATTGTCACTGATATCAGAGTAAGTGTTTTTATTTGTCTGTAGCACTGAAACACATTCTTTGAGGCAGGGACCTAGTCTCCTCACCACTTTTATCACCAGCATCTAGAATAGTCCCAGTGCAGAGTGGGGCCTCAATGAATGTGCATTGAATGAATGAATGAATTTAAGTCAGTATAGTGCTTTCGAGAAGCAATTTGATAACATGTATGAAAAACCTTAAAAATGCCCATGCCCTTTGACCTAGTAATTTGTATTTAAGAAATCTATGATTTTAAAACAAAATGCAAAATTCAGAAAGGTCTTAGTTTATAAGGATGCTAATCAGACATTACTTACAATAATGAAAACAGCAAACAGAAGAAGAGTGGCTGGGCGCTGTGTTTGGAAATAGTGTACAGCAGTGTTTAAGAAGAGTTTGTAATATATAAAGTTGTTTATTGATGATAAATTCCAAATACTTCACAGAGTCTGACTGCACTGAGCAGTCCTGCATAGACCGGAGCAGTCACGGAAACCAACTGGGGGAATCCGGGGCGGCTGCCAAGCGCAGCTCCAGAGGCGCTTCCTGCTGCAGACGGCGGGCATCTGCCAAGGCGGGTTAACCAGGCTCCTCCCAGCGGAGACAACAGGTAGTTTTCCATCCTTCTGTTGAGGCCCCTTGGGAAGGAGGAAGTGCGCTCTTCCTCCGCAAAGCCTGATCTGTCCCGGGTGACAGGCGTGGGCTGAGCTGTAACGGCAGCACTGAGAACACGATCAATTTACAGATTCCTGATTGTCCTGTAATACTAATCTCACCACACCTGAGGGAGTGCGACGGATACTTTCATTTTCACACTGTGACCTTCTGAGTCCCTGAGACCCTGAATGTCCGACATGGAGTCTCCAAAAATCTTGGCCTTGAGACTTAAAGGGCACGCGACATCCTCTGAAGCCCACTGCGCATGCGCCGTAGCGGCAGCAGCTCAACAGCGGCGGGACGAGCAACTACAGGGTCAGAGCCCAAGAGCGTTCTTACTCCCAGAGAACCTGCACCAGTGGATGCAGAAGAGGAGCTGAGGGGACAGCCCAGCGCCTTCCTTCAGCTGTGGGTGATGGGCCGTTGAGTCAGTCAGCCATGAGTGCGGCTTTGGCTGTTCCTGGAGCTCTGTGGCGTTTTCCTTTGAAGGCCCCACCCCTGCACTTACCAAATCTACGTATTCCCTGGGGAGCAGGCTTCTCCTTTGAAATGTAGATGTAAGGCTGGTGGTGGGCACCCCTCCTCTCCCTAAAGAAAAAAAAGAGAAGCCCACAGGACCCGCCAAAATAACTGCTAGGCCCAGCTAAGTTAGAGAATAACCACACCTAAATGTTCACTCAGATAAGAGAAGTTACAGCTCCTGAAATCCACACATACCACCAGCCCCTCCTATTTCTCAACACCCGCCCTAAAACTGCAACAAAGAATTCCCCACTTTTCACGCCAAAACTCTTCGCGCCAAAGAAACTCCCCTCCCCCAACTCTAAAAACATATATAAGCCCACTCAAAACTTTTGGGCAGTGCGACTTCTCTGGCCCCTCTCTCGGGACCCGGGAACCGCGCCCGGGAGTGCTCAAATAAAGCCTTGTTGCTTGCCCTTTTCACTCCGCTCGTCTTTCTTTCTCTGGCACCGACTACCCAAAAACCTTACGTTTGGTGCCGAAACCAGGGACGGGTGTTTCGGCTGTGCTGGCCCATTCCAGGGCCTTGGCTGCACCACCCATTCCGCAGACTCTCACATTCCGGACCAGGACCTCCACTGACTGCCTTCGAGTCCCTGATTGACGACCTCAGCCTGGGTGAGTCACCCTGTGTTGTCCCAACCCAGATCCCCCACCAGGAGCCTCTGTTCCCCAGATACTGTTCCTGTCCGTTAAACTGTGGGCCCATGTTGGAGGCTCTCCCGTTCCAGGGGTTGAGGCTATTCGGGGACGCCTGAATTCCTCTAACCCTTTTCCATGCCAGCACATTAGTCTCGGCGGAGACGTCCCCCAGACTTTTGTTGCCTCCATAGTCAGGATACTGTTCCTGTCTGTTTCTCCATTCAGGTTGGGGTGACATGGGTAGCCAATCTTCTAAAATTCCCCATGAGACGCCCCTAGGGTGTCTACTGGCCAATTTAAAGACCCTGGGTTTAGACATCCAGCCAAGCGCCTCATTTTTTACTGCAATACTGCCTGGCCGACGTATAAATTGGACAATGACTCTCAATGGCCTGAAAACGGGACTTTCAATTTCAATGTCTTACAAGACCTTGACAATTTTTGTCACAGGAACAGCAAATGGTCAGAGATCCCATATGTCCAAGCCTTTCTCTGTTTGCGCTCCCGTCCTTCCCTCTGTCTGACCTGCCACCCTGCACAAGTCCTCCTTGCGTGGGGTCCCCCGCCATCCTCCACCTCTTCTCCCTCTAATTCTTCAGATGCCTCTTCTGCTTTCTCTGACCCACCTGACTCCCTCAGCTCTCCCCTGCTCGTCCTCCACCATACTCGGGTCACCCAGCCCCAGATACACCACCTCACCCTTCTGCACCACCCAGCCACTCGCCACCGACGTCTCCTGTCAGCCGTCACACACGGTCTCACATGAACCCTTTGGACCAGTCCCTCCTCTGTCCGTTACGGGAGGTGGCGGGCGCCGAGGGGGTCATACATGTACATGTTCCCTTCTCCCTTTCCGATCTTTCCCAGATAGAGAAGCGCCTAGGCTCATTTTCTAATGACCCTACTGCATACACCAAAGAGTTCTGCTACTTGACACAGTCATATGATCTGACCTGGCATGACATTTTTGTTATATTATCCTCTACCCTTACTACTGATGAAAAAGAGCATGTCTAGACAGCGGCTCAGGGGCACACTGACCAAGTCCATCTTACAGACTGTACTATACCAGTGGGGGCCAAGGCTGTCCCTGGCAACGAGCCAGAGCAGGAATACCAACCCGACACCCCGGCCAGCCAGGAGGGCAGGAAACGGTGGGACCGCATGTTACCGTGTGTCCTTGCTGGCCTCCAGGCTGAGGCTCATCGTGCTGTAAATTATGACAAACTCAGGAAAATCACTCAAAGGGCAGACAAAAACCCCACGGCCTTCCTTAGCCACCTTACAGGCGCTCTTATCCAATATACTCACTTAGACCCTACCTCCCCCGCAGGGGCTACTCTCCTTGCAACCCACTTTATTACCCAGTCATCTCCTGATGTCAGAAAGAAACTCAAAAAGGCAGAGGGGGGCCCTCAGACCCCTATCCGAGACATGGTGAACATGGCATTTAAAATCTTTAATTCCTGAGATGAATAGGCAGAGGCCCAAAAGGAGGCCCATGTCTGCCAAAAGGCACACCTGCAAGCCCAAGCCTTGGTTGCAGCCCTGTGGCCAGCGGGACCCAAGAAGCCATCGACCTATCTAAGGCGACAAGCCGCACTCCACCAGACACCTGCTTCAAGTGAGATAAGGAAGGCCACTAGGCAAAGCAGTGCCCACAGCCATGTCCACCCACCAAGCCTTGCCCAGCATGTGGTCAAGAGGGACACTGGAAAAGTGACTGCCCCTCGGGACAGAAGTCCGGAGAGCTAGTCCTTCCATCCCTAGACCTGCTGATGGCAGTTTTGGGTCTGGATGCCAAAGACTGAAGAGGCCCCAAATCGGTGACCCCGATCACCCTCGCCAAGCCCAGAGTAACAATCAAGGTAGCAGGTAAGGCAGTGTCCTTTCTGGTTGACACGGAGGCTACCAACTCTGTCCTGCCTTCTTTTTTAGGTCCTACTACTTATCCTTCCCAGGTGTCAGTCATGGGTATTGACGGCAATCCCTCTCAGCCCCCCACCACTGGTCCCCTAACCTGTCTAATAGATGACCGCCCCATCACCCATTCCTTCCTTATCATGCCCTCCTGTCCCACTCCACTATTGGGAAGCGACTTATTAACCAAACTGGGCACCACCCTCCACTTTTCTTCTGAAACCTCTGCCCTTCTTATTCTGTCTCTCTCTCCAGATTCCTCAGCTCCACCCACAGCCTCTCCCGCCTTACCAAGCCCTACATACCCTCTCCCGCCTAAACTCGTAGACGCTCAGGTTTGGGACACCTCCACCCCAGTGGTGGCCACACACCACACCCCCGTCCTCATTCAACTCAAAGACCCCTCATCCTTCCCTTCCCACCCACAGTTCCCTATTTCACCAACCCACTGCAGAGGTCTAAAACCCATTATAGAACATCTCCTGCACAAAAAACTTAATTCCGACCAACTCCCTCTATAACACACCCATACTCCCGGTAAAAAAGCCAAATGGCTCCTACCAGCTAGTCCAGGACCTCAGACTCACTAACGAGGCAGTTGTCCCCATACACCCTGTAGTGTCTAATCCCTACACTTTACTTTCTCATATTTCGCCCTCTACTACCCACTTTTCTGTCTTGGACTTCAAAGATGCCTTCTTTACTATCCCCTTAGACCCAGCCAGCTACAGTCTCTTTGCCTTTACGTGGGAAGATCCTGACACAAATGCATCCAAGCAACTCACTTGGACTGTCCTGCCCCAGGGGTTTCAGGACAGCCCCCATCTATTTGGTCAGGCTCTGGCCCAGGACCTACTTCAATGTTCCTTACAACCTAGCACCATCCTTCAATGCATCGATGACCTACTGCTCTGTAGTCCCTCTCTACAACACTCCAAGACTCACACTGCCTCTCTACTCAACTTTCTTGCCTCTAAGGGATATCGGGTGTCCCCCTCCAAAGTTCAGCTGTCTACGCCCACTGTCACGTACCTTGGACTTCGTCTCACCCCCACTTCCCGTCATCTCACTGTGGATCACCAGCAGGCTCTTCGCGACCTCCAGCCACCCACCACTGCTGAACAAATTCTGTCCTTCCTCGGGTTCGTTGGTTTCTTCCGACACTGGATCCCCAACTTTTCTCTCCTTGCTAAACCCCTCTATGAGGCAGCACATGATCCCTCCACTGGCCGTCTATTAAACCCTCAGGCTGTCTGCCACGCATTTCTGAAGCTTCCTGACACTCTCCTACAAGCACCCCCTCTAACACTCCCTCATCCTGAAAAACCCTTTTACCTTTACACGAATGAGCGCCAAGGTTTGGCCTTCGGTGTCCTCACCCAACCTTTGGCCTCCTGGAACCCACCCACCTTTACTCCAGTAGCTTATTTATCCAAACAACTGGACACCACAGTCCATGGCTGGCTGCCCTGTCTCCGGGCACTGGCCGTGGCAGCTACTCTCACTACGGAGGCACTAAAACTTTCCCTGGGACAGGATCTAGATGTCTTTTCTACCCATCACCTCCAAGACCTCTTAACTCACCGTTCGTTGGCGCTCCTCACTCCTTCTAGATTACAGGAATTTCATCTCCTATTTATGGAAAATCCCACCATTACCTTGACACAGTCTCCAACCTTAAACCCTGCTACTTTACTTCCCATCCCATCCTTAACCCTGTCCTCTCACTCTTGCTCTGAGTTGGTTGAAGCCACCACCACCTCCAGGCCTGGCCTAGTGGACCGACCCCTCCCCAGGCAGACTTAGCATTGTTTGTTGATGGCAGCTAGTCAGTGGGAGATGACAACAGGTGTTGGGCAGCCTATGTCATTGTCTCAGCCTCTCAGGTTATAGAGGCATCCTGCCTCCCCGAGGGCACCACTTCCCAAAAGGCAGAACTAATTACTCTTACCTGAGCCTTACATCTAGCCAAAGGTAAAACTGTCAATACCTACACTGACTCTAAATATGCTTTTATGATAGCTCACTGCCATGCTGCCATATGGAGAGAACGAGGCTTTCTGTCCACCAAGGGCTCCCCTGTTGTCAATGCCACTCTCTGAATTCGGGTGGCTTCTCCCGGGGCACCGGCCAAGACGAGCCATCTTTTTGCCGGTCATGGTGGGTCTCAGCTTGGCCTCCTCCATCGCAGCCTCAGGGCTCACGGGAGGCGCCCTGGGCCACAGTGTCATTTCTGCCCAGGGTTTTGCAGATCGCCTACAAATTACTCTAGAGACCACGTCTGCTTTGCTGGCCTCACTGCAAAGACAACTAACTTCACTGGCTCAGGTTACCCTCCAAAATCGGAGAGCGTTAGATCTACTGATGGCTGAAAAAGGAGGGACCTGCATTTTCCTTCAAAAAGAGTGCTGCTACTATGTCGATGAATTGGGCCTTATAGAACAGAACATAGACAAACTCACCAACCTGAGTGAAGACCTACACAACCGCCGCTGCCAGAGTGTATCCCCCTTCGGCTAGATACAGTCCCCTTTAGCCACCTGGCTATTGCCACTAATAGGACCCATTGTCATCATGTGCCTAATCTTTCTCTTTGCCCCCTGTCTTTTACAGTTCCTCCAGTGCCACCTACAGGAGCTATCTCGAGTGGCAGTAAACCAACTACTTCTTCATCCATACTCCCCCCTACTAGTCACCCCTCCACCAGCCGACTCCGGCCCATAGCCCCTGACTACGCACCCCCCGGCAGGAAGTAGTCAGAAAGAGCGGCGCCCATCATAACCAAAAGGCCGGGATGTAAGGCTGGTGGCGGGCATCCCTCCCCTCCCTAAAGAAAAAAAAGAGAAGCCCACAAGATCCGCCAAAATAACTGCTAGGCCCAGCTAAGTTAAATAATAACCATACCTAAATGTTCACCCAGATAAGAGAAATTTCAGCTCCTGAAATCCACACATACCGCCAGTCCCTCCTATTTCTCAACACCCGCTCTAAAACTGCAACAAAGAATTCCCCACTTTTCACACCAAAACTCTTCACGCCAAAGAAACCCCCATCCCCCAACTCTAAAAACATATATAAGCCCACTCAAAACTTCTGGGCGGTGCGACTTCTCTGGCCCCTCTCTTGGGACCCGTGAACCCTGCCCAGGAGCGCTCAAAGAAAGCCTCGTTGCTTGCCCTTTTCACTCTGCTCATCTTCCTTTCTCTGGCACTGACCATCCAAAAATCTTACAGTAAACACCACTTGCCTCATCTTAAAGCCAGCACTGTCACTCCAAGTGACATCCCAACTGGATAATCTCCCAACTCGCACTGAAATTGGCCTCAGAGTTGCAGCTGAGCACTTGGCGCCAAGGCAGGAAGAGGTTCCGGTTTGCACCTGGCTGATCTGGAAGGCGGCCCTGAAAGGCGGTGTTTGAGGAGGTGGGCTCTAGGGGCGTGGAAGTGCCTGAGGAGTGGGAACTAGACAGAGGGGACGGTTCCAAAAGTGAGTTTCAGAAAGCTCCGTGGCCCAGCAGAGCATCACTTTTGCCTGTGGTTTCCTATTCCACTGCCCTGTCTGCAAGGCCATCCCAGACAACCCCTTCATTTGTAACCATTTCCCAAACACCTGCTCTGTGCTGGGCACTGTCTTTAGAAGGGGCTGAGGTAGGAGGAACCAAACCCTCCTTGCCCTCAAGGTTGGCCAGTCCTGCTCAGGCAGAGATCAGTAAGGAAATTATAACGCAAATGGTTAGTGGGACATGCACACTTGGTTTTTGGATGTATGAGCATATGTAGACCATCAGCTCTGACCAAGGAGTCACAAAAACCTCATGAAGAAAAACATTCAAGCTGTGTTTTGAGGTATAACTAGGAGCCCAACAGACACCGAGGACAAGAGAGCACTGTTCAAGTCCAGGACATGGATTTCTTCCCATGGGCCAGGCCAGGACTCAGACTAAGCTGACTGGGGAGGCAGGTGATTCCCGCCAAGAAAATGTGTCCCATATCTGACTATTCAGAAATCACAGCTACTCAATAATGAGACTTGAGTCAGAAGGGAGTAAGCCTGAATTGAAAAGCACAATTCTGCTGGAGGCCTTGTTACAATGCAGAGCTGCTGATTCAGTGGGTCTGGGGTAGGGCCTGAAAATCGCATTTCTAACAAGTGCCCAGGTGATGCCAATGCTGCTTATCTGGGGACCACACTTAGAGAGCCTCCACCCTAAGCCAACCTGGTTTCATTTCTATTATCAGAAGAGGCCAGTGGAGAGCTGTGAGGCAGAGGTACAGGATAAACTGGACCACACCTGCCCCTCCTAGAGAGCTGCCCACCCCAAGGCTCCAGCATTTGATTTCCCTGGGACACCCAGGAAGGGACCGAATGTGGGGTCAGAGGGTGGCCCAGAGACAGAGCTGTACACACAGCACTGGAGGCTCCTGCAACATCACAGACAAGGACCCTCAGGTCCTTCCCACCTCTCAACATCGACCTCCAGGCCTTGCTCAGTACACTATCCTTGGCTGTTTGGGCCTGTGATGTGACCAGAGGAGCTCTGAGCATACTTTCTGGTCCAAAGATAGGGTGACCTAGAATGACAAGTATTAGCAAACTTATAGGGATAACAGCATGGGCTAATAAGGAGAACTTTGAAAATTTGACAAATGTCTTCAAACATGTGTCCTGCAAGAAAATTACCAAAGTGTTTTCTTTTCTAAATATCACATCCTTGATCCCATAGGGCCAGTAGAGGGCGTCCTGAGCACACTGAAGCCACAACTGTGGTGTTGGACTTCCTAGGATCCCTAGCGGATTGGTTTCCCACTTACACCAAGATTTGGTCAAAATTTCCTTCACCAAACAAATTGCATTTGTTAATTAATCATGCCCTTAGTTTGCCTTTTAATGAATGAAACAGAGATATGTAAAGAAAGATGGCTGGGCACAGTGGTTCATACCTGTAATCCTAGTACTCTGGGAGGCTAAGGCGGGAGGATCACTTAAGGTCAGGAATGGGAGACCACCCTGAGCAAGAGTGACACATCATCTCTACTAAAAATAGAAAAACTAGCCGGGCATGGTGGCGCATGCCTGTAGTCCCAGCTACTCAGGAGGCTGAGGCAGGAGGTTTGCTTGAGCCCAGGAGCTTGAGATTGCTGTGAGCTAGGCTGACGCCACGGCACTCTAGCCCTGACAACAGAGCAACACTCTGTCTCTGCCCCCTCCCCAAAAAGAAGAATGCAATTAAAAAGAAAACAACATATTGAATTAAAATATAAACATCCTTGTTTAAAGAATAATGTAATTTTTAGATAATTTTTGTTTATCTTTAATGAAGGTAAAATAATTATTTCTATCAGGATTTTTTTTTTTTGCAAGTTTTTCATTTTGAATATTTTGGTCTTGTTTGCTTGGTCTCCCTTGGATTTATCTTTTATTTTATATTTCGACTTAATTTTAAATTCAAAAGATTCAAAGGTAAAAAGTCTCCCTCTTACCCCATCCCATCCCCAACAGGTAGGCACCAATATCAATTTCTTGCTTATTCTTCCAACGATATCTTATGCATATGCAAGCAAATATAAATGCATATATATATATTCTTTCCCCCTTTTCACATAAATTCTAGCAAACTATGTATGCTTTTCTGCATCTTGCTTTTTTCCCTCTTAATAATATAAATATATCATGGGGGCAGGGGAGAGAAAAGGAGAGGTAAAAACCTACCTAAGATATGAAGAACACTATTCTGGTGATGGATACACTGATAGCCCAGACTTAAGCATTGTAAAAGCTATTAATGTAACAAAAACGTTTGTACCCCTAATATTTTGAAATTATATATCTCCATCCCATAAGGGAATATGGAGGTTTTCCTACATCTTTCTTTTTTCTTTTCTTTTAAATTTCCATAGTACTCCATTGTATAGATATGTAATGGTTTTTTTTTTTTTTTAAGAGACAGGTTCTCACTATGTTACCCAGGCTGGAGTGCAGTGGCTATTCACAGGTGCCTGCCACCATGCCCAGTTTGTGATGCTTTTTATCCCCCTACTGATAGACATTTGAATTATTTCTTTTCTTTTCTTTTTCTTTTGTATTGTTTTGCTTTTATAAACAGGGCTGCAACATATAATTTTGAATACAGTCATTTTTGCAGGGATGCAAATATATTTTTGGACACATTCCTAGAAGTGGGACTGCTATATGCATTTTTAATTTGGACAGAAATTATCATATTGCCTTTCCTAAAAACATCACCAGTTTGCAGTCCCATCTGCAATATATGAGAATACCTCTTTCGGTACAATTTTTTTTAATTATAGAAATATGTAAGGCTGGGTGCAGTGGCTCACACCTATGATCCTAGCACTCTGGGAGACCAAGGCAGGTGGATCGTTTGAGCTCAGGAATTCGAGACCAGCCTGACCAAGAGCGAGACCCCATCTCTACTAAAAAAAAAAAAAAAAAAATTAGCTGGACAACTAAAAATATATATAGAAAAAATTAGCCGGGCATGGTGGCACATGCCTGTAGTCCCAGCTACTCAGGAGGCTGAGGCAAGAGGATCACTTGAGCCCAGGAGTTTGAGGTTGCTGTGAGCTAGGCTGACGCCATGGCACTCTAGCCTGGGCAACAGAGCGAGACTCTGTCTCAACAGTTCCTGAGTCTCTCAGGGAAATTAAGTACTTGGGCCTGGTTTCTGATACAAAAAGAGTAATGTGAATTCCTAGTGGTTATCCTTCACAATTTGGGCCATTATTTTGGATAATGTGTGAAAAACCAATAAGTTTTACCTTCCAAAAGGAATTTAAAGAAAATAAAAAGAAAAGGTGTTTGTTAGAACATTTGTAATACATTTATCTGACAAAGGATTTATACCAAGAATACGTAAACAACTCATAGTTCCATAACAAAAAGACTATTAACAACAACAACAATAAATAAAAGACTTAAACAGGCAATTTACAAAAGAAGTTATATGAATGGCCAATGTGTATATGAAGAAACTCCCAGTATCAATAGACATCAGGGAAACAGGCAAAGTAAAACCACAGTGAGAAATCACTAAGCACGCATTAGAATGGCTAAAGTAAAATGATTAAAAAGTATACATGTTGGCAAGGATGTGAAACCTATGTTCTCATGTATTGCCTGTAGGAATATTAAACGATCCCTTTGAAAATCAGTTTTATATCTTCTATTGAAGGTAAACAAACTTGTACCCTATGGCTAGCCATATCTAGGTATTTACTCAAAATACATGAAGATATGTATCCATAAAAACCATGTACAAGAAAGGTCATAGTTGCCTTATCTGTAATAGCCAAAAACTGGGAATACTCACCAATGTACAAAAAATTATGATTCAATCATACAATGGAATATTATCAGCAACAAAAATGAACAAACTACTGTTACCCACAACGACATGGATGGATCACATAAATATGATGCCAAACACAGAGGAGACCATATTCCATGAGTGCATTTATATGAAGTTTTAGAACAGGTAAAATTGCTCTACAGTGATAGTAATTAGATCAGTGACTGCTGTGGGGCGGAGGGGGCTGAATAGAAGTGGGCAAAGGGAACTTTCTATATCTTGATAGGGGTGTGGGTGACATGGTGGTATTTGTCAACATTCATTGATGGGGCCATAGTGGCTCACACCTGTAATCCTAGCACTTTGGGAGGCTGAGAAGAGAGGATTGCTTGAGGTCAGGAGTTCAAGACCAGCCTGAGTAGCAGAGCAAGACCCTATGTCTACAAAAAATAAAAAAATTAGCCTAGCATGGTGGTGAGTGCCTGTAGTCCCAGCTTTTTTTTTTTCCCCCAATAAATAGAGACGGGGTCTTGCTCTTGGTCTGGCTGGTCTCCAACTCCTGAGCTCAAGTGATCCTCCCGCCTCTGCCTCCCAGAGTTAGCTAGGATTACAGGCTTGAGCCACCGCAACCGGCCTACTCCCAGCTACTCAGGAGGCTGCGGCAGGAAGATGGCTTGAGCCCAGGAGTTTGAGGTTACAGTGAGCTACGATGATGCCACTGCACTCTAGCCCAAGTAACAGAGCAAGACCTGTCTTAAAAAAAAAAAAATTAATTGAAGGATTTGCTAAAGATCTGATCATTTCACTATATATAAATTGTGCAATTTTAAAATGCTTATAATAAAAGAATGCTATTGCTAGTAATCACAAATGAGATAACTGAGAACAAGACAGACCTATGAAGACATCTACCACAGCATTGTAAAGGCAAAACCTGGAAACAACTAAAAATCCATCAATAAGGAACTGATTATGTAAATAAGAATACAATGGAATCCTCAATTCATATGGCTTCTTTATCTTTTTTTAGAATGTAACCTCGTATTGTTGTGTATCTTTTTAAACAATTATCTATATGCCTTCGACTGTACACTCTTTGACGGTAGGTACTATCCTATATTTTGATAGTCTGAGAGTCAAATTCTCTGTCCTATTATTCCTGTAAACGGGAATCTTTACTTTTTTTTTAACTTTGTGACACTCTTTGGACCCCGTATGGGGTCCAAATACCATCCGTATGGGGCTGAAGTTCCCAAGCAGAGAGTGAGGAGGCTGCACAAATATGCCTGTGCAGAGTGGATGCATAACCAGTGACAGGAAACACCTGCAGAGCACAAACCAGGCTGGAGGGAAGAAACGCAGAATGAGCTCAAAGCCCCTGATATCTGGAACCTCCACATTTTGTTTAAGAGAAAAGAGTAAATGCACTAGACAACCACAGGCTAATGATATAAGATCTGCAAGCTGACATTTTGTGACTTGTACAATTTCAGAAAAGAAAGATCAATGAGGGGCAGAGCAAGCTAAGGGTTTTGGGGGCCTTAAAATTGTTGGGGGAAAGTCACTCACTTCTTTGTAGCATATACTATTTGCTAGGAAGTTTGTATTAGTAACTCCTTTAATCTTGATAATGTTCCTCTAAGGAGAAACACTTCGTTTTAGAGAATCAAGAGTTTAAGTGATAGGTTACAAAGTCACCCAGGAGCAAAGCTAGGTGGACACCCAGGACCGCCTGCCTGCCTCCATTTCTGCCCTGTTTCCATTATCCCCTCTCATGACTCCTAAGATGGGGAAGATTTTGAATGGGTCATGAGACTGGGGA
>NW_012149775.1:120861-122106 GCF_000956105.1 Propithecus coquereli
TATGAAGGAAAATACCCAACCAGGCCTTGCTGGGTCACACCTGCAACCCCAGCACTTTGGGAGGCAGAGGCAAGAGGATTGTCTGAGCCAGGGAATTCAAGGTCAGCCTGGGCAACAAAAAATGTAAAAATTAGCCAAGAGTGGTGGTGTGTGCCTGTAGTCCTAGCTACTTGGGAGGCTGAGATAGGAGGATCACTTGAGCCCAGGAGTTCGAGGCTGCAGTGAGCTATGACTGGGCCACTGCACTCCAGTCTGGGTGACAGAGTGAGACCCTGTCTCCAAAAAAAAAAAAGAGAGATTCACATACTTCAACAGAGAATATAGTAGGGATATCCTTTCCTATGATAAACTAAGCACATTATATTTTATTAATTGTGTCTATATTTGTTAAATACATAAATAAAAAGAGTTGAGCTAAGAATATGTAAGAATGTTTACTGTAGCTTTATTTGTAGTGTTGAACTGGAAACAACTCAAAGGTCCATCAAAAGATTGGGTAAATTCTGATGCATCCATTCTATGGACTATTATGCAGTTATTAAAAAGCAGTTTTAACCTATATGTATGGAGTTAGAGTCCTATGAATACTATTATCCTATCTTTGTGACAGCAAAAATAAAACATTTAAGTACGTGGCTATCCATATTTATGGCATTAAAGAAACATGTGGAGGGTACACAGCAGATTATTGACATAGTTACCTTCTCATGGTAGAAACATACGATGCATTTTGCTAACTTTTCTTTTATATATTTTTGCATTGTTCACCAGCAAGAAGCATATATTACCTTTGTAATTTAAATTTTATATACATCAAAAGCTTCATGGTGATGGTTACACGAGGATATGAACATACTTAATACTACTGAAGAGTACACTTAATATGGTTAGTAGGGAGACTGAGGCGGGCTAATCCCTTGAGCCTGGAGTTCCAGGCTGCAGTGAGCTATGACTGGTCCTGTGAATAGTCACTGCGCTCCAGGCTGGGCGACACAGCGAGACCCTGTCTCAAAAAAAAAAAGAAAGAAAGAAAGAAAGAAAGAATAGAAAAGAAAAGAAAGAAAAATAGCTAAAATTGTAATTTTTGTTATACATTTTACCACAATTTCTAAAAAGGCAAAGACTTCTGATGCATCTTCAAATGATCCCATGACTGGAATTGAAAGTAGGACCTAGGTCAGAGGCTAGGAAATCAAACATGAAAGCGGATTTTTTAAAACATAATATTTAATTGGTGGGGAAGGG
>NW_012149775.1:122156-124349 GCF_000956105.1 Propithecus coquereli
AAAAAAAAAAGAAAGAAAGAATAGAAAAGAAAAGAAAAGAAAGAAAAATAGTTAAAATTGTAATTTTTGTTATACATTTTACCACAATTTCTAAAAAGGCAAAGACTTCCGATGCATCTTCAAATGATCCCGTGACTGGAATTGAAAGTAGGACCTAGGTCAGAGGCTAGGAAATCAAACATGAAAGCGGATTTTTTAAAACATAATATTTAATTGGTGGGGAAGGGTCTGAACATAAAACACTGCATTGCACAGTGACCGAGAAGGAACAACCTAACCCCGGACCAAAGCACCCCTCAGTCAGCGGAGGAATCTTGTCTCTGACCAGATTCAGTCCAATGAGATTCAAAGAAAAAGGAAAGTCCCGCCTCCCTAGGGCTACAGTCCAATGGGAGCCTCTGGAGCGTTCCACACTGCGCAGGCCGGCAGCTCGCGGGTGACGTCCGCAGGCCCCGAGGCCGGGGAGTAGCGTCTGGGCGGGCAGCACGCTCCGCCCTGCATTCCCCAGCCTTGCTGCTGCGCTTGCTGAGGGTGGCTCGTCCCGGAAGCCAGGCCTGTGAGTGCGGGAGGCCGAGTGTGCGGGGCAGTCCGCCTTCCGGCCCTGCTGAGCGCCTCCCCGTCCCCACCCTGACAAGGCCCGACCCCCAGCATCGCAGCAAGAGGCCTGCCCTCTAGGGAAACTGAGGCCGGGTACCTCCCCCATTACCAGCAGCCTGATGATGCTTCACGCGGGAGCTCAGTTGTCGGGGGGCTTCATTGTTGTCCCCTTTCTGAAACGTACCCTCCCCCAAACTGTGGCCTTTATGAGGCCCCTAGAGAGCGCTTCCTGCAACCCAGGCAGGGAGGACTTGGGAGGTGGCCTTGGGAGTCAGAGAAAATAAGGCCAGGCGTAGGGGGTAGGGTTTGCTCTGAGACCGGTTGCTTCTGGGAAGTCATTGCCCCAATCCTCTCCACCCCACTCGAACCTTGAACTTGTCCTACCTACAGTTAGTTCTCCTGCATGGCAGGAGATGAACAGAAGAAAAAGTGAATTTTCTATGAAACTGATTTATGCAATGCCCACTTATTGATCAGCTACTTACTTCCTGCTTGGCGTGGGGGAATGCAAAGATGAATAAGATCTGAACTTAAAGGGTGTCCGGCCTGTTGAGAAAGAGTTACTAAGCAGATTAGTGTCATAAAATGTTACAGAACTGTCACAGCAAAATGTGTAGGGGCTCGGGGTTTCCCAAAGGAGGGAGTGATTTCTACCTCTGGAGGTGCAGAAAGGCTTGAGAGAGGTAGCTGGCATTGAGTGTTGGAGGACAAGCAGTGTCTTGAGTAGACAAAACTGGAGGTGCGGCGGTGGGGCGGGGCACTGCAGGCAACTGGAGCAGCAGGAGTGGGGTTCTGGGCACCATAGGAGGATCTGCGAAAGTGGGGGTTGGGTGGCACAGGCTGAATCAGAACATATTGATTGTTAACGACTCATCTCTGTCATTGCTTTCTGGGTATTTACTAACATTAAGCTGTTGAATCTTGGCCGTATCCCTCCTTGATAGGTGGGTCTATTTTCCCAGGTTACAGAGGAGAAAGAAGCTTAGAAATTATCTAATATCCCTAACTTGGCCTACTGGTATGTTGGTGAGTGAAGGATGTCAAGCAAGGTCTTTTGGATTCCAAATCCTAGGCAAATCCCAGTTTCCTATATGAGACAGGCCAAGAAATTGTGTTTCTGGAAGCAGTGGTGAGAGTCTGAAGGATCTCTGGCAGGACAGTAAGATGATGGTACTTGTGTTTGGGAAAGACCACTTCAGCAGCTGTGTGGAGGAGAGATGTGGGAGCTGCAAGGGAAACAGAGGGGCACTGAAGAAGTCGAGAGGTGAGTGGGCTTCTCTAGGCAACACTTGTGGAATGAGCAGAGGATGAGCTGAGGAAGTGACTGAGGAAACCCAGTGTAGTCACTGCTCAGACACTGGAGCCAGTCAAAGAGGCTAAAGAGAGGAGTTAGTTCCCTAAGCAAGAGAGTGACAGGAGGAAGGGAAATCCAGGGTCACGGGCTTCTGAGAGACCACATCCGACAAGGGCTGACATGAGTTAGTGGCTTTGGCAATTAGGAAGTGGCTGGTGACCTCAGCCAGATGAGCACCATGCTGAGGTGGGGACAAAAGCAAGATTTGATGAGACATATATTTACTAACTGGAAAAAAAAAA
>NW_012149775.1:124473-125732 GCF_000956105.1 Propithecus coquereli
GCTGGGATTACAGATGTGAGCCACTGTGCCAGGCCTCACTTAACAATGGAGCCCATTCACCTTAGAATTAATTGAGTGCCTATTATGTGCCATGAACTAACTGCACTTGTCTCTGGGGATGAGAACATAAGTAAGATGCTTCCCCCTCCCCTGCCCCACCACCAAAATATCTACTGTCTAGGTGGGAACAAAGACACTAACACAGATTGTAAAATTAGGTGTCATCCCAGTCAGTGGAAAGAGGACAGGGTAATTCAGGGAAATGGATGTGGATAAAGCTGACCTATAAGGTATGGCAGGTCCCAGAACTTTCTATTGGAATTCAAGTCTGGACACAAGTAAATGATATCCTTCTGAATAAATTCCTTTCAGTCTTCCTGAGGGATGGACAAATTCATTCCAGAACACGGAATGCACCTGGGGTGAAGAACACTGGTCCCCAAGGGCAGTGGCCCAGGACACACCATTGCCCACCCAGACCTCGCCTAGGTCAAGCCTTCTTCCAAACCTCTCACAGCCCTTGAGTGCATCCCGTGGTGCTCACCATGGATAACAGGGCCACAGCCGGCCTCACAGCCAGGCTGTTGAGCACTGAAACAACACTGACCCTTGCTGAATTACCTCCTTGAGGTCAAGATAAACTTGACACTTCAACCTCATTAAAAGGTTTAATTATAAATCCAAATGGCCTGCAAATCGATTGATTAGTAGTAACATCTAGAACTGACAAAGATACAGGAAAAGGGGCATTCTGGAAAGTGTGGAAACTGCAGAGACTGGAAACTGCTTCCATTGTTTGTGAATGTAACCTGGCAATATGAAGGAAAATACCCAACCAGGCCTTGCTGGGTCACACCTGCAACCCCAGCACTTTGGGAGGCAGAGGCGGGAGGATTGTCTGAGCCAGGGAATTCAAGGTCAGCCTGGGCAACAAAAAATGTAAAAATTAGCCAGGAGTGGTGGTGTGTGCCTGTAGTCCCAGCTACTTGGGAGGCTGAGATAGGAGGATCACTTGAGCCCAGGAGTTCGAGGCTGCAGTGAGCTATGACTGGGCCACTGCACTCCAGCCTGGGTGACAGAGTGAGACTCTGTCTCCAAAAAAAAAAGAGAGATTCACATACTTCAACAGAGAATATAGTAGGGATATCCTTTCCTATGATAAACTAAGCATATTATATTTTATTAATTGTGTCTATATTTGTTAAATACATAATGCATTGCTTTTAGGTTATAGCTAACACTGCCATTGCATATACCTA
>NW_012149775.1:125782-146065 GCF_000956105.1 Propithecus coquereli
GTCCGCCCGCCTCGGCCTTCCAGAGAGCTAGGATTACAGGCGTGAGCCACCGTGTCCGGCCCTCATTTTTCTTTAAAGCAGTTTATTCTTGAAAATAACCTAGAAGAACATTCACCAAGTTGACAATAGTGGATTATCTTGGGGGCAGGAGTGTTGGAGGGGCTATCACTTTCTTGTTTATATTAGTCTGAAATAGGTGATGTTACTTTTATCAGAAAAAAAAATCAATCAAATAAAATAATTTGCTAATTAAAAGTGAGTGGGGGCTAAGGAAGTAGAAAAGGACAGTTTATTCTGGGAGCTTGTTTGGGAAGAGTAGAAATTAAAGGGAAATAATTCTGAAAAGGAGCCAATGATGACACCTATGTTTGTTTAAAAGTACGTTTTAAAGCTGGTCCGAGTGCAATGGTGATTACAACTAATTGATCACAACCAGTTACAGATTCCTTTGTTCCTTCTCCACTCCCACTGCCTCACTTGACTGGCCTTACAATAAATAAAACTAGGCCAGGAGCGGTGGCTCACACCTGTAATTCTAGCTCTCTGGGAGGCCGAGGTGGGCGGATTGTTTGAGCTCAGGAGTTCGAAACCAGCCTGAGCAAGAGCAAGACCCCGTCTCTACTAAAAATAGAAAGAAATTAATCGGACAACTAAAAATATATAGAAAAAATTAGCCGGGCATGGTGGCGCATGCCTGTTGTCCCAGCTACTTGGGAGGCTGAGGCAGGAGGATCGCTTGAGCCCAGGAGTTTGAGGTTGCTGTGAGCTAGGCTGACGCCACAGCACTCTAGCCCGGGTAACACAATGAGACTCTGTCTCAAAAAAAAAAAAAAAAGTACAGATTCTTGAACTGGGCAGGGTGGCACATGCCCATAGTCCCAGCTGCTCTGCAGGCTGAAGTGGGAGGATCACTTGAGGCCAGGAGTTTGCCTGAGGCTGTAGTGCACTGCGATAGTGCCTGCAAGTAGCCACTGCACTCCAGCCTGGGCAACATAGTGAGACCCCATCTCTAAAATCACAAAAATGCAGATTCTTGGGTCCAGCTCCAACCCTTCTGAGTCAGGCTCTCAAGGGGAAAGGCCTGGGACAACAGCCTAGGTGATTCCTAGGCTCTGGAGAGCTTGGGGAGCGTTGCGCTGTCCCTTCTTAGCTCTCTTGGGAGCTGATCTTCAGGAGGGGACTTCGCAGCTGAATAGAGGGGCTGAGCAAGAGAGGCAGGGAATTAGCTTTGGACGGGCACAGGGGCAACCCAAGAGGGAAGTACAGACATTGAGGAGAGGTAGGGTGCATGTGTTGGGATTAGCCCACCATCCTCTGAGTGACAGTGAGAGATTGTCTCTGACATAAAGGGGTGCAGCAGCATGGTAGATGGTTTGAGGCCAGATAAGAGTTTAACAAAGGGGATTAGCTGGTCTATAGAGAAGGAGGGAAGGATGGGTCTTCCCTCAAGAGTGGACAATCTCAGAAAGGCAGTGGGATGGGGAACTGCAGGAGGAGTACACAGATGCTCCCGAGTTCCCATTCCAAGAGGGTGTGGTGACGACAGGGAGTGGCAGAGGCGGCAGCCTTCCGGGGGCCTGGTTCAGCTTGCTGAGGAGCTCAGAAGCTATCCTTGAGGACAAAGGGGGATCTTTTAAGGAGCAGCAGAGTGGTATGTGGCCAGATACATGTTTCCGGACAGATCACTGTGATTATATCAAGGAGGACGGATTTTAAGTGGTTAAGACTGGAGGGAGGGAGACAGTTGGAAAGACCCTGGCTATAATCCAAGCAAACCATGGTTAGGGCTGGTTCGGTGGGGGTGGAGGAATGTCCAGATGGGAGAAATAGGAAGTAAGGAATGAGCAGGGCTTGGTGATTGAAACTGGAGAAGAAGGGGGAGGCAGTGCGCTGGGGTAAATACCCATGTGAAGCACACTTGCCGGTTGTTTGGGACCATCCAGCTCTGCTGTAGAAGACAGGAAAGAGACTGGGACGGAGGGAACTGAAAAGAAGTGTTACACATAGATAACTGAGTCAGTAATCTGTTAGATAAGGAGGTAGAACATATTTGTGTGAATAAAGACAGAAAGAGACGGAAAGACCAAGTAGGCACTAAATATTCACAATGCCCTAAATGTGTGACATGAGGTCCTCAATACTCTGAGGTCTCAATGACAGGACAGATGCACACTGCGTAGCCCACATTCAGGTTGTGTGATCCTTCCACCCAGCTCGCACCCTGTCCCGAGTGTGTTAACCTACCCCGGGGCTTTCCTCTTGCTTCTCACGGTGTGTTTTATGTTTATTTAATAAATCATGTTATTTGAGCATCTTAATATGGTCTGTGAGCCTTTTTGTTCCATGACCTATGGGATTGCTTCGTGGTACTGTACAGGAGGCTGCCATGACCTCAGCAATTGCCCACACCACAGCGCAGTTCTGGCTCCGGTAAGCCAGAGGGAGCCTAGGACGAGGGGCAGGTTGTTCCATGCTCAGTTTTAGATGTGTCCAGTTTGAGGCAATGTGGAACATTAGGTCAAGATGGCCAACAGGTGGACCGATATACTGACATGCAGTGCAGGGATTTAGAGATTCGGGAATCGTTAACCGTTCACAGCAATGAGCCTGGATCCTGGGGGGAAACAAGAGTTTCTCTTCCCATTGTTCACTCCCCGTTCCCCTTCCCTGCTCCTTCGGTGCCTTCAAAAATAGTCACACAGCCTCACCTTGTCACACTGGGCGGTCGTGTCCCACGCAAGACTCCTGTTAGAGATAGTTTTAGAGGTGTCCTTTCCCATCTTTCCTTCTTCCCTCAGCAACCCATTCTCTGCACCGAGACTTCATTGCTCTTTTCCAGCCCAGGCCTGGGCAAGCCCCTTTTAAAGTCTCAGGCTACTTGGACGACCAGCACTTCTGGTGCAGCAAGGAGGGCAGGTGGGCCGAGCCCCGGGCACCCTGGTCTCAGCCCAGGGACCCAAGAGCTTGGGAGAAGCTGGTTCTCAGACTGAAGGCCAGAGCACAGTGCCTTGTCATCATCCTAAGGAGCATCATGGCCAGAACAACCAGAGCCAAGGTGACTGGGGTTGGGGTCTTGGGAGGAGCCAGGGAAGGGGAGACGGTGCTCAGTACAGGCCTTAAGACGCGGAGCTGCGTTTGTCATTGCTCATCTGAGATTTCCTAGGCTCTGGACGGGCGCTGTGCTGGGCACTCTGGACACGACCCCGTCCTCACTAACATCTTGATACTTTCTCCTCCTCTTGTCTGGGGGATTCCACCCTTGACTCAGACCCTGTTTTATGTACCCAGTGGTGCCAAAAGGACCAGATATCAGGGATTGGAAAGGGTAGGACATAAGACCCCTGCCCTTTCCTCCAGTCAAGGAATAGGCCTCTTAGCTATGAGCCATTGTCCTTAAGTTCCCAAGCCTTCCCTTCAGGTGAAAAAAAAACCTTAGACGGCCGGGCGTGGTGGCTCACGCCTGTAATCCTAGCACTCTGGGAGGCCGATGTGGGCGGATTGTTTGAGCTCAGGAGCTCGAAACCAGCCTGAGCAAGAGCAAAACCCCGTCTCTACTAAAAATAGAAAGAAATTAATCGGACAACTAAAAATATATAGAAAAAATTAGCCGGGCATGGTGGCGCATGCCTGTAGTCCCAGCTACGCAGGAGGCTAAGGCAGGAGGATCGCTTGAGCCCAGGAGTTTGAGGTTGCTGTGAGCTAGGCTGATGCCACAGCACTCACCTAGCCTGGGCAACAAAAGCGAGACTCTGTCTCAAAAAAAAAAAAAAAACCCTTAGCCAACCAGGAACTGGAAAACAACGGGCCTTTGTCTACCATATCCACCTCCCACCCCCACTAGTAAGAAGTTACAGGAACCCTGGAGACCTGGTCAGGGTCCTCTGTAAAGTATATTTCTAACCTATATCTTTTATTCATCTAGCAAACATTCGAGGGCCTAGTAAGTGCTGGTCATTGTGCTGTTACCAATAATGCACCTTACAATAGCTGCTACTTCATTCTTGAATTCTTATTGGTAGGTTTTACATGAACACTGGCATGCGTTATCTCATTTAATCTTTACTGGTGAAGTAAGGACTATTAGCTCCAATTCCCAGATGAGGAAGGCAAGACTTGGAGAGGTTCAGGTACGTTTGCCATGGGCATGGAGCCAGTAGGTGGCATTTGGATCTGGGATTTAAACTTGATGCTGTGCTGGGCCTTCAGGAGGGTTCCCCATGGTGTGGTCAGGAGGCAGAACTGTTGCATGCTGGGAACATGGGAGGGAGCCACTTGCTGCAGGGGAGGGAGGTGGGGTGCCACATGACTTGGCCAGGGATGTGCAGGACAGGGAAGATATGTCTTGGAGAAGGAGTGAGGGTTTATCAGTCAGAGAAGGGAATTTCAGGCATTTTGGGAGGTGTTGGGAGTGGAGGCTGAGAGGGCCACTATTTTGCTCTCTTGTAATTTTAGAGTTCTGGGGCTTTGTCATTTCAGAGTCACACACTCTCCAGACCACAGTGGTCTGTGACTTGCTGGGGAACCAGAGCACCAGGGCACACTCTCAGTACAACTGTGAAGGCCAGAACCTCCTTCTCGGCACACTTGAGTCTTTCATTGCCAGCAAAAGCCAGCCAGAAACAAGCAGCGCCGCAGCAGGGGAGGGGGAAAGGAACAATGCTTCCTCACCCAGAGCTGTACCCTCTCAGGAAACACCTGGAAGCTGGGGTGGGGTGACGGCCCACCATAGGTGTGATAGGTGCAGACTGATCAGTGTGGGGAGGGATGGGAGCGCAGGCCCCGCAGCAGCCTCCCAAACTCCATTTCATTGTCTGTGTCCTGTGCGAACATAGGTCTGTGGCTGACTGCCCTAGCCCTCTGCTTTCCGTCTCTCACACGTGCGTGGTCAGCCCTTTCTCCACTAGGTGTTCAAGTTCTGACCCAGGCTGAGCACCAAAAGCACTCAGGGCAGGGCGTCACCAACAGTCACTATGGAATGCGGTGGGATGGTGCCTGGGTGGTGGCCTGAGGATACACAGCAGTTTGGCAAGATCCAAGGCAGCAAATTTGGCTTGGTCTGGGAGGTCTTGAGGTCTCCTCCTTGTCCCACTAGCCCCCACCCGAGTGAGTGGGATTCTCTGCAAAGCCTCTGGAAGGGAGCCCACCCCACGTGCCCATCTAACCTAGTTGAAGATGGGCTGCCCCTGCCCCAACCCCCGGGTCCCTGGGGCCTCAAGCCACCTGCCCACAGGAGGATGGCACTGCTCAGAGCCAGCAGTCCACCAAGATCCCTTTGAAATGAGTAGAGGCTCTCCTGTCGGTGAAGTGCCAGGTCGAAATGCCAGGTCTCTGCATGGCCTCAAATGAGCAGCCAGGGGGCCAGGAAAGGTGGGGAGCCTGGCTGGTCTAACAGTGGCCCACATGTTCTGCTGCCTTTCAGAGCCTCCCTGAGCTCAGCACCCCCCGTCTGGATCTTCTGTGGGCTTCTGGCTTCTGCAGTGGTCACTGTGGGAGCCACAGGTGCCTTTCTGTGGAAGAAGTGGAAAAAGGGAAGGACGGCAGGTATGCTCAGGATTGCAGAGCTGGAAGCCATCTTAATCATCATCTGGAATCCCTCTCTCTGGGAGGCTGGGGCTGGAGAGAAGAAATTTAGGGAAGAGCAATTTAGGAAATATGAAAAGAGGGAGGAGTAGGTTAGAGGTCCTGTTTTCTCTCTAGCCTTTAACCTGGGTTGCCTCCTCCCAACACATGTACACATTCTCTGCCCCTCTCTCTTTCTTCCTCTCCCTCTCTCCTCCCCTCCCTCTGTCTTTCCCTTCCTCTCTTCCTTGCTCTTATCCGTGAGAACTTTTACCTCCTGAAGTATGTTTCTTGTAAGTACCCAAGCAGTGAAAACCAAATCAAAACTGGCTCCTTTCAAACTTCTCAGCTACCTCTTGATCAAACCTGCTGGATTTCCCAGGAAGGCTGCATGGAGGTGGGCAGCGGGGTGCAGGGAGGCCTGTGCTACCCTCACTGAACACCCCTCCCCTTCCCTACCCCACCCCTCTTCACAGGTGGGCAGAGAGAAGTCTACATTGGCATGGCAAGTGAGGAGGGTTGACGGGACGGTATGGCAGTGGGGCAGCAGTTTTTTGTCAGAGTTGGAAGGAGATTTACAGTTCGTTTAGTCCAATTCCTCTTTATTAGGTGAGGAAATGGAGGCACAGAAGGGGGGGTGCCAGTAGCTGGGGAGTCAGAGCCAGGGCCTCGAACCTGGTCCTGCTTCTCCCAGCTCCCCCACCCCTCAGACTCTCACTTCTGTGTCCCTGCAGGCTACAACCAGAGAGTTGACTCCTCTGTTTGAGGGAAGAGTGTTTGGATTTGGGAAAAGACAACCTCAGTTTGCAGGTCTCGTGGGGAGATCAGAAGGCCCACTGTTGGGAAGAGGGAGCTGGCCCACAGTGAGCAGCGGAATCTGCGTGAATTGAGATTAAAGGAGATCGTTTCCTAAAGGGGGGCCAAGCCTGAACCCTCTCTCCCCAGCCCCCCATTCCTTCCCTTTCTTCTGCCTTCAGCTTGACAGACCTCAGAAGCCAAAATAAGTGATTTCCTCGCCTTTGTCAAGAGCAAGTCTCCACTGGTCCCCATCTGAGTTTTTCCAGCTGGTTTTCAACCCAATAGCACCCCATCCCCCAGCGAGGGGATGGCTGGGCTGACAGCAGTAAGGCCACCCATCACACAGTTTTGCAGCCATGCCTGCCCCCCACACCTGCGTCTCCCCATGATGCTCTGTGAAGGGCCTTGACATAGCACTATAATAAAGGCGTAAGCGGAGCATCCCTGACTCTAGTCCTAAATCGGTTTGGGGGACCTGAAGTTTTTTAGTGACTCTCTAAGACCAAGAAAGGTCAAGGAGCGGATCTGATGACTCCACCTGGCTTCCAGTCTCCCCGGCCCCAACAGGGGCCAACAGCACTGGGCCAGGCCTGGGAGAGCTGGCCACGCAGAAGTGAAGCCGCCTATGCTTTGGGCCTAGCAGGAAGGTGGAAAAGGAGAAGGGAGGCGAGTTTTAGCCCCCCATCAGCCCTCAGCACCCCCAGGAAGGGCTGGCTAGGGTTTCAGACAAATTCAACTTGCCATTAAGGTTGCCAGTGAGTCAGAGTCCAAGCCTGCAGGAGGCTCACCAAGGCAGCCAGGGGCCCAGGCTCCCACCCTCCTCTGGGTCCCTCTGGGGAATGGGCCTCTTAGCCAGGCCAGAAACATACCACCTGGAACAACTATAAATTGTAATCTAAAATCAAAAGGGTGGGGTCGAGTGGGCAAAGTGGGAAGTGTTAGGAGCAGCTGGGAAAACAGGCAGCAGGCGCTTTCTGGACTGGCTTGGGAAGAGGGGTCTTTGGGAACCCAGAGGGTGACAAGCTGAGGAACACTGGGTTTGGGATTCCAGCTGAGTCCCCAGCCCGCCCCTCCCCCTCCTCTAGGACGGCAGACAGCAGAGAGACGCATGACAATGGTGCCCTGATAGCTCTGTCTTGGGGGTTGAGGCGATGGCTGGGGAGGGGCCCCTCCTGTTCCAAAGCCTGTCTCTCCTCCCCCACCAGGCCCCTTAATCTACCTGCATTTTTGGCAATTAGCGGCTGAGAGGTGAACACAGCTCCAACCCCACTGCCTTGTAGATCTTGAGACAGACCTATGGGAAGTATTGAAATACATGCATATAATTAGTTGTCCAAAAAGTATGCGCGGGTGGGTGACGGGCACAGGAAGAGAGGCAGCATGACAGACTCAGAAGGGAGAAAAGGCTCAAAAGACTCACAGATGCCACCAGGATGACGATAGCTGGCCCCAGTCGGGAGGGACCCTATGGCACAGCCAGCCCCTGGGAAGGCAGAGGTGAGCCAGGGACCCCAGCAGGCAGCGCGAGGCAGGGATGAGTCCAGAACCTGCAAGGGAGAAGACTTACTGAAGTTGACAGAAGTCGGGCTCCCAGCTCAGGATCCCGGCCTGCCAAGCTACAGGGAGCTCTGGTCCAGAGCCTTTCTGGAGCCCCTTGATTTACCCTGGAACTCCATTAGGGCAGGTTTTGGGAGCAGACAGAGAAACAGCATCCCTCACAGACAGGCACTCGGTCGGCTATTCTCTTGCAAAAGGAATCAAGCACTAGGCCAGCAGCCTGAGCCCTCAGGACACTCAGGGTAGGCCCAGAGAAACACTCCGAGGGGGAGCTTAGGGCAGCCTTCCAACACCTCCTCCCCAAATCGCTCTCTACCTCCTCGCCATCTTTGTGCCAGCCAGCCCCCCTGGGCAAAGCACATCCCTGGGGCTGGGGGGCTGGGGAGCTGGGGGAGGGGTGGGTGGTGAGGCAGGACGCCTGAGTCCCCAGAGGAAGAGGGGCAGGATACCTAAGTCCCCACAGGGACCCTTGATGCCTGTCTGAGGCTCAGTCTTTGAGGGGGTGGGGAGAGGGAGTAGCTAGAGCTCCTTTTAGCCTCTCGGAGGAGGATTCTGTGAGGGGATTGGGTCTGGGGGGTTGGGGGGCAGGAAGCTGTCCCCAGGGGAGCCATCCAGGCCCATTCAAGGGTTGAGCACTTGTTTAGGGTTAGAGCTGCCCCCTCTGGGGACCGGGATTGTCCAGCCAAGGCCATTGTCCTGCCCCCTTCCCCCAGTCCCTCCCAGACCTCTTTGAACCTGAAGTCAGATATTTTTTTCTATACCCCCCCACCCCTGGTTTCCCCACCCAGGGCCTAGGGCTGGAGGCCTGGGCTGGGGCAGTGGGGGAGGAGAATAGGGCCTGCTCCAGAGGTAGATGTTTGGGTTTCAGAGCAGGGGGTAGCTAGGAGCCAGATGTGCAGGTCCTGGAGTGGGAGGGTGGCATGAGGGGGTGTCAGATCCCTCCGTCTGGACAAAAGTTGGGAGACTCAGGCCCTGTCAGTCCAGAGCCTGGTCCTTTGAAGAGGAAGTGGGGGTCATCCCTGGGTCTGTTAGACAAGTTTCTGGAGTCCGATCAAAAGACGGGGCTGTGGCATGAGGCCTGGTCTGGCAGATGGGGGCACCCGGCAGGCTAAGCAGATGGGTGCTGGGCATCCGAGGCTGCGGGGTAACCGGGTCCGGTCAGTGTCTGGGTGGGCATGCCCGGTTTCTGGATGGGAGCCTCACGGGGCCAGCTGGCCAGTGTGCTTACGGCTGTTCGTGAGTTGAGGGGTGGCCACAAAAGTACCTGGCACAGACACGATTGATAAATGTTTGAGGAGCTGGGAGGGTGGCTGGGCCCCAGAGAAGGGACAGTTCCGCAGGTCTCAAGCGCCTGGGGGCCTGAAGCACACGAAGGTGTCTGAGGGGCCCCAGGCAGCTCTGAGGCTTGCAGAGCATGAGGGAGGGCTGGCAGCCTGTGGGGGCCTGCACCAAGGTCCTGGAGGGCGCCCCGTTGGGTCTCCCAGCTTTCCCTTTCCACAGACACCAACACTGCCACCATTAGGTGAATACCCTTCACCTCAGTTTCTCCCACCCCCACCGCCCTCTCCTCCACCCATCCAGGGGGCGGGGCCAGAGGTCAAGGCTAGTGGGTGGGATTGGGGAGGGAGAGAGGTGTTGAGCAGTCCCTGGGCGAGCCCTATTTCACCAGGCCCCCGGCTTGGGGCGCCTTCCTACCCCATGGCGGGACACCTGGCTTCGGATTTTGCCTTCTCACCCCCGCCAGGTGGTGGAGGCGATGGGCCAGGAGGGCCGGAGCCGGGTTGGGTTGGCCCTCGGACCTGGCTAAGCTTGCAAGGCCCTCCTGGAGGGCCAGGAATCGGGCCGGAGGTTGGGCCAGGCTCCGAGGTGTGGGGGATCCCCCCGTGCCCCCCGCCGTACGAGCTGTGTGGCGGGGTGGCATACTGTGCACCTCAGGTTGCAGTGGGGCTAGTGCCCCAAGGTGGCCTGGAGACCCCTCAGCCCGAGGGCGAGGCCGCAGCCGGGGTGGAGAGCAGCTCTGAGGGGGCCTCCCCCAAGCCCTGCCCTGCCCCACCGGGTACTGGGAAGCTGAAGGAGAAGCCGGAGCAAAACCCTGAGGAGGTGAGTGAGCCGAGAGGGGACAGGGAGGGGAGGGCCCTGGTTGGCAGGGCAGCAAGAGATGGGAGCGGTCACCTGCAAGCTGCCCGGCCTGGAACCCCAAGAAGAGCAGGCAGGGGAGGCCACCCAGGCAGAGGGGTGTGTGGCGACTGCAGGCCATCCTGGGCGGCAGGGCCAAGGTGAGAACCCAACAGGTGAGGGCAGGGCGGCTTGGGGGAGCTGGAAGCTGGCCCAGGAGGGCCCTTGTCAGGTAGGTCCCTCACTTCCTAGGTCTGCCCAGGGCCAGGTCACTCGCTATCAGCCCACACTGGGCCCAGTGTGGGGTTTGTTTGAGCCCCTTCTCCCACCCTTAGCCCTTCCTGAAAACCTGATCCTATCAGACCCAGGATCTTGACCTAGGGTTAAGCATGGCCTGAGGACAGAAACAGTACTTCTCCCGGGGTTATTGTTCCTGAAGGTCTAGGGTGTGACTGCTTTCTGATAGGAGCTCCTATATGGGCTGCGTGTGCACGCGGGCAGCCGGTTCACCTCCAGTCAAGTTTAGGGCCTGTCTACCCTGGGCTTCTGCCTCAGGCTGGTGAGCACCCCCTGTGCAGAGCTGGACGGCTCATTCTGATCAGTTTCAGCCTCAGTTCCGTAAGCCGTATACAAGGAGAAGAGACGGTGGGAGAAGTTACTCCTGGCCATTCCCAAATGTGGGGCTGCTGAGGGATTGAAGGCTCCAGCCCTGCTGGGGACTGTTAAACGTGGATCTTCCAGTCCTCCGAAGCGACAAGTGTAAGCAATTAGAGATCAAGTACTAAGCCTTGAGACCGCACAGAAGGTGTGAGTGGTTTCAGGTGCGACTGAGTAGCCCCAGACTCTTCCCAGGAGGTGACTGCTGAGACTTGAATAATAATGGCTGCCAATTGGGGTCCACTTCCTAAGTGCTTGGCTGTGTGGTCAGTTTATATATCATTATCTCATTAACCATCACAAAATCTCCTAGCGTGAGGTGTTATTAGCCTATTTCACGGGTCTTAACTGCTAAATGATGAAGCAAAGATTTGAACTGGGGTTTACCTTATTCCAAATCCCCAAAATAGGCTTTGGAAAATCCAGGAAGACAGCTGAGGGCATTTATAGGTTCAAGTCATTGGCTGAGCAGAGTTGGGAATGAATATTAGCCTATTTGAATTGGATGCGATTGATCACCACGATCACCATTGAAACACTTCCCTAAGGCTTCCAGGACTACAAAAAGGCCTTGTTTATTCTCAAAAGCTGCTGTTCCTCTGTCCCCTTGGCTGCTTCGTTGTTGTGCCCCAGGGCTCAGTCCTTCATCCTCTGCTCTCTCCACCCTTCCTTCCTCTCTTCCACCCTTAAGGCTTAAATACCATTTAGATGTGAGGTGACTACTGCATTTTCTGTCACCTGTGGATGGCTCCCTGAACTGCTCCCTGTGACACCCAGTTGAGCAAGGCCAAACCCAGTCATTCTCCGTTCCTTTCACGTCCCACATCCTGTCCTTAGGAAACATCCTGAACCAAGCCCCCAACATCTCGCGGGCATTGCTGCAGTAGCTTTGTGAGTTACACCCTTGCCTCCTCCTTACAGTCTGTGGCCAACACATTGGCTACAGTCGTGTTTTATTTTTTTATTTTTTATTTTTTTGAGACAGAGTCTTACTCTGTTGCCTGGGCTAGAGTGCTGTGGCTTCAGCCTAGCTCACAGCAACCTCAAATTCCTGGGCTCAAGTGATCCTACTGCCTCAGCCTCCCGAGTAGCTGGGATTACAGGCATGCGCCCCCATGCCCAGCTAATTTTTCCTATATATATATTTTTAATTGTACAGATAATTTCTTTCTATTGTTTTTTAGTAGAGACAGGGTCTCGCTCTTGCTCTGGTTGGTCTCGAACTCCTGACCTTGAGTGATCCACCGGCCTTGGCCTCCCAGAGTGCTAGGATTACAGGCGTGAGCCACCTCGCCCTGCCTACAGTCGAGTTTTAAAGGGCGGGAGTCAGATCATTTCACTCCACAAAACCCTCCAGCGGCTCGCACTTCACCCTGACTGAACGAAGTCACTGTGGCCTCCACAGGGTCTGCTGGGCTCCCTGAGCACTGCTGGGCCACCCCCTTGTCCAGCCACGCTGGCCTTGCCCCTGGTCTTGTCTCTTGCTCAAATATCACCTTCTGTCCTATTTAAAGTTGTCACCCTCCTCCACAGTTTCCTTCCCACCTTTACCCTACTCCTGTGTAGCCTGCTTACTTTTTCCTTAGCACTTTGATCATGTTGATGCCAGGGCTTTTTGTCCACTTTGTAGCCCCTGGCTTATAGAAGGTGTTCGATACATCTGTTGAATTTAAAACCAGTGAGAATGCTGCTATAGTGCAAAAAAATGTGACAAAAATAAGGGATAATCAGATTTAAAAAAAAAAATCAAGCCCCAAGTATATACAAATTATTTTATTCACACCTCTTATGACACCTGCTACTTTTTGTAATGTGCTTGCGTATGTGCATGCCATGTCACAGTTTGTGGGACCCTCAAAGCAAGCTGGGGAGAGCATATTGAATTTGGCATCAGAGAGACATGGTGCTCTTTATTTCTGTAGTCTCAAAACGTCCTCAAACTGGGGGTGATACTTGAGTCAAAAAGACTTTTGTGAGTATTAAATGAGCTAACCTAACCGTCAAAACCTGACAGGTGTTTTCACTGAGGCTGGGGCCTGCCTTTCCATGCATTCGAGGTGCTTTGCATCTGCTGGATGTACCAGCTTCGAGGGGAAGAGCAGCCCCTTGCCATATGCACGAGTCAGGGAAAGGTGAATGGGTGTAGACAGGTTATTTCCAGACGTGAGGTGGGCAGCTTGGGAGGCAGAGATAGTCCCACCGACCATGCCTTGAGGCCACAGGCACGTTCTTGGACCCCAAGTGGAGAAAGGAGGTGGATAAGTGGTGTGTTTATGTTCTTACAAGTCTTTTGCCTTTTTAAATGCAGGCCCCCGACGTCAAAACTCTGCAGAAAGAACTCGAGCAGTTTGCCAAGGTCCTGAAGCAGAAGAGGATCACCCTGGGGTACACCCAGGCCGACGTGGGGCTCACCCTGGGGGTTCTCTTTGGTGGGTCCCCCAGCACATTCTGACCCACGGGGACCACGTCTCCCCTGGGAGGAACAGTCCTGAACTTGGGCCTTTCCTTCCCACCAAAGGAGTGGGGGCGGTTTCAGGGGCAGGCTCCACTCTCGCCCACAAAGAGGGAGCAGAGGAGACAGTTGGGCCTTGAGCTCCCGCTGGGGTGAGGTAGGACCCAGAGTGGGATCTCGTAAGCACAGGAGGAGGTGGGGGCCCTGGGTCTTGGAGTCCTAAGGGCCCTGCGTGCCACCTCACATTGCTTCTCTTTCAACTGGCCTCCCCCAGGGAAGGTGTTCAGCCAAACCACCATCTGCCGTTTTGAGGCCCTGCAGCTCAGTTTCAAGAACATGTGTAAGCTGCGGCCCCTGCTGCAGAAGTGGGTGGAGGAAGCTGACAGCAATGAAAACCTTCAGGAGGTGAGGGTGGAGGGATGCACTGGGGCCCGCGCTGTCTCGGCCAGTTTCCATTGCTTCCATCCCTGGCTTGTAGCTCTCCCTCCTGGGGCAGTAGTTCTCCATGGGATGGAGTGTAATTCCTCAGTTCTGCTGGGAAGGGCCCAGAGCCACCCTTGGAGGACTCTCCTTTTTCATACCACCTGGCCCTGGTGACGCGTCTAGTCACTGGCCCCGTGGTGCTGTTGCTCAGCAGGTCCAAAGCCTGCCCTTGTCTCCCGTTCCTCACCTGCTCAGATATGCAAAGCAGAGACCCTAGTGCAGGCCCGAAAGAGAAAGAGAACGAGCATTGAGAACCGAGTGAGAGGCAACCTGGAGAACTTGTTCCTGCAGTGCCCGAAACCCACCCTGCAGCAGATCAGCCACATCGCCCAGCAGCTTGGGCTCGAGAAGGATGTGAGTGCCCATCTCCTGCTGTGCTCCATCTCCTCCTCCAACACTCTAGGGCTACTGGCTGTGGGCAAAATGACCACGCAGAGCCAGACCCACCTTTCAGAGCTTACGGTCTAATGCCTCTCTCCCTTGTGTCGTCCATCACAGGTGGTCCGAGTGTGGTTCTGTAACCGGCGCCAGAAGGGGAAGCGATCTAGTGGTGACTATTCACAACGGGAGGAGTTTGAGGCTGCTGGGTCTCCTTTCTCAGGGGGACCAGTGTCCTTTCCTCTGGCCCCAGGGTCCCATTTCGGTACCCCAGGCTATGGGAGCCCTCACTTTACCACCCTGTACTCCTCAGTCCCTTTCCCTGACGGGGAAGCCTTTCCCTCTGTCTCCGTCGCCACTCTGGGCTCTCCCATGCATTCAAACTGAGGTGCCTGCCCTTATAGGAATGGGGGGCTGGGCAAGGGGGGAAGCTCGGGAAGGAGAACCTGGAGTTAGTTTGTACCAGGGCTTTTGGGATTAGGTTCTTCAATCACGAAGGGAGGAATTGGGAACACAAAGGGTGGGGGCAGGGAGTTCTGGGGGAGCTTGCTGGAAGGTGAAGTTCAACGATGCTCTTGATTTTAATCCCCACATCACTCATCACTTTTTTCTTAAATAAAGAAGCCTGGGACACAGTAGATAGATAATTTTGTCTTGGTTTATCCTCCTTTAGTTATTGAGGGGTGGGGATGGGGATATCCAGTGATACCTAACTGCTCTCATACCCAAGTGACCCTGAAACCAAGGTGCCATTTAAACTGCTTGAGGTCCCACAATGTCAGAGCGAGAGCTGGGATTAGAACCGAGTTTCTTTCTAGAGGGCCCTTATAGGCTAGTTCTTGGGAGCCTGTGACAGGGGTCTGAACACCATATTCCTGCCCACAGATAGTCACCATGTAGCCTGTTACCCACTTAAGAGCTGCTGCTTTCCCCACTGTACTCGGGAAGCCCTCAGTGGCTTTACACTAAGAAATCGAGTCTTCAGATACTATTTCTGTTGCGTATCACTCCACTCAGAAACTCCACTTTGTGCTTTCTTGATACCAGGGTCCATTTGGCTTCCACTTAAGGTTTTGGCATACCATGTCCCTGAGTGACTCACCAGATACGCAGGTTTTATTCCTGTTTCTGTCACTAGCTCATTAGGGGCCTTTGCTTGCGGGAGCTGTTTCCTTGATGTGGAAAAAACTTGGTTTGGTAAATCAAGGTAGGAGGGTATAGAACAGGTCAAGATAAGGCTTTCCAAGTAAGAACTATAGAGATGATGGTGCTTTGACAATATCGGCTTGGCATAAGGCTCACGGAAAATCACATGTACCGTACCTGAGTCATACATGGACCAGGCCAGCATCTGTTGGAGCTAGTTGACAAGGTTTTTCTTTTTCCCTGGTGGTACTGGTGAAGCCCCTAAAAGTTGTAAAATCCCTGTGAACTTGACCAAATCCCAGTTACTTTATGTTAATGGCGGTGGATCTCTCTTCCTTAAACTAGAAATCTTATTTATTTTTTACTGCCTCTTACCTCCAGCTCATCCCATATATTTATGCTTTTCCAGTGAGCAGGTTTGTATTTCTCTACTCATCTCTCCTCCCCTTCCCCAAAGATTCTTTTTTTTTTTTGGTCTGGTCAAGTGAGGCAGTGGGAGGAGAGAAGGAACAAAGGACGTCCCCAAAGATTCTGAATTAGTTCTCTACACTTTGCCAAATGCCATTCTCCCAAGAACTGGGAAGCAAGGAATATCAGACCCACAAGAAGAGTAAATATTCAGGAGTGAATGAAGCTGCTTGTTCTTTACTTGGAAATAGAAGCAAGGCTCTGAAAAGCAGGTCACTATGATCTGGTCAGCGGAGGACTAGCCACAGTGCAAAGCTGTTTTAGGTCTGGGCCCTAGGTTTTCCCAGAAGGCCTTAGGCAATGCCATTCAAGCACATTAAGAACTCCCTCTTACGTCGGTTGCAGGTGTGGCTTCTGCAGCTGATGCGTGCTCTGACCACAGATATTGTGTCCATGGCAACAAGGCCTTACAGCTCGTAACAGTGGGCATTTGCAGCTCACTGGCAACTTCTTGGAGGCAACAATATCTTTGGCAAGAAACCATCTTCTGTCACCTTGGCCATGTATCCACAGCAATCAGTATCCAAAGCAATCCACCCTTATTCCCTGTAGTCATTCCTTCCTGGAGAGGGATGGGAAGAAGGGGGAGTGTTAGGACCATTTGCACTCCACTGTCCTCCCGCAGAATGGAGCTGTGTCCTCTGGTGCCTTGGTGCTAGACCTTAGGTCTGGATGCCTGTACGGCACCCTGGACACCGGAAGTCAGCCTCCCTGGCAGCCTGGATGCTGCAGCCAACACAGGCCACATGGAACCAGACGTCACAACCATCACACTGAACCCAGGCCACTGTCTCTTCTTGGGGCAGGCAGCAACAAGGAGCTGCGCAGGGCTCCCCGCCCCCACTTGCAGGAGGAGCCATGGGGGCGCTCACTGGGTGCTTCCGAGGACGGCCACGTCGACTTCTGAAAGAAGTGACACAAGCATCAGGGTCACTGGGAACCTGTAGAAGAAGGCCTAGACCTTTCCCCTGGATAACCATAGGAGGAACCTAGATCGACTCACTGGACTAATGCAAGCCTGGAATCTGTCCTTAAAAACATGTAGGGTGGGCCTAGGAACTAGTCCTCGATTGGCTCCTTGGTCTAGGGGTATGATTCTCCCTTTGGGTGCGAAACTAGTCACTGTGAGCCTGCAAGTTCCCCATCCTGAGGCACTAGAAGACTGGGGTTAAAGCCATAGGAATGTAAAAGGTAGGAACCTGTGTCTGCTGACCTGCCCCCCCCCGCCCCACCTAACTCATTTCCTCCCATCTGTATGTCAGAGCTAACCCAAGTCTTGTCACTCTAGCATCTATTCTGCCTCTGACTACCTCCCACACCCAAACCTCAAGCAGAGGGTCCTCCTCCCAGCCTGGGGAAATAAAAGGAATCAAAGGGCAGTGAGATACTGAGAGAAGGGAGACAAGTGAGGGCTCTCCACTTACCCACTGGGTGTCAGTGGGGCTTTCTCTACACGGAGTTTCTTCCTGGGCTCCATAAGGACTGGTGGGGGGCTCCTGGGAGCCTCAGTCTCATCATCCAGTTCTGCCAACACTCGGTGAACAGATTTCCTCCGATTTCGTGGGGGAGGGGCAGAAGGGGTGGTCCCCACTTCCCCAGGTGGGGTGGTGGGAACAGACAGGCTCTTTGGCCCACCCCCACTCCGGGAGAAGGTGAGGGGCTGGGGCTGGAGCTTGCTGAGGCTGCCGATGGAGTTGAGGATCAGTGTGGCCTTGGGGGCAGGGGAGAGGGTGCTGAGAGGCCGCTGTGGAGCCCCCTGGGAGGGCAGCATGGGCCGGAAACCGGCCCCAGCTTCTCCCCTAGACCGTGGGATGGTAATGGCAGCAAATTCTTGAGGTTTGACTCGGACTTGCTGGAACATGAAGTAGAACTCCGAGGGGCTGGTTCCTGGGGGCTCTTCAGGGCCAAAGGTCAGGAGATCCCCATCGCTCAACTCCAGCCTGTGACCTCTTGGGAGTCGGACATTGTTGACCAAAGTCCCTGTTGATGGTGGGGCACCAGATACAGAAAAGGACAAAAACAGAAATGTCCAGAGTCAGGAGTGGAGAAATCTGACTTTGTTTGATTCCTAGGGAACATGGGGAAGAACATGACATCTTCATCAAATTCTCCCTCACATTTTAAGCCCCTCGGTAGGTAATAGATACCAGGTAATAAGCTTATTGCCCACTGGGAACAAGTTTATTTTTCCTAAAAAGGACACCTCCCTCACTCTCCTGAGGTCCAATCCTCAGTCATGCACACTCTTGCCCAACTCCAACTCAGAACAGTTCAGAATGGTTCAAACCCTAGCTCTACAACCTTACCAGCTACGTGATCCTGGACAAATTTCTCATCCTGTTTGTGCCTCATTTTCCCTGACTGTAAAATGAGGATGATATTAGTGCCACCTACATTCAATGCACTTAAAACAGTGCCTGGCTTATAACAGTAAGCACTAAACGAATGTTGGCTACTATAGTAGCAAATCACACACCCCAAAGCTGACTCTACCAAGAGGCTTTGCCAGGGGCCAGTGGCAGAACTCAAATGTGAATCCAGGCCTTCAGAGGCTAACTACCCCAAGTCAGGGAGAAAGACATGCCCAGATCATTAAAACATAATTCAACATATAACTGCCCTAACCCAGGAACAGAGTACCTCAGCAAAGCTGGAAACTGAATCAAGTCTGAACTTGGCCCCCAATGACTCCAGAACATCCCCACTGTGACACTTCTCTGATGATGCCCCAGGCCCTGTAGGAGCTAAACAGGACCAATAAGGATCAGTCCTGCAGAGAGCTTTTGACACTGTACCCTTCTGGTGGAAAGACGGAGTTCTGGACCATGACCTTCCATCCAACCTTATGGGGAGTTTAGGAAGCAGGTGGCGAGGTCCTTGTGGAGCCCCTTACTCATTCCAGCCAGGAACTTTTGACTGCCCAGGGGCAAAGCTGCGCTGCTCACTGCTCACCTTGGCTGCTGTGGTCCTCCAGGCTGACCCTCCAGTCATCACCCCGGGGCTCAGCATGCAGCTCGGCGTGGACCCCAGAGATGAAGCCAGGCTCCTGCTGGGGCCGCAGGGCCACATCACACAGGTCAGCCCTGTGGCCCAAGCGATAGGTGCAGCCAGTGCCAGTGGGGGGGTGGAAGGTGTAGAGATCACCGCCTCTGCCGCCCCCTATTCGCAGCAGCTGGAAGCAGGGCAGCATGGGCGGTGCCCCTTCTGCACCACCTCTTCCACTTCAGGCATCTATCACCTTTCCTACTTTTGGGCCATGCACCATTGGCTTATGTTCTCTTTCCAGTCTCATGCTAACTTGAGCTGTGCTGTGTGCAATTTCAATTTTGACCACACTACCTGAGTAGTGCAAATTCAGAGCGCAAGCAGCATAGGCGCTCAATGCGAAATTGGTTGTTAAGCAGACTTGCAACTGAAAAATTCCAGGAAGGTCTTGATGCAACGCAAAAACAGGAACACGTCCTATAGCATCTCAGCAGAACTGGATCCTCAGGCAGCAAAATGTTCGGGAAACTTCCGATCTGTGCGAGACAACGACACATTAAGCAGTTTCTGGGGAAATAAATATTGGAGGTGTGTGTGTATGGGGGGGGGTCCTGTTATACAAACATATAAAGTACAGTAAGAATGTATAACCTCTGTGTAATTTGGAGAAGAGCAGCTTCTTCCTGTCAAACTTGCTTACCCAAATAATGCACCCCTCCTGCTCGCCCGCGCCCCCTCTTCTGGCCAATCCTTCACTCATAACTAGTTAGTTTAAACCCCCAAGGGAAATGAATCCACTGTCATCCTCCAAAAGGCAGTACAAACGAGTCCTTATGTACTCCAACAGAGCGGATCTAAACCCCTGCTTCCCGGCCTCTCAGGGTGGGATAAAAACAGAGGAAGGAGCCCCCCGCGATCATGGAAGGCAGATCCGGTCTTTTCCCTCCCAGCCCCAGGCCAGTTTCGGATCTACCCGTGCGGTGCAGTCTCCGAGTGGTCTCTTCTTCCGGCGGTGCCGGGCCGTGCGGCGGCCCCGGGACCTCTCGAGCTCCTCCGCCGGAGCCGGCGCTCCCGCAGCTGTTTGACAGCCGAGAGGCCGGGGCCAGGAGGGGCGCGGCCTCGGCGCGCGGGCAGCGCCGACCCCTCCTTCGGAATTCCCGGGTCCGAACTTCGCGCCGAGCGAGCCCGCCCCCGTCCCGTTCCTGATTGGCCAGCTCCTTTGTTCTCCTCCGCGCCATTGGGCAGCGCGCTGGGAGGGTCGCCAATCTCCCGCCTTCTGCTTTTTCTGATTAGTTCACAAGTTTTCCCGGGTTCCCGGCGTGGGGAGGAGCCGCCAGGGCGCGGAGACGCCCGGTCGCATTAATTGGACCCGGCTGTAGACGCCACTGCGCCTGCGTGCACCTTTGCTCCTCCTCCTTTCGGGGCGAACTAGGGCTTTTAGAGCGGCCCGCCAGCCCGCCCGCCCTGCGCAGGCGCGGTCGGGGAGGAGGCCGGGCCGGGAGCGCGGTGTGGGGGTGTGGTCCCAGCGCGGAGGGGCTCTCGCGCTGGGTAAGAGGTGTTCGGCAGGAGTCGGTTGGGGGCGGGAAGGGGCTGAGAGGGGGGATTCTGGGGGGTTCAGGGGATCCATAGGGAAGAGGGGGACAGGGGCCGGGTAAAGGGACAGATGAGGTCAGAACAGCCTTAGA
>NW_012149775.1:146620-156080 GCF_000956105.1 Propithecus coquereli
GGTTCTTCAATCACGAAGGAAGGAATTGGGAACACAAAGGGTGGGGGCAGGGAGTTCTGGGGGAGCTTGCTGGAAGGTGAAGTTCAACGATGCTCTTGATTTTAATCCCCACATCACTCATCACTTTTTTCTTAAATAAAGAAGCCTGGGACACAGTAGATAGATAATTTTGTCTTGGTTTATCCTCCTTTAGTTATTGAGGGGTGGGGATGGGGATATCCAGTGATACCTAACTGCTCTCATACCCAAGTGACCCTGAAACCAAGGTGCCTTTTAAACTGCTTGAGGTCCCACAATGTCAGAGCGAGAGCTGGGATTAGAACCGAGTTTCTTTCTAGAGGGCCCTTATAGGCTAGTTCTTGGGAGCCTGTGACAGGGGTCTGAACACCATATTCCTGCCCACAGATAGTCACCATGTAGCCTGTTACCCACTTAAGAGCTGCTGCTTTCCCCACTGTACTCGGGAAGCCCTCAGTGGCTTTACACTAAGAAATCGAGTCTTCAGATACTATTTCTGTTGCGTATCACTCCACTCAGAAACTCCACTTTGTGCTTTCTTGATACCAGGGTCCATTTGGCTTCCACTTAAGGTTTTGGCATACCATGTCCCTGAGTGACTCACCAGATACGCAGGTTTTATTCCTGTTTCTGTCACTAGCTCATTAGGGGCCTTTGCTTGCGGGAGCTGTTTCCTTGATGTGGAAAAAACTTGGTTTGGTAAATCAAGGTAGGAGGGTATAGAACAGGTCAAGATAAGGCTTTCCAAGTAAGAACTATAGAGATGATGGTGCTTTGACAATATCGGCTTGGCATAAGGCTCACGGAAAATCACATGTACCGTACCTGAGTCATACATGGACCAGGCCAGCATCTGTTGGAGATAGTTGACAAGGTTTTTCTTTTTCCCTGGTGGTACTGGTGAAGCCCCTAAAAGTTGTAAAATCCCTGTGAACTTGACCAAATCCCAGTTACTTTATGTTAATGGCGGTGGATCTCTCTTCCTTAAACTAGAAATCTTATTTATTTTTTACTGCCTCTTACCTCCAGCTCATCCCATATATTTATGCTTTTCCAGTGAGCAGGTTTGTATTTCTCTACTCATCTCTCCTCCCCTTCCCCAAAGATTCTTTTTTTTTTTGGTCTGGTCAAGTGAGGCAGTGGGAGGAGAGAAGGAACAAAGGACGTCCCCAAAGATTCTGAATTAGTTCTCTACACTTTGCCAAATGCCATTCTCCCAAGAACTGGGAAGCAAGGAATATCAGACCCACAAGAAGAGTAAATATTCAGGAGTGAATGAAGCTGCTTGTTCTTTACTTGGAAATAGAAGCAAGGCTCTGAAAAGCAGGTCACTATGATCTGGTCAGCGGAGGACTAGCCACAGTGCAAAGCTGTTTTAGGTCTGGGCCCTAGGTTTTCCCAGAAGGCCTTAGGCAATGCCATTCAAGCACATTAAGAACTCCCTCTTACGTCGGTTGCAGGTGTGGCTTCTGCAGCTGATGCGTGCTCTGACCACAGATATTGTGTCCATGGCAACAAGGCCTTACAGCTCGTAACAGTGGGCATTTGCAGCTCACTGGCAACTTCTTGGAGGCAACAATATCTTTGGCAAGAAACCATCTTCTGTCACCTTGGCCATGTATCCACAGCAATCAGTATCCAAAGCAATCCACCCTTATTCCCTGTAGTCATTCCTTCCTGGAGAGGGATGGGAAGAAGGGGGAGTGTTAGGACCATTTGCACTCCACTGTCCCCCCGCAGAATGGAGCTGTGTCCTCTGGTGCCTTGGTGCTAGACCTTAGGTCTGGATGCCTGTACGGCACCCTGGACACCGGAAGTCAGCCTCCCTGGCAGCCTGGATGCTGCAGCCAACACAGGCCACATGGAACCAGACGTCACAACCATCACACTGAACCCAGGCCACTGTCTCTTCTTGGGGCAGGCAGCAACAAGGAGCTGCGCAGGGCTCCCCGCCCCCACTTGCAGGAGGAGCCATGGGGGCGCTCACTGGGTGCTTCCGAGGACGGCCACGTCGACTTCTGAAAGAAGTGACACAAGCATCAGGGTCACTGGGAACCTGTAGAAGAAGGCCTAGACCTTTCCCCTGGATAACCATAGGAGGAACCTAGATCGACTCACTGGACTAATGCAAGCCTGGAATCTGTCCTTAAAAACATGTAGGGTGGGCCTAGGAACTAGTCCTCGATTGGCTCCTTGGTCTAGGGGTATGATTCTCCCTTTGGGTGCGAAACTAGTCACTGTGAGCCTGCAAGTTCCCCATCCTGAGGCACTAGAAGACTGGGGTTAAAGCCATAGGAATGTAAAAGGTAGGAACCTGTGTCTGCTGACCTGCCCCCCCCCGCCCCACCTAACTCATTTCCTCCCATCTGTATGTCAGAGCTAACCCAAGTCTTGTCACTCTAGCATCTATTCTGCCTCTGACTACCTCCCACACCCAAACCTCAAGCAGAGGGTCCTCCTCCCAGCCTGGGGAAATAAAAGGAATCAAAGGGCAGTGAGATACTGAGAGAAGGGAGACAAGTGAGGGCTCTCCACTTACCCACTGGGTGTCAGTGGGGCTTTCTCTACACGGAGTTTCTTCCTGGGCTCCATAAGGACTGGTGGGGGGCTCCTGGGAGCCTCAGTCTCATCATCCAGTTCTGCCAACACTCGGTGAACAGATTTCCTCCGATTTCGTGGGGGAGGGGCAGAAGGGGTGGTCCCCACTTCCCCAGGTGGGGTGGTGGGAACAGACAGGCTCTTTGGCCCACCCCCACTCCGGGAGAAGGTGAGGGGCTGGGGCTGGAGCTTGCTGAGGCTGCCGATGGAGTTGAGGATCAGTGTGGCCTTGGGGGCAGGGGAGAGGGTGCTGAGAGGCCGCTGTGGAGCCCCCTGGGAGGGCAGCATGGGCCGGAAACCGGCCCCAGCTTCTCCCCTAGACCGTGGGATGGTAATGGCAGCAAATTCTTGAGGTTTGACTCGGACTTGCTGGAACATGAAGTAGAACTCCGAGGGGCTGGTTCCTGGGGGCTCTTCAGGGCCAAAGGTCAGGAGATCCCCATCGCTCAACTCCAGCCTGTGACCTCTTGGGAGTCGGACATTGTTGACCAAAGTCCCTGTTGATGGTGGGGCACCAGATACAGAAAAGGACAAAAACAGAAATGTCCAGAGTCAGGAGTGGAGAAATCTGACTTTGTTTGATTCCTAGGGAACATGGGGAAGAACATGACATCTTCATCAAATTCTCCCTCACATTTTAAGCCCCTCGGTAGGTAATAGATACCAGGTAATAAGCTTATTGCCCACTGGGAACAAGTTTATTTTTCCTAAAAAGGACACCTCCCTCACTCTCCTGAGGTCCAATCCTCAGTCATGCACACTCTTGCCCAACTCCAACTCAGAACAGTTCAGAATGGTTCAAACCCTAGCTCTACAACCTTACCAGCTACGTGATCCTGGACAAATTTCTCATCCTGTTTGTGCCTCATTTTCCCTGACTGTAAAATGAGGATGATATTAGTGCCACCTACATTCAATGCACTTAAAACAGTGCCTGGCTTATAACAGTAAGCACTAAACGAATGTTGGCTACTATAGTAGCAAATCACACACCCCAAAGCTGACTCTACCAAGAGGCTTTGCCAGGGGCCAGTGGCAGAACTCAAATGTGAATCCAGGCCTTCAGAGGCTAACTACCCCAAGTCAGGGAGAAAGACATGCCCAGATCATTAAAACATAATTCAACATATAACTGCCCTAACCCAGGAACAGAGTACCTCAGCAAAGCTGGAAACTGAATCAAGTCTGAACTTGGCCCCCAATGACTCCAGAACATCCCCACTGTGACACTTCTCTGATGATGCCCCAGGCCCTGTAGGAGCTAAACAGGACCAATAAGGATCAGTCCTGCAGAGAGCTTTTGACACTGTACCCTTCTGGTGGAAAGACGGAGTTCTGGACCATGACCTTCCATCCAACCTTATGGGGAGTTTAGGAAGCAGGTGGCGAGGTCCTTGTGGAGCCCCTTACTCATTCCAGCCAGGAACTTTTGACTGCCCAGGGGCAAAGCTGCGCTGCTCACTGCTCACCTTGGCTGCTGTGGTCCTCCAGGCTGACCCTCCAGTCATCACCCCGGGGCTCAGCATGCAGCTCGGCGTGGACCCCAGAGATGAAGCCAGGCTCCTGCTGGGGCCGCAGGGCCACATCACACAGGTCAGCCCTGTGGCCCAAGCGATAGGTGCAGCCAGTGCCAGTGGGGGGGTGGAAGGTGTAGAGATCACCGCCTCTGCCGCCCCCTATTCGCAGCAGCTGGAAGCAGGGCAGCATGGGCGGTGCCCCTTCTGCACCACCTCTTCCACTTCAGGCATCTATCACCTTTCCTACTTTTGGGCCATGCACCATTGGCTTATGTTCTCTTTCCAGTCTCATGCTAACTTGAGCTGTGCTGTGTGCAATTTCAATTTTGACCACACTACCTGAGTAGTGCAAATTCAGAGCGCAAGCAGCATAGGCGCTCAATGCGAAATTGGTTGTTAAGCAGACTTGCAACTGAAAAATTCCAGGAAGGTCTTGATGCAACGCAAAAACAGGAACACGTCCTATAGCATCTCAGCAGAACTGGATCCTCAGGCAGCAAAATGTTCGGGAAACTTCCGATCTGTGCGAGACAACGACACATTAAGCAGTTTCTGGGGAAATAAATATTGGAGGTGTGTGTGTATGGGGGGGGGTCCTGTTATACAAACATATAAAGTACAGTAAGAATGTATAACCTCTGTGTAATTTGGAGAAGAGCAGCTTCTTCCTGTCAAACTTGCTTACCCAAATAATGCACCCCTCCTGCTCGCCCGCGCCCCCTCTTCTGGCCAATCCTTCACTCATAACTAGTTAGTTTAAACCCCCAAGGGAAATGAATCCACTGTCATCCTCCAAAAGGCAGTACAAACGAGTCCTTATGTACTCCAACAGAGCGGATCTAAACCCCTGCTTCCCGGCCTCTCAGGGTGGGATAAAAACAGAGGAAGGAGCCCCCCGCGATCATGGAAGGCAGATCCGGTCTTTTCCCTCCCAGCCCCAGGCCAGTTTCGGATCTACCCGTGCGGTGCAGTCTCCGAGTGGTCTCTTCTTCCGGCGGTGCCGGGCCGTGCGGCGGCCCCGGGACCTCTCGAGCTCCTCCGCCGGAGCCGGCGCTCCCGCAGCTGTTTGACAGCCGAGAGGCCGGGGCCAGGAGGGGCGCGGCCTCGGCGCGCGGGCAGCGCCGACCCCTCCTTCGGAATTCCCGGGTCCGAACTTCGCGCCGAGCGAGCCCGCCCCCGTCCCGTTCCTGATTGGCCAGCTCCTTTGTTCTCCTCCGCGCCATTGGGCAGCGCGCTGGGAGGGTCGCCAATCTCCCGCCTTCTGCTTTTTCTGATTAGTTCACAAGTTTTCCCGGGTTCCCGGCGTGGGGAGGAGCCGCCAGGGCGCGGAGACGCCCGGTCGCATTAATTGGACCCGGCTGTAGACGCCACTGCGCCTGCGTGCACCTTTGCTCCTCCTCCTTTCGGGGCGAACTAGGGCTTTTAGAGCGGCCCGCCAGCCCGCCCGCCCTGCGCAGGCGCGGTCGGGGAGGAGGCCGGGCCGGGAGCGCGGTGTGGGGGTGTGGTCCCAGCGCGGAGGGGCTCTCGCGCTGGGTAAGAGGTGTTCGGCAGGAGTCGGTTGGGGGCGGGAAGGGGCTGAGAGGGGGGATTCTGGGGGGTTCAGGGGATCCATAGGGAAGAGGGGGACAGGGGCCGGGTAAAGGGACAGATGAGGTCAGAACAGCCTTAGAGCTCAGGGTCCAGCAGGGTGAAGACCCAGGGGTTTCCGTGGGAGAGGAGACGGGGAAACAGAGCCAGCTAGAGTGCAGGAAGGCGAGCGCAGGCCATTGAGTTGAGAGATGAGGGTGAGGGTCCAAAATAATTCCTTCAAAAAAAAGCAGATTAGGATGTAGGAAGAGACGGGTTAGGAATCCCAGATTTGGGTAAAAAAATAGATGAATTCGTGTGGGAGGAAGATCTTGAAGAGCCTACTATGCTTTAGGACTCTAGAAAGAGGAGGTGGGCAACAGGAATGGAAGCCGAGGGGATAGTAGAGAGAAACTGAGAGGAAAGCTGCAAAAAAGATTTGGATGAGATGTCAGGAAGCTGGCTTTTCTGCCCAGGATCTAACCCCACATGTGGCCACGTTCATCTGGGTCCAGCCCTTGGGCCAGCACTTTAATAGGGAAGGACCCAGGAGTCATGGCCTGGTGGTGTCTGGATGGGCTTCCTCCAGGGCTTGCTGAGCCATGGAGAGAACTCTGGAGATTGGGCTCGGGCCCTCTACCTCCTTTCTCACCTCCAGCCAGGAGCAGCAGGGACTACAGAAATTTAAGGAGGAGGGTAAAGGTACTGCCCAGAATCCTAAAAGTATGAGTAAAGCCTAAGAGCTCCCCCTCAGCCTGTCTCTCAGTAAACGCTTCCTACTTCATAGTTATTGCCTGGGTTCTATTAGGAGCTGGGCTGGATCAAGCTAGTAATCTTGGGGAATCTCCTTCTTCTTTTAGGAAGTAGGAAAAGAGGAGCTGAGAGTCAGGTGGACCTGGCTGTAATTTATGGATTATAACTTTGTTATTGTAGGGGCTTTCTCTTAGGAAGATGGCCTGAAAATTGAATTGGAGTGTCCTTGTTTCTCCTATTGTCCAGGGGAACATAGATGGCTGGAGACAGAATCTAGAGCCTTCAAAAAATGTCGAGATGTTTCCACCTTCAGGTCAGTGGGACCAGGGAAGGGGACTGGTGATTGTCACTGTCTGGGAAACTGATGGTCTTTGCTTTTGATTCCTCAGGTTCCATGGGGCTGATTCCCCCCTCCCACTTCCAAGCTCGGCCCCTTTCAACTCTGCCAAGAATGGCTCCCTCCTGGGTCTCAGACATTCCCCTGGTCCAACCCCCAGCCCATCAAGATATCTCAGAGAGGTGGCGGGACACCCAGAGACCTCAAGTGACCACGAGGGAACGGGATGTTTCCGGTGATAGGCAGGAGCGAGGGTGGAGAGGCAGGTAGGGATCAGTCATCGCCATTTTCTCAGACTTGCTGGCTAGTGACCCTTCTTCATTGAAATAGATTCCTTACCCTATTTCAGCCCTTAGTTTCCTAACTTACTCATTTCTACATAAGCAATTATTGGTACCTATGATGCATAAATAATAAGGCAGCGTGCTAGGTGCTAGAGATGGGGATGATAATAAGACAAATCCCAACTTGAAACTTATTAATAAGGAATTTAATATCCAAAGGGAGGAGATAGATTGACCAGCAGCCAATCATAAAGTGTAGTAGAAGGCAAAATGAAGACGTACAAACTAGAAGCAGAGGCCCAGTACTGTGTGGGTTCATTCTGATGGAGCACTTGAAGACAGCCTTTACAGAGGACGTGCCCTTGGAGCTGGCCATGCTGGCTGTCAATGTGTTGTCTGTAAAAAGTTATATTTTTGTCGTTTCGTGTGTGTCTTTTCCCAGTTGTACTAGAATGTCATTCTGCCATTTCGCTCCGGAATAGGATTACATCAAAGAGGAACAGCATGATGAAAAAGGGGGAATACTAGACTGAGTGTCAGGATCTAGAGACTCTATTTCTAGTGTGGCTGCCAGCAAGGGGACCTTGGCGAGTCACTTCATTTCCCGAGCTACTTAAAAAAAAATTGATTGGTACTGGGTCTCAGAGGGAAAGCTATCTCTTCAGCCTTGTTGTAAACAGGTTTAAACTTCACATGACACGGGTAGACTGTTCTCCAAAGGTCGGCACTATGTTATTTATTGACGTACTGTTCTCTCAGACTCCTCATAAAGTATACCTAACCCTCAGTAAATGCCTTTAACTAGCACCTGGCCTCGCCATACTGATATTGGAAGCTCATGCCCATGCCTCCCTCAAACCTCTCCTCGCCCTTAAATCAGGATTCAGATGCCTCTGTGTGTTCTTCCAACCTTTCCACTTAGAATATGTGGCCTGATGATGTGCACATTTGATGTCTAATGCTTCTGCCTGTATATAGCACTCTAGAGAGATCAGGTTCCGTGATCTCAGCTAGCCTTTAGTCCTGTGAGCCCAGGCACTGGACCTAGTGTGCATAGGGTGTGGATGAGTGGTGATGATGATGTAAATACAGAGATCTCTATGCCCCGGCTTCATCGCCCCACCTCCTCACATGGGAACAGAGGGGTCCTTTTTTCCTTCCATCTCCATTTATGCCCTGGGCATTGGAGACAAGTCTCACCTGTGCCAACCTGTCTTTGAAGATCCCTGGAGCTGGAGGGGTCACAGGCCCTGAGCCAGCAGGCCGAGCTGATCTCTCGGCAGCTGCAAGAGCTGCGGCGGCTGGAAGAGGAGGTCCGGGCCCTGCGGGAGACCTCGCTGCAGCAGAAGATGAGGCTGGAGGCCCAGGCCATGGAGCTGGAGGCTCTGGCACGGGCAGAGAAGGCTGGCCGAGCAGAGGCCGAGGGCCTGCGTGCTGCCTTGGCCGGGGCTGAGGTCGTCCGGAAGAACCTGGAAGAGGGGAGCAAGCGGGAGCTGGAGGAGGTTCAGAGGCTGCACCAAGAGCAGGTGAATGTGGGGGCAGGAGGGATTCAGATTCATAACAGAGAGCTGGGCAGTGGCTTCCCAGCAAAGAGCAGGTATCGCAGAAGAGTCCCCTGTGAGCAGTGGAGCAAGGAGAAAAACATAAGTGGCCTGGAAAGGAGGAGAACTTGGGTGTTTTGGTCTTATTCAGATTGCACTTTTTTTCCCAGGACTCAGGTGACCTCCCACCACCTGAAGCCCTCCTTTCCCTCCCAGTAGGAGGTAGTGTGCCTCCCTGCTTTACTCCAGATACCCAGCTCTCCTGGGGGCATTGTGGGGTGCCATGGGGGACAGGAGAAGGGAGAGTATTCAGTCCACAAACTCAGTGCTTACTCTTTGCCATCCCTGAAACTCAGTGACCAAATTAGCCTGAGTCCTTGCCCTCATGGATGGAGCTGACAGCTTCGTAGAGGACATACACATCCACATTTAATTTAATCATAATTAATTAATTGCAATTGGGAGCAGTGCCTTGAGAAGGGCAAGGGAGTCAAACTTAGTCTGGGGTTTAGGGAAGGCCACCCTAACCAATCGACATGTCAAGGAACGAAACCATAAAGGTACTGGAAGGAAACGTGGGTGAATTCCTTTATATCCTTGAGTGGGGAAGGCCTTTGTACCTGTGAGTCAAAGTCCAGAAGCCATAAAAGATTGATATATTGACTTTGTAAAATTAACATTAGGAATGACAAAAAAAAGTTAAAGGAGGCCGAGGCGGGTGGATTGTTTGAGCTCAGGAGTTCGAGACCAGCCTGAGAAAGAGCGAGACCCCACCTCTACTAAAAATAGAAAGAAATTAATTGGACAACTAAAAATATATAGAAAAAATTAGCCGGGCATGGTGGC
>NW_012149775.1:156229-169117 GCF_000956105.1 Propithecus coquereli
TGGACAACTAAAAATATATAGAAAAAATTAGCCGGGCATGGTGGCGCATGCTTGTAGTCCCAGCTACTCGGGAGGCTGAGGCAGAAGGATTGCTTGAGCCCAGGAGTTTGAGGTTGCTATGAGCGAGGCTGACACCACGGCACTCACTCTAGCCTGGGCAAAAGAGTGAGATTCTGTCTCAAAAAAAAAAGAAAAAAAAAAGTTAAAGGACACATGATAAACTAGAGAAGAACATTTATAGCTCATATCACAGGAAAAGGCTAACATCCCCAATATATAATATGTGCCTAGAAATTGGTAAGGGGAAGACCAGCAATCCAATCAGAAAATGGACAAGGGACAGTTCAGAGAAAAATATAAACAACCTTCAGAGTCACGAACAAAGCTTCATGATAAGCAGCTGGCATCTGTGCTGGACAGGTGTTGGCTGGTGAAGAGGTGTGTGGGTGGTGCTGGGAGCCAGTGGACGCTCAGCAGGGTGGCAGGGGGAGGTGAGGGATGGGGGAAGGCGAGGGATGGGGAGAGACCTGAGGGCTGGAGCGCAGGCATGAGGGGCGCCCGTGTGCTGCTGAGCTTGGGACTCAGGGTGCCAGGCCTCTGGCTAGGTTAGAACTTGACACTTCCCCTTAGGAGCACTGAGCAACCGCCGAAAGGTTTCAGTAGGGAAATGACGTGATCAGGTTTGGATTTTGTGACTAAAAAGACTAGTTCTGTGATTTATATCTCCCCCAAAATCACTTTACTGTTGTATGGAGACAGGGCTAAAGAGGGGTAGACCGGGAAGCAGGGTGGCCACTTTGCCCTGCTTCCCCGTCTATCCCACGACTCTTGGTGGCTCTGATACCCCTGTGACCATCTGAGGTGTGGTGAGCAAAAGGAGATTCCTCCCTTCCTAGAGCTTCATTCCCAATGGGGCATGACGGATGGTGAGCGCATGTATAAGCAAGATGCTGTCAGATGCTGCGTGCTCGGGAGGACGTGAACAGGAATTGGGGTGGAGTGTGGGAGATTAGAGGGCCCAGTGAGGCCTCCCTGAGGATGGGGCCGTCGTTGAGGGTCTGGGGAGCCAGGACGAAGCATCTGGTTCTTGGTAGACTTATGCGGTTGGAGCTGGAGAGCAATGGCAGAGCCATGGGGGGTGAGCTCAGGCAGTGCGCAGAGGCCTGGTTGCCTGGCCCCACAGGCGTGGGGAGATGTCCGGGTCTTGTTCTGAATGCTGCAGGAAGCCACTGAAGGTTTTTGAAGACTAGTTAGGAGACGGTTGCTGTTGTCCAGGCGGGAGAGGAGTATGGCTTACCTTAGGTTGGTGGCAGTGGAGATGGAGAGACAGAGAAAGGTGAAGATATGTTTTGGGGGAGGCCTGATCGGAACTGCTGATGGGTTGGGGAGTGACCGAGGAGAGCGAGGTGCCAGGGACCATCTCTGTTTGCCATGTGCAACGGGGTGATTGGTAGGATCGTTCTCTAAGGTCACAGAAGGTAGGAGTGAAGGGACAAGGCCATGGCGGGGGGATAGGGGAGGTTGGAAGGCCCTTGTGGGGGCTGGCCCTGCTGAGCCCTCTCTCCTCTCTGCAGCTGTCCTCCTTGACAGAGGCTCACGAGGAGGCTCTTTCCAGTTTGACCGACAAGGCCAAGGGCTTGGAGAAGTCTCTGAGTAGTCTGGAAGCCAGTCAGGCAGGGGAAGCCAAGGAGCTGGTCATGGCCCAGGGGGAGGCCGAGCAGCTGCGGAAGCAGCTAAGGTGGGTGGCTGGGGGTAGGCACCAAAGGTGGGGGGTCCAGAAGTTGGGGGTGTGGCGGGTCTCCAGGGCACCCCACCGATGGCTGCCCTGTTCCCACCGCAACCCTAGAAAGACCCAAGAAGACTTGGAGGCACAGGTGACCCTGGTTGAGAATCTAAGAAAATATGTGGGGGAACAAGTTCCTCCTGAGGTCCACAGCCAGGCTTGGGAACCAGAGCGACAGGAGCTTCTGGAAACAGTACAGGTGAGAGAATGCAGGGGTGCATCTGTATGGGGGCCAGGAGTGGGATGTGTGGCTCAGGATCAGGTTGTGGGATGGGGTGGCCCCTGGAGGAGAGTGTGGAGCTCAGTCCCCAGGCCTGGAGGCCCTACAGAGGGGCTGCTCTCCCCCCACTGCAGAACTTGCAGGAGGACCGGGACGGCCTGCGCGCCACCGCCGAGCTGCTGCAGGTGCGGGTGCAGAGCCTCACGCACATCCTCGCCCTGCAGGAGGAGGAGCTGACCAGGCGGGTAGGGCCCTCCCCCAGACCCCTCACCCTCCACTGGACCCTACACCTACTGTCCCTAGCCTCCCTCCCTGTGGGCAGGAGAGGTCAGTGTGCCCAGAACCCGCCTGGATCTTTCTTTTGTGAACTCTTCTTGCTGCTTCTCCCTTCGCTCGGGCAGGACAGAGAAGAAACAAAGATGCTCCTCCTTCTTCTACTCCCCCAGGAGCCCACGCTTTTCTCCCCTTCCTCCACCCTCAGGTTCAACCTTCAGATTCCCTGAAGCCTGAGTTTACCAGGAAGTGCCAGTCCCTGCTGAAGCGCTGGCGGGAGAAGGTGTTTGCCCTCATGGTGCAGCTTAAGGCCCAGGAGCTGGAGCACAGGGACTCTGTTAAGCAGCTGAAGGGACAGGTTGCTGCACTCTCTTTTCCCCCTACATTCCCCCCAGCTCCTTGCTCCTTCCATACGGATGGTATTCGTTCAACAAATATTACCGAGTGGTTACCACATGCTGCGCACGCAGCCATGAACAAAACAGACAAGTCCCTGCTCTCATGCAGTTTGCATTCTAGAGCTGAGATGCAGAAGAAGCAAGTAAACAGATAATGCCAAATTATATGAAGAAAAGTGACAGAGACTGAGGGTGGGTCACCCTCAGGTAGGATGGTTGGGGACAGCCTCTCTGAGGAGGTGATAGCATCTGAGTGTGGCTGGCATTGTCTGAGCTGCTGGGTCCTGTGGGTGGGTCAGGGGGACATTTCTCAAGGTATGCGTACATGGAAAGTGCTTCTGGAAGGAACACTGGACCCAGACTCCATTCTCAGGAACCTAAGCTTCTGTCTCCCTGCATGGCATTCTTGCAGAGACCTCTGCACCTGCCCCTTCACTCCCAGCGTCCCCTCAGCTTTCAGCTCTGGAGAGCCCTGCCCAGCTCCCTCTCCTCCCCCAGATGGCAGAGCTCCAGGAACAAGTGACAGCCCAGAGCCAGGAGCAGGCCATCCTGCAGCGCTCCCTGCAGGACAAAGCTACGGAGGTGGAGGTGGAGCGGATGGGTGCCAAGGTTGGTGTCTGAGCCAGGCAGGGACTCAGGGAGGGCAGCTGGTCCCTAGGGAGGGACCCTGTCTTTCACCACATCCTCCCCAGGCCCTGCAGATGGAGCTGAGCCGCACTCAGGAGGCCAGGCGCCGGTGGCAGCAGCAGACAGCCGTGGCTGAGGAGCAGCTAAGGCTTGTGGCCAATGCTGTCAGCAGGTATCTGGGGTGGAGGGGTGAGTGAAGTAGTATTTCTGCCTCCCCAGTTTCCTGGGCACCTTGGAGTTAAAGAGTCAGGGAGGGGCCAGGCATGGTGGCTCACGCCTATAATCCTGGCACTTTTGGAGGCCGAGGCAGGAGGATCGCTTAAGCCCCAGAGTTTGAGACCAGCCTGTCCCTCTACATTGATGCTGTGGTCACTTGTTGTAAATTCCTGCTGCATGCTGGGCTGGAGGTGAGGCCGTGCTTCCTCCCGCAGTGCAGGCTAGTAACAGCTTGAGCTAAATCGAGCACCTGGGAGCATCTTCACCTTCAGAATTGCTCAAGGTTGGGGCTGTGGATACTTGATCTTCCTTTCTTTTTCTCTGAAAGTTTACAGGCATGCCCTGCTTACTTAGAAAAAAATTTAGTCTATTTATTTGACGCTGTATACTTACTTGCTTACTAGATATTCCATCTAAAATGTCAGTTTGCTTCTAAATCAATTGCCAGCCTGTGCCTCTCATACCAGCTTCCCAGTTGTTTCATCACTGACAAATATTATGTAACCTGTAGAAAGACCTCTAAGGAAAGACCAAAGTTTCTTTGTGCTGGTGATGACCTCACCTCGGCCTTGGACATCGAGGTGCCCAAGGCAGGTCGTCCGCGTAGAGCTCTCAGGACGGTGGCTGGCTTACAGTTTGTGTCCTGTAATGTTTACTGTTACCATGAGGCTTTTCTTGATGGGTCAGATAACAGTTGTTGGTTTAGCAAAATAAGGCAGGATGAGTCTTTGCCCACTACTACCTTCTCTTGGATTTGTACCTTGGGAACACTGAGCTTTTAAAAATGAAAAATTTCAAACGTGCATGGAATTAGGCTAGTTGTGCACCACCACCCAGATTCGGTCCATGGCACATGCCTTGCACCTGCGGGAGAACAGAGAGATTCACTGTGGACAGGGTTTCACTTTGGTCCTGGGAGATCACAGAAATGCTTCTTGCCAATGATTCATTGCCAGAAGTCCTCCAGACTTAAAGCAGTCCAAACTCGGATTGATGCCAGGTTTGTTAGATAGTCCCTGGTGACTTGGAGACTTATCAGAAAGTGGCCACAGTAGGTGTTGGAAGCACCTACTTGAACAGTTTCCGGGTCAAAGTGATCTTTGCTGTGTTGCTGGGGATCCAACTGCCAGCCTTTGCGCTCACTTGGTTTTTAGTCGGCGCAGCCCTGGACTCTGCTGAGGAAGTCCCAGCGGTGCCCCTACACAATCCCTTGGCCTCCTCCCTGCGCCTGTTTAAGCTTCCCAGTTTTCGTGAGCCCTGTTGGTCCTGCATCTGGCACAGCCCACTGGTAAAGCACACGGACCTGCCCTCATTGTACTGGAGAGTCTGTGCTCCTGGGCTTGTTGGACAGGATAGCTTCGATGCACAGTAGTGAACAAAACACAGGTTATGCCAAATAAGGTTCACAGGTTGCTTGGAAAGATACACAGTTATTTAATGCACTCTTGGGCAAGGGCCCCTTAGAAAATTGACGAAAGCCATGCGTTCCTCACTTGTATGACAGTGCAGGATAGAGGGGTTGTCTGTACAAGGCACAGCAAGTCCTTTGGGGATGAGGGGAGGGTGGAGGGTCAGTGACCTGTGCCCTCTGCAGCTCTCAGATCTGGGTCCAAAGCACCGTGGCTAAGATGGAACAGGCTGCAGCCCGGCTCCCCAGCCTCAGCAACCGACTCAGCTATGCCGTCCGAAAGGTCCACACCATTCAGGGTGGGTAGAGCAGCCTGCCCCCACGCCACCAGGATCTGACCCTCTTCTTCCTGGCCCCGCTCTCTCTGATCCCACATCCATCTACCGTCTTCTCAGCAGTCATTACATCTCTTCCCCCTCACTCCCCTATCTTCCCTTCGCCCTTGCAAACTCGTCTCTGTTGCTGTCTGCCTTTTCCCTCCCAGGCCTGATGGCTCGAAAGCTGGCCCTTGCTCAGCTGCGCCAGGAGAGGTGAAGTTTGGGCACTTTGAGGTGGATAGGGTGGGGGGTGGGGGGTGGGGGTGGGGGCTTAGGGTGTTGCCTGCTGGGACCCAAAACCATGAGGACTGAGGAGGGATGGAGGATTAGGGGTCAGTCAGCTGGGTGCTCTCCCCTGACTCTGCTTCTCTCCCCTGTCCCAGCTGTCCCCCACGCCCACCCCCACCAGTCACAGACCTGAGCCTTGAGCTGCAGCAGCTTCGGGAGGAACGGAACCGCCTGGATGCAGAACTGCAGCTGAGTGCCCACCTCATCCAGCAGGAGGTGGGCCGGGCCCGGGAGCAAGGTACACCTGGTCCTGGAGTCTGGCAGGATGGACAGGAGGGAAGACCTGGGGTCTAGGGCGCGTGGAGAGGCCTGAGCCAGCACCACCTCCTCCCAGGGGAGGCGGAGCGGCAGCAACTGAGCAAGGTGGCCCAGCAGCTGGAGAAGGAGCTGCAGCAGACCCAGGAGTCCCTGGCCAGCGTGGGGCTGCAGCTGGAAACGGCTCGCCGGGGACAGCAGGAGAGCACGCAGGAGGCTGCCAGTCTCCGGCAGGAGCTGACCCAGCAGCAGGAGCTCTACGGGCAAGGTGTGGGGGAAAAGGGGGGCTTCCCGTGGCAGGCGGGTGGGAACTGTGAACAGAGGCTCCTCCTGATGCTCCCCGTCTGTACCTGCACCCCAGCTCTGCAAGAGAAGGTGGCTGAAGTGGAAACTAGGCTGCGGGAGCAGCTGTCGGACACAGAGAGGAGACTGAACGAGGCTCGCAGGGAGCACGCGAAGGCTGGTGAGAGTTGCCGGGGTGGATTTGCGCCTTCCAGGAAGACGGAAGTGCTGAGAAATAGCTTATTGTTTCCCCCTCAAACTTTTTAAAAGCTTTTTACTGAAGTATGCAAGTAACGAAGGTATCAAGGAATAGCGTAGATGAATTCTCATTTGGTGGGCCACGTACCAGCACACTCCAGAGCCCCCCAGACCCACCCCAGTCACTACCCCTCCACAGAGGCCACCCCCTTCCAGATGTCTAATGCCAGCAATTACACTCCCCAGCAGAAATTTCAAACACCTAGACAAGTTAAAAGAATCATGTAATGGGCTGGGCGCGGTGGCTCACACCTGTAATCCTAGCACTCTGGGAGGCCGAGGTGGGAGGATCATTTGAGCTCAGGAGTTCGAGACCAGCCTGAGCAAAAGCAAGACCCTGTCTCTATGAAAAATGGAAAAATGAGCTGGTCGTCATGGCACGTGCCTATAGTCCCGGCTACTCAGGAGGCTGAGGCCAGATCACTTGAGCCCAGGAGTTTGAGGTTGCTGTGAGCTATGATGATGCCACTGCCCTCTACCTGGGGGGACAGAGCAAGAATCTGTCTCAAAAAAAAAGGAAAAAGAATCACATAATGAATCACATAATTCATATGTCTTCTCTAGCTCAGCACAGCAGGTAACACTTGCCACACTTGATCTCTTATCCCTATGCACATTTATATATTTTCTGGAACCATTTGAAGTAAGTTGCAAATGTGATTGCTCAGCGGCATCTCCCACAAATAGAAAATTCTCCTCTGTACCTGTAATGCCATTATCATACTTCAAGAAAATGAGCCCTGATTGCACAAAATCTAATATCCAGTCCATATTGAGATTTCCTGTAGGGATCTCTGGCGTGGTTTGGGGATGGGGAAGGCACTGTGGGCTCACAGATTCCCAGGGCCCCAGAGCAGCAGCCCAGCCCTCTCATGGCACGGAAGGGACGGGAGGCCCACAGAGCTGCTGGTCTAGCCTTCCTGCCTCCTTGCTGCAGAGGGCCTGGCTGCCTCTGGCCTGGCTGACTCACACTTGTCCCCTCTGTTCCCTGGCTTCTCTGTAGTGGTCTCCCTGCGCCAGATCCAGCGCAAAGCCACCCGGGAAAAGGAGCGGAACCAGGAGCTCAGGCGTCTGCAAGAGGAAGCTCGGAAGGAGGAGGCGCAGCGACTAACCCGGCGCGTGCAGGAGCTGGAGAGGGACAAGAACCTCATGCTGGTAGGGGACAGTAGAAGCCAGGGCCCATGTTGGGCTGGTTGGGGGGTAGGAGTGTGGCAGGAGGACAGGGGGCTCTGCCTGGGCTAGGTAGCGTTCAACCTCTCCTTCCCAGGCCACCTTGCGGCAGGAGGGTCTCCTCTCCCATTACAAGCAGCAGCGACTGTTGGCAGTCCTTCCTTCCCTGCTGGGTAAGGAGAAGGCTGTGGGATCCGGCCCCAGGCCTGCTGGGTCTTCAGCACCTGTAACTCCAGCAGCAGCACAGCCCACCAGGGAATCCATAAAAGGTAACAGGCTGAGCACAAAGGGACAAATGGAGGCCCTGCGGGAATCTCTCCTTCAGGCACTCTTGCGTGCGTGAGCCTTGTTCTCCGTGGTCCTTGGAGGCCCTTAGCCTCTTTTATTCACACCCACCTTGGACCAAAGAACCTCTCCCCGCTAATACTCATGTCCTGTGCCAGCCCTGTTCCTCCACACAGTAACCCCAAGAGCCCTCTCTTGTCTGGTGCCCATCCCGTGCTGTCTTCCTTCCCAGGGTCCCTCTCTGTCCTGCTTGACGACCTGCAGGACCTGAGTGAGGCCATTTCCAAAGAGGAAGCTATTTGTCAAGGAGACAACCAGAACTCTGCAGCTCCAGTCCCACAACAACGCTGAGCAGCTGAGCAGCAGAGGGCTAGAGGGAAAGCCGGCCTTGGGGCTGGAGGATCCTGAAGAGGGGCAGGGTCCAGCCCAGCCCCTTCCTCACCCAGCGGCTGGCTCTGGGGACACCAGCTACCACCGAGTCTGAATCCTCCTGCACTAAAATAAAGATGACTACAGTAGGAGCATTGGAAATGTTATCTCTGGGAACGTGCGGGAATTCTTCCTGCACCCTCCTCTCCTGGAGATGTGCGAAGTGAGCCCACACATCGCTGTTTCTCTAAATGGCACCTTTTTCAAAACCCCTTTCCTAAGCTGCTTTGAAAGTTTTTTGAGAAGCTCCTGTTTTTCTTTATTCTCGACTTTTGTTTTAAAACTCTTTTCCTCTGGAAGATGATAAATGCCAGGAGTGGGGAAGATAAAACATTCACTCATTCACCAGGAATGTCAGATCCAGGCACTGCACTAGCCCGGGGCCACAGTGGCAGGCTGGGGGCCCTGGGTGCTGACACTGCAGTGGGAGAGGCCTACCGTAGAGAGGACCTAAAGGGACAAACAAGATTGTTTCAAACAATAAGTGCTGGGAAGAGAAAGTACAATACAATCATATGATAGAGACTGACTCTGGACTCTTAAAAAAAAAAAAAGGGCCTGGTGGGGTGGCTCACGCCTGTAATCCTAGCACTCTGGGAGGCTGAGGCCAGAGGATCGCTTGAGCTAAGGACTTTGAGACCACCCTGAGCAAGAGCGAGACCCCGTCTCTACTATAAATACAAAGAAATTAGCCAAACAACTAAAAATAGAAAAAATTAGCCGGGCACGGTGGCACGTGCCTGTAGTCCCAGCTACCTGGGAGGCTGAGGCAAGAGGATCCCTTGAGCCCAGGAGTTTGAGGTTGCCCTGAGCTAGGCTGACACCACGGCACTCTAGCCCAGGCAACAGACCGAGACTCTGTCTCAAAAAAAAAAAATCTCTAAGTATTTTTTTAGTAGTTTTTTTAGACACAGTTTCCCTGCTCTGTCACCCTGGCTAGAGTGCAATGGCATCAGCATAGCTTATTGCGACCTCAAACTCCTGGGCTCAAATGATCCTCCCATCTGAGCCCTCCAAGTAGCTGGGACTACAGGTGTGCACCACCACACCTGGCTAATTTTTCTCTTTTTTTGTAGGGACTTGGGGGTTGGGGGAATGTCTCGCTTATGCTCAGGCTGATCTCGAACTCCTGAGCTCCAGCGATCCTCCTGACTTGGCCTCTCAGAGTGCTAGGATTACAGGTGTAGAGCTACTTTTTTAATCAGAGAGAAACCGACATGATCCCATGTACATTTTAAAGAGATCCTTTGGGTGTGGGGGAGGGGTGAACGGCGGGAGCAGGGAGGCCAATTAGAAGGGTTGGGGAGGCTGGAGGAGAGATGGGGGCTGAGGACCGGTGGGCTGGGTTTGGATGCGGGGAGAACAGGGCTTGCAGGTGGATGGGGAGGAATGAAGGTTTCAACATGAGGTGAACCCTGAGGGGACAGTGGTGTCCTCTACTGCAGGGGGAGCAGCCTGGGGAGGAATCAAGTTCTGTTTTGGACACATTCCTTCTGAGAGATCTGTGGACCTCCGGGCAGAGAGGTCCTGGAGGGAAAAGTTCTAGGGGGCCCTCTGACGAAGACGAGGGAGCTGAGACCCAAAGGAAGAGGGGAGGGAGGAGGTGGGCACAAGACAGTTGGAGTCAAGCACCAGGGCACAGGCCAGGGGGCAGAGAGGAGGACTCCTGAGGGAGGAGGAAGGACCCCAGGTTAGAGGAGCAAGGCAGCTTCTTCCTGAGCCTCTGGGCGAGACTGAGGTAGCCAGCTCTGGGTGGGGAGAGGGAAGGGGGAGATCCTCACATCTTCTTCCTCTTCTGTAGTCACCCAGGTGGCTCCCGGAAGGAATTCCTCAGACATCACTGCTGGGGAGGGCCCTGCATGCCTGAAGAAGGCCCATGCTGGAGAGCAGCATGCCTGGGTCCTGGGGGGACGGGAAGTGCCAGGGAAAGAAGGAAGCCCCGAGGTGGAGCGGTCCACGGTCCACGTGTGGGTGGGTGGGGCCGGGGCACTAGCTGACACTTGGCAGCTGCATCCCAGGTTTGACAGGCACTCCCCCCACACCCGGGCGTTCTTCCTCCCAGCCCCTGCAATTACGAAGCTTCCCCACGCTTGTTTGCTCCCATTCTTTGGCTTCCAATAGCTGCAGGGATGAAAGGTGGACATCCCTATGATTATGGAGCTGCCAGATAGGTATGGATTGCTGCAGGGTGTAGATGGGGGTGTGTGAAACAAAAGTGGGGTGACCTAGAGTCTGGGTCACGGTAGGGAGAGCCAAGCAGCTGGGTCCTGGGCTGGGGGACTAAAATGAGGGACGCCACCATCAGAGGTTACACATTAGCCTTGGCCCTCCAAACGGGTTTGACCAGTTCGGTTCTGATGGGATTCCACGTGTCATTGGGCCAGCCCCTCCGCAGAGACTGGCCTTCTCCTCTCCCTCCTCTCCTATAAAGCCTCTTGGGGTTCTCAGGCTCCCAGACGCAGCCCACCCTGGCTTTGGGTGCCAGGAGACAGCCATGATGCTCAACTGGAAGCTTCTGGGGATCCTGGTCCTTTGCCTATGTGCCGGAGGTGAGCCGGGAACAGAGGCCAGGAATGCAATTTGGGTGATGAGGGATGGTCATGACCAGTGAGGGTGACCGCTGAGAAGGAAGGAGGTGAACTGGACCCATGGGGTGGGGGAGATCTGGGAATTCGCATTAGGGGAAGAGTTAAGGGGATGCAGGAAGGTGCATTTAGGCTCAGAATAAACGTTTTGCTGGCTCGGGTGTCGCTTTATGTGGCGATTTAAGTCAGGATCCAGGTGTGTGGGGCAACTATTCATCGGAGCCAGGACCTGTGTTAAGGAGGGTGAAGTCACTGTAGAGATGGGGTCTGGGTACCAATGGGACCAAGGTGTAGGCCCCTTTGGGATGCAGGCTGGCCTGGGGGTCATGCCACTGAGGCGGCCCCACCAGGGTTGGATGGAGCTTATTTGTGGAGGTCTTGTCAGTTTAAAGTCGGTCAAGGTAATGAATGGTTCAGATCAGTGCTCGTGGTAGGGGTCATGTCATTTAAGATCATTTCAGTATCTGTAAATGTATAGAGAGCTCTCTGAGAGAGACTTTTGAGATGTGTTTGTGGGATCAGCTCAGGCTGTGTCCATCCCAGAGAGGCTCTGCCTCTTGGGGCCGTAGCTGGGATGGGTGGGAACAGAGGTCTGGCCCTGCCCACCTCTTACCTTTCTCCTTCCTCCTCTACAGGCATCTCAGGCAGTGGGGACCGCCCGTCTTCCCCACCCACAGAGGCCCGAGAGGACGAGGGCTCCCCCACATTTCCTCAGGGTCCTCCAGTCCCTGGGGACCCCTGGCCAGGGGCGCCCCCTCTCTTTAAGGACCCTCCACCTCCAGGCCCCAGTCATCCCTGGAGAGACCTGCCTGAAACGGGAGTCTGGCCCCCTGACCCCACTAGAACTGATCCTCCTCAACCTCCCCGGCCTGATGACCCCTGGCCAGCAGGACCCCAGCCCCCAGAAAACCCCTGGCCCCCTGCCCCTGAGGTGGACCACAGATCTCAGGAGGAGCCAGACCTTGACCCACCCCGGGAAGAGCACAGATAACAGGATGTCCAGAGCCGCCCCTGCTGCCAGGTGTCTCCAGGCAGAGTGCACCCAAGCCCATCTCCACCCTCTGATTCCCCATAAATCTCCCTAATTTAGCCTACCTCCTTAAGTCCCTTCTTCATTCCCTCAGCTTTATTCTGAACTCGGTGTTGTTATCAATATTTTCTGTCTCCTCCTGAGATCCGTGTGTGGCCCTCACATTTCCCCTCTGTTTTTCTCGGACAGCCTAAGTACACTCCTACCTCATGTCCTGTCCTCGCCCTGCCTGCTCGCCACCACCTCTGCCCAATCCTGGACGCTGGGGCAGGGCTGCCAGCGTTGTGTTCCCTGCTGCCACCTGGCGGCCTACGCCTGGGAACTATCGGTACACAATGATGGTGCTTCCATGAAATGGAAAGATAAAAACCATATTTTCTTAATTCTGACTCTAGGCAGCTTCCTTACTAATGATTAGGTTTTGAATATTCAGATGCCCTCCTCACAGCCCTAATCTTACAGAGCTCTGGAAGGAATCTGAGTGCCTAGCTTGCCCGTGGGCAGCGCATAAGGCTGTGGGCTCTGCAGGAGGAGGGCTGACTATAAGGACAGGCCCACATCCCTCCTTTTCTGGGACCCTTGTATCAAAGGATAGCAAAACAGGTTAAGTCTCTGTTCAGTGGCTTATGATTTGGGATACCACTGGTGATACATGCAAACTTTCCCAGAGGCACGTGGACAGGAGATCAATTTCCAGATGTGTATGTGTCCCTTCCTAAAATGAATCTCTTGCCCACCCTGAGCTTGACCACGGTGCCCTTCCTGGGGAGGCCAAACAAAGATCAAAGGAAAACATATATAAAACCTTTCCATCTCATTAAGAGATGTGTTTTCAACAAAAGTTTACTTTTTATGTTTAAGCATTGTCAGCATTTGTAGTTTTGACTAATTGTACTAATTGCAATATAAACCTAGTACAAAATAACTATTTTGAACACACTTTTTTTGAGACAGAGTCTCATCTCACTCTGTTCTGCCAGGTAGAGTGCAGTGGCAGCATCATAGCTCACAGCAACCTCAAACTCCTGGGCTCAAGCTGTCCTGCCTCAGCCTCCCAAGTAGCT
>NW_012149775.1:170452-187272 GCF_000956105.1 Propithecus coquereli
AAAAAAAAAAAGAATTGTCGCGGTGAGCCTAGTAGAATTTAATAGTTCCCAAAGTAGACCGGATTCGCTCACTCATTCATTCATTCATTATTTTATACCTTTAATATGTCCACCAATGCCTGGTGCCATGGGAGAATATAAGAATATAAACAATAAAAATATGCAGTTTCCACTCGCAGGGAGCTTAAAATTCAGCTGGGAGAGCCAGGATTTTTAGGCACGATTAAATAACATCACAGACAGTAAGAATGCATACCACTGCATACTTGCATGAGTAAGCACCAACGAAACGCCGTGAGTTCCGAAGAGTCACGGTAAGTCGGAATGCTCAAGGGAGGCTTCCAGGAGGGGGACCCAGAGCAGGACCTGAGGGGAGGGCTGGCCTTGTGGCTGGAGGATGGGGGACAGTCCCGGAAAAGAAGAGCGCACAAAGCGCAGGTGCGGAAGCCGCCCTGTGGGGGTGGAGGGGGTGGCGGGGGGCCTGGCGGCGGACAGACCACCTCCACACCTGCCCTCGCGCATGTCTGCGCCAGGCTGCGGCAGGCCTCTGCCTTCGCGTGAGCTGTTCCGTACGTCTGGAATGGCCTTCCTCTCCCAAACCGCTTGCATGTCTCCTCAGGGACAAGTCTGCGCGACCACCGCCCACCCCGGTCATCCCGACAGCCATGATTTATTGATTCACGTCTCTTCCCCTCCCAGGCCTTCAGCCTCTGGTGGGCAGAGACTGTGATCCCACGTTTCCTCTCGGATCCTTATACCATGTTTGTGCCTATGTCACTCCCAGTAGCCCCTGCGCCTCGGGCAGCCGGAACTTTTCCTGGTGCAGAGTGCTAGAATCACCTGGAAATGTTGTCTCTCCCACATCCTCACACGCCCCAACCGTCTCACTCCCCTACACCACCCCAGGCCTTAACTGGCGACCACAAACACGAAGGTATCAGTCCGCCAGCCGTGTGAGCCCAGGTTGTCCTCCACGAGACTGTGCTGTGTCTGCTCATTTGTTTGGCCTCCTTCCCGCCCCTTCCCGCCCAACCCCCGTCCCACTCCCCTCCTTCCACTCCCCTCCCATCCGCTTCCCTCCCAGGTCCCACTCCCCACTCCCTTTCCACTCCTCTCCGCCCTCATCACTTTTAAATAAATCTCTTTTACTTGAATCTTTGTCGCAGCGTCTGCCTCTGGGGAAGACGCAAAGTGTTTGCTACACGCCATTGCAACTGCTCTCTACCGTGCAGGGCTGAGGGCTGTTGCCAGATGCTCCGCAGATTAGGCCCCCGCTTAATTTGCACAATAACCCAATCGGTATCAGCACTTCTAAAATAGAAACGGAGGCCTGGAGAGGCACAGCCACTCGTGCGAGGTCATACAGGTGACAAATGGCAGAACTGGGATTTCAACTCAGGCCTAGGCTAGGCCAACAACTCTGATTTTAACCACTACATTATCCCATCTCTTTATTCTTCTGTGTAACCCTGACACAGAATACAGTATCTGGGCCTTCATGTACACTTAATACGGGTTTTATGAATGGGTGAATTCTTTCATGAATGGCAAATTTGGTCAACCGAGAGTAGACTGAAATGGTTGGAGTACAGGGTTTATAACCTGGAGAAGAGAGAGACACTGCTGCGCGGATGGGGCTTCGGGAGAAACTCGGCAAGGTCCTTCCAGGCGCAGGAGCTCGGATCTGAAACTCTTCTCTGTTAGCACTGCGCCTGCCGTGCGGAGGAAGACACAGGCTGGGCGTCCTGCGGCAGGCAGGAGGGGAAGGGAGGAAGGAGGTCTGAATCCCTCAAGCCGATGAGCTGAGTTAGTTGGGAAAAGAAAGAAAAAAAACATTCTTAAAGAAGAGAGAAAGTGAGGAAAAGGAACTGTGTACCGGAGAGGCCCAGGTAAGGAGGGAGGGCGCCCCACGGCATGCTGCCTGCCTTCCGGCGGAGCACTGTGCTGGCTTCCACGCCCTCCTCTCCCTGCCAAGGACAAGTCTCTTGAGGACAGGGACTGTGCCTTGTCTGTCTTTGTATCCCTTACTCCTCTCCTAGCACCTGCCCGGGAGGCATTCAATAAAACAAATGATTAGCCCCATTTCACAGAGGCAACTCACCGGTCCAAGACATATCACAAGTGCCAAAGTCAGGACTGGATGCAGGGCTGCCTGGCTCCAAATCAGTTCTTCCCGGTCCAACACAACAGGTGAGTGAGTGGGAGAGAGAAGCGGGAGGCACGAGGTCACTGGAGATTCTAGTACCTACTAATAGGCAGTGGGTATTGGCACCCGGGCCGTGTTTATTAGCTGGGGAGGAGACTGAGTGGGCCTGGATGGCATGGAGTGGTAGCACAGGGCAACCCACTGTGCCAGCTTATCCATTCAGGTCAGACAATGCCCATTCCTCTCCGCCTGCCCCGGCTGACCTCACCTGGGAGTGACTGTGATGGGAGCACCTTCACATCTCTCATCAACGCGGAGTCACGGAATTAAATAATAGAATAGGGTCATAGACATAGAGAACAATAGCCCAGTACCTCGGGCATGGCAGATAGTCAATAAATGCTTGGCCAATGAAAGCAAAGAACCTAGAACTAGTATCATGGTAAAATCTAATTATAGAAGCTGAGTTACCTTGAGAACGCATCTGGCACAGCCCTCAGCCTTTGGGCAGGAATGACGTCTTGGACTAGACAGAAGAGGTAGTTGTCTGTCCTGCTTTGAAGCTCTCCAGGCAGGGAAACTCCAAACCACTCATTTGTTCATCTGAGCACCCACTGTGTGGGGTGCTGGGCACTGGTGCCAGTGCCAGGAAGCAGTTCCAGTCCTCCCTGCCCTCTAGGACCCTGCGTCTAGGGAGGAAACAAACACATAAATCATGGCAATGACACGAGATAAAGGTTAAATGAGAAAGGGGCACACCCTGAGGTAGGGAACCCAGGGAGAAGTCTTAACTCCTCAGCCATTTCATGTTTCGAATTCCTTTTGACCAAAAAAGACTTGCTTTGGTATAAACCTAAGTTCTCTTACTGTACATCTTTCTCCCTCTAATCCTTAATTAAGTGCCCACCAGGTGCCTGGCACTGGTCTAAGAAACTCGTTAAATTAAACCAAATCCACGTCCTAAGCTTTTTTTCTCTAATGTCCTCGAAGGCAGTCATCAATCCCTTCCCCAGACAGCCTTCTCCTTCGCAGCGATCTCAACCCCTGTGATGGGGGCAGGCAGGAGAGCATGGTGAGCTCATCAGACTGTGACCTGGGTTCTTGTCCCTACTCTGCCATCTGTCTCTGTGTGACCTTGGGATGGGACTTTAGGGGATTTCTTTAACAATCTCTCAACTCCACGCAATGCTGAGTCCGAGTTCCTGGGGTGTGGGTGTTCCCAGCTCTGCCACCAGAGGGCAGCCTAGAGCGGCCTTTGCTGTTTGCGTCCCCGACATCATGGCTCCCTAGGGTGACCCCTGGAAGGGGAGCCAGGCGCGTGAGGTGAGGTGAGGCGAGGCAGGCTCTGGAGCCCTCAGGAAAATTCAGGCGCAGGCTGCTTGGCCAAGTGGTGCCCACACTCATTACTTATGCATTACTCTCGCTGATGGTTTATTGCGTTCCTTCCCAAGGCCAGTGCTCTAGCGGTGCGGGCACAGAGCCCGACAAAGGGACCAGGGCCCTGTCTCCCGCTGCCTGCCTCGAATGCGGGCAGTGACGGCAGGCACACGCACACAGGGTATCCGTGAGAGGCTGCCACGTGGCGATAAATGCTACGAAGCAGCGTGAGGCAGAGGAGGGAAAGAGAGTGACGGTCCACGTTAGGAGTGTGAGGAGGTGACGGGCGATAGGGACTGAATGGAACGAGGGAGCGAGCCAGGCCATGGGACCATCTAGGGAGAAGAGGCAAAAACAGAGTGCCATAGTGTGTAGAACACAGCCTCAAGATTCCAGGGTAAAGTCCCCAAATACTGGTAGTGGGCATCATGCTTAACTCCCTGAACTTGTGTCTGCAGCTCCAAAGGAGAAATATCCTGTCTCCTCGGGTCATTGAGAGAATCGAGGTAAATCCTGCGTGTGCAGATGTTTGCAGTAACCTGAATGTTACACCCTGGCAAGGAGTCAGCACCTTTCTCCGGTGGGGATAGGCTAGTCCTGGAGTCCAAGGGAACAGAGCTGAACACGAGATGCTGGCCTCTCCGATAGACTCTGTGTTTACTGGAAACCTCTGTTGCTGGGATGCATCAGGTGCCAGGGAGACGCTGGGGGATAGGAGAAGCTCCCTGCCCGAGAGGAGCTCTCACCGAGAGGCAGTCAGCCCAGAAGACAGGAGACAAGACAGGCCCACGCTGAGCCCGTCCCCAGGAGCTCCGGGGGCCACGCAGGCCCTCCTACTCCAAGTCTTCCTGGCCTCTCCTAAGAGCACACTCAGACTGCACCCTGGTCCTCTCACCCTCTCGAGGGAGCTGGGTCTCTAATTCTGGGTGACCGATAGCAATAAAAAGCATTAATAGCGCTAGTGGAAAGAATGACTGTTTCATAGATGCTCATAATGAGCAGTGAGTGCTGTTTTCCCTAGCACTTGCTCTGCAGAACGAGAAAAAAAATATTATTGTGACTCTGAGAGCTAATCACAGCCTCTGCACACACTTCCTCACGAGACAAGAGGGCTGGTGGCCAAATCAGATGTGACTTAAACAGAGCCATGGAGGCTTGGGCCCAGGGAGCATGACTGTCCCTCAGCTGACTCCCTGCTGCTTTGGGGAAGGAGGGGTGAAGGGAAAAGAATCGGGGTGCGGATAGCCTGGTGGGCAGAGCCTCCACCTGCCAAATTCTTCTTCTTTCTGGATTCAAGGCCTGAAGATGCACCTGGCTCTGACCCCAGTCCTCACTCCCACGTGCCATCCGCGGTGCCCTGGGTCCCACGGAGGGGCCAGCAGGGCTGCCAGGAGGGTTTGGACAGGGCATGGGAAGATGGCAAGTGGAGGCTGACCCAGTCAAGCCCCAAGAGGCCAGTTCTAGAGGAGGGAGCGATGGGGCAGGGAGCGGAGCAGGGAAGAAGGAAGGAAGGGCAGAGCCGAGCACAGCCCGCGCCATGGAATATTCCGGGAAGAGGCGTGGGGTGCAGACTCTCCCCAGAGCAGGGATTCTCAGCGAGGAGCAACACGTTATGCTGCAGTGGGGGCACCTAGCAGAGTCCCCTTGGGGATTTTTCAAGTACACAGCACCGTCCTACCCGCCCTCAGCGTCAGATCAGTGCCGGTCCGGGGGTGTGGGGTGTCCCAGTGCTTCCTCGTCACAGCCTGGAGCTCCGCCGTGTGGCGGCGGAAGCGTGTTGCTGTGCTGCATCCTTCAGATTAAAAAAAGGAGCTAATCCAGTAGGGAGAGGAGCGGCCAGGGAGATAGTCACCCGTGAGGAACGAGGGCGGGACAGACAGGCGGGTGAGCGAGGGCCCGGGGAGCCGTGTTGTGTCAGAGCCGCGTGCACGTGTCCCCCTGCCCCGCCCTCGCCGTACCCCCCGGACCTGTGGTGCTTTGCGCATAGTAGGTGCGGTTGGGCGGGCAGAGGGCACCAGAGAGGAGGGAGATGTGTCCCCCGTAAGGTGGAAGAGGGAAGCGTGGCCTGACACATTCATTTATTCTTTTATTCCAAAACAGCACTAGAGCTCCGACTAAGGCTAAGTGCCGAAAACGCCACGAACACACTTGCACTTTGCTCACTGCGTGGAGCGGGTCCGGGGGAGAAGGTTTCTGTCACATCTTGAAGCCGTGGGGTGCTGCAGAGATTGCGCTGCAGACTCCGTTTGGGACGATGGCAAAGGAGCCGGCCGGTGGAGTGCGGATTCCGCCCTTGAGCGCCCCACAGGAAAACCCCGCAGAGTAGACGGGGTGCGGTGGCTCACGCCTGTAATCCTAGCACTCTGGGAGGCCGAGGCGGGCGGATTGAGCTCAGGAGTTCGAGACCAGCTTGAGCAAGAGCGAGACCCCCGTCTCTACCAAAAATAGAAAGAAATTAATTGGACCGCTAAAAATATATAGAAAAAAAAATTAGCCAGGCATGGTGGCGCATGCCTGTAGTCCCAGCTACTCGGGAGGCTGAGGCAGAAGGATCGCTTGAGCCCAGGAGACTGAGGTGCTGTGAGCTAGGCTGATGCCACAGCACTCACTCTAGCCCTGGCAACAAAGTGAGACTCTGTCTCAAAAAAAAAAAAAAAAAAAAAAAAAACCCGCAGAGTGAGCAGGGCGCCCCCCAGAGGAACACGGAGAAGCAGAGAGACTACGCCAAGCCCTGGCGTTTAGCCAGTCTCCTGGGAGCACCTGGGCCAAAGAGGGTCCCTCCCCGCAACGATGGGTAGGAGCTGCGCGGTAGGGACGCGCCCTCGCCTTCTGTGTCCTTGGTCACCAGAGGAACCAGGTGAAGAGAGTGGGTGACTCAGGGCCGCCCTCCCCCACTACAGGAAGAACAACCCAGAGAACATGCCCTGCTGGGGAGGGCAGCGTCAGCGCGCACGAGGAGAGGGGCGGTGCTGGGGCTGGAGAGATGAGTCCACACAGCCTAGGCGTGATGGAGAAAGAGGTGGAGAGGAAAAGGCCTTGGACTGGAGCACAGCAGGGACAAACAAACAGGGGAGGGGGCCACAGATCCTGAAACCCAGAGTGGCCTCTCTCTCCTCTCCCCACCACAAATAAGCTCCTCTTTCAGGCTTTGTCTCCTCCTATCTGTGTTCATTCCCTTTCCTTTCTCCCAAGCCTAAGCCCCAGATCTGTCAAGGGCCCCTAAGTGGAACACCCGTTCCAGGGCTTCTCCTGACTTGGAGGTCCACGGATGCGATACAGGGGACAGAAGCTGGTGCGGGAACCTCATTGCTGGTGACTTAGGTCTTCTTCACTTCTGAGGCTTGGATGGAAGTGGAAACCTTCTCTCTGGAAAGATACAAGCACACGAGAACTTTTGCACATGCTTTTCAGGGTTTAAGGAACCGCGAAGACCCACAACCCACTGCCACCCCTTTATAGCACAGTGTCAGCAGCACAGAGTAATGGGGTCTATGTGGGCTTGGAAGTCCAACAGGCCTGGGTTTGAGTCTTTTCCAAACTGTTTTTGCTTGTTAGCAGTTGTTTTGGACAAATAATTTAAACTCAATTTCTTCGTCTGTGAGATAAGGAGAAAAAGCACTTAACTTTGTAGGCTGTTGTGAGAACTGAACAAGACAACACACGTCCAATACACAGGGCACAGTATCTGGCCCACAGTAGGCAATCAGCAAATGGCGCTCTCTTGCCCCAAGCCTCCTCTTTTTGGCATCTTGCTGTGTTGCCCAGGCTGGTCTCGAACTCCTGGCTCAAGCCATCCTCTCGTCTCAGCATCCTGAGTAGCTGGAACTGCAGGTGCGCCACCACCACGCCCGGTTTCAGCCTCCTCTTTGGCCATTCAAAGCCCTTTGGTTCCCTGTGTCCTCTTGTGTCTACTCCATTTCTTATAGAATCCAAATTCCTTTAGCCTGGTGTTGCGGCATCTACAGTCTGGTCCCAGCAGCCCGTCCATTCTCTCACCCACTATTCCCCTGCACGTGTGACCCTCACCAACCCAAGCCAGCTGCTCATCCTACCTGTACCGGAAGCACCGCCAGGGCCCTGAGTTTCAGTGGCCTGCTCCCAGCTCCTCATTATTTATTCCTCAAGGCCCAGGAAAGCCCTGGCCTCGAAGCCAGGCCTGCCCCTTCTCCACGCCAGCCTTCTCTGCCGTGTGCCAGCTGCATTGCAGCTCCTTCAGGGCAAGGAACGAGTTATCTTCCTCTTTGCTGCAACTTCCAAAGCACAGCACAGGGCCATGCAGGGGAGCCAGTGCCTGGCACAGAAAAGACAGCGGACAGGCTTGCCGGAGGGGACAGAGACCTGCCTCCTTCATAGCACAAGGCAGGCATCCCTTTCTCTCACCTACGGAAGGCACGTTTCAAGCTTGGTTTTCTCTGGTGGGGTGTGGGGAGGGGGTGGATCCGTGCCACCCGCTTTCTCCCCAGTCCATCCACTGGGCCGGGCACCTGCTGGCAGGGTCGGGGCAGGCTCTGTTGCTGTGGAACGCAGCAGACCTGCCTGCACTACTGTGGCCGTCACCAAACTGCAGCTTCACAGAAGGTGGGCGCTCAGCCCGTGTCCCTCCCTTCCCTCCTTAGCCCCGTCAGCTTCAGTCTTCCCTGCCCGCGCAGAGAGAAAGGTCGATGGTGAGCACCAGAGCAAACCACAGCAGAGCAGACAGGTTTTCAGTAGGAAACTGGCAGCGCGACTGGAGCTCAGAGGGCCCAGATGTGGGCAGGGCAGTCGAGGAAGTGGGAGGCCCAGGGTGGCAAGATGACAGGGACAGGGGTGGACATCGGGGACAGGAGAGAGCAGCGGGAGGAGGAGTGTGGCCACACTGCCAGCCCGCGTGGGTGACTGGAGACCTGGCAGAAGGCCCGGAGAGACTGTGCCTCCTCCACCGCTGCTGTCCTGGCCAAACGCTGACGGCAGCCGGCAGGAATGTGAGAAAGAAAACAAGACAAACTTTGCCACCACTGCTGGTCCGGGGAAGCTTGTGTTGGAAAAGAATAAGCCACAGACCCTGCTGCTCCCCGGCCTTCTCCCACCCACATTCCTGTCCACAGGCTTCGCACACCTCCCTGCTCTCTGCCCACCCCTTCGCTGCTCCAGCCACCTCCCTGCGGGGAGCCGGGCCTGAGGACCTAGGGAGGCACATGGGAGGGATGCACGTCCAGAAGGGCAGGGTCACTTTAAACGGCATCCCCATGTCACGTTTGCGTCTGCTGCTCTGTGTGGGGCAGGAGGGGACCAGAGGAGACTCTGCAGGGATGGGCCGGGGGCTGGGCTGGGGGGTGAGCCCATCCTGTTTGCCTGCCCCCATGGGAGGGCCAGGTGCCTGTGCTGGGGGACTGCACCCCTTGTCCCATTTAATCTTTCTGATAATTTCCCGTTTGAGCTTCACACAACCTTGCAAGGCAGGATTATTTAAAATATTCCCATTGCCTATAATCCTAGCACTCTGGGAGGCCGAGGCGGGAGGATCACTTGAGCTCAGGGGTTTGAGACCAGCCTGAGCAAGAATGAGACCTCATCTCTACTAAAAATAGAAAAAGTAACTGAGCCTGGTGGCGCGTGCCTGTAGTCCCAGCTACTCAGGAGGCTGAGGCAGGAGGATGGCTTGAGCCCAGGAGTTTCAGGTTACTGTAGCTACGATGACACCATGGCACTCTAGCCCAGGTGACAGTGAGACCCTGCCTCCAAAAAATAAATTAATTAATTAAATAAAATATTCCCATTTTAGAGACGAAGAAATTGAAGTTCAGAAAGGTTTGGTGAGTTGCCCAGAGCCAGGGGGTTGACTGGGACTTGAATCCATGTCATCTTCATTCTGAAGTTGCTGTTTTTGTTTTGTTGTTTGTTTTCCCCCAAACATCAGCCCTCTCTGGGGGACGTGGTCCCATCACCTCCTCTTTCTGTGACTCCCACAGCCCCTCTTCCTTCACTCTCTCCATAGAGACTGTCGAAAATCGCCAGTGCCCCTGTATTGCAAGTCGCCATGTGGGGCGTTGGGAGGTTTTCAATTAGCAATAGTCATGCCTCGGACGAACCTCACTGGCTACCACACCGCCACTGCGCAAAGTGCCCACTCCCCTTTGAGTGCTGCCTGCGAGTCAAGGGCTAGACTACACGGCAGCCGCTAGTTGCTGGTGGCCGTCCACGTTTAAATTAGGTAAAATTCAAAATTCAGTTCCTCGGTTGGTTCTGCCAGCCCCATGGGGCAGTGTCTGCCTTATCAGACAGTGCAGACAGGGAACACTTCTATCCTGGTGCTGGGCTGGAGTGACAGGCGGATCAGGAGGTAGAGAGTGGGAGAGACCAGCCCAAGGGCTCCAGGGACAGAACTGCCTTTGTGAGGAGGCAGGAACTTCTAGAAGCCAAGAGTTTGGGTAAGGGCAGCAGGGGCTCCCCCAGGCGGCCATCTGACCCGGCCTGGGGAGGAGGGGAGGGGAGGTTGATGGATCCCAACCCCTCCCTCCGATACTGATACTCTTGGCAATACTAATGAGCAATTAATTGGCTGAGGTGGGGCCGAGCCAAAGCAGGAGGGAGGGAAACGCAGTGGAGGAGAAACCACCATCCTCTTAGCAGACCAGGGCCTGCCTCCAGGCCTGCCTTGCATCTTGGGGGCCCGGAGCAGGCCTGGCCCTCCTTTGCTGCCCAGCACGAGCTGGCTGCTGCTTCCTGCTCACTCACTCAGCCCCAGGCCACCACCTCCCCAATTAGCTTTATTAGCCTCTTGCTCACCCTCTGAGGTCTGGGTCACCAGCCCAGGGGGAGGGGCTGTGAGTGGCCTGTGAGTAACCGGGGCCCAACTATGACGGGGGTCCCCAGCCCAGCCTGAGCCCCAGGCTGAGCCCCAGCACCCCCACAGTGTCCTGGGTACTCCCAGGAGGGAGGGCTGGGGAGTTGGTTCTGGGAAGCGGACTTCCGGTTTCTGAGAGGGAAGGTTCAACCACTGATAGAATACATGCGAGGTGCGTGGCCAGCCTGGTGGCAGTGGCAGCAGGGGACACTGGGGCGTGGGGCGGGGGCTGATCTCACGCCTGAAGGAGGAAAGTGGAGGCAGAGTGATGGGGTCCCAAGGGCAGGAGCAGATGGGGACTTGGGGGTTGGATGAGAACCCCAATCGTGGGGTGGAAGGCTGGAGCAGGCACCCGAGTGCGGAAGGGAAAGCTGAAATGCCCGTGTCTGCAAGTGGAGGCAGGGTGGGAGTCACAGGCCAGCCCAGCGGAGGTGGGAGCATGAAGGGAGCCAGGCGACCAGTCCCGTGCCAGAGTGGCCGCCCCAGAGTGGGCGGCCGTGGGGCAGAGCACCTGGTTCCGGGTTAGGCAATGAGGAGCTGGGGCAGGCCAGTCAGGTGGCAGGATCGCAGGACCTGTGGCCATGGGTGCCCCACACTACAGCCACTGCCACTGCTGAGTAGGCAGATGCTCCGGGCTGATTGCTGCAGCTCCTCCCGGCCACGCCAACTTCCCCCGGGCACCCACCCCCTCCGCCCCTGCTCCCCTCCCCACAGTGACTCCTGCCCAGGGAATGTCCAGCCCTGGCATAAAGGCCCCGGCTGTCCACGAGCTGCTGTCAGTCAGAAGGCCGCTCAGTCCGAGATGGGCTCCTCTTGGGCACCCCGGACAGGGCGTGTGGGCGGGCATGGGGTGATGGCACTGCTGCTGGCTGGTCTCCTCCTGCCAGGTAGGGGCTGGGGGCCCTGGGCGGGAGGACGAGGGAGGGAGAGTCCAGGAGCGGACCCAGCAAGCTTGAAGGGCAGGGGCTCTGGAAGCTGGTGTTTGAGTCGGGGGCTGCTCATTGCCTTGTCACCCCAGGCAGGTCATGTCAACCTTCTAAGCCTCAGTCTCTGAGACTTTAAAATGGGGTTAATAATAACACCTAGCTCTGGTCTCTCTGTGTATCTCAAATTAAATAATGTATGTGACAGGAGCTTTGGAAATTCTAGAGGGTTCTATAAATGGTGGTTGTTATCATGATTATTAGGGGAGCGCTAGGAGATGAAGATTGGGCATTTAATAGTAATAATAATTGCTACCATTTTTAGAGCCCCCTTTATGCACCAGACACTTTTGATCATACATTATTAGCACTTTTGGTCATTATAAGAATCGTATGAGAGATTTGTTATTCCCACTCTACAAATGAGGACGGAGTCTTGGAGAGGTTAGGAAACTAACTGGCTCAAGACCGCACATTAGGAAGCAGTACAGCCAGGATTCACCCCCCGGGCTGGGTGACTCCTGGACCCGTGCTTTTGACCAGCAGGCATTTACAGCCCTTGAGGAATTTCTGCGACCTTCCCCTGGTCTGGCAGGTGGGTGGCATCTGGGGGAACAGAGGAGGGGACAGGAGTGAAGGGGTGGGGGGCAGAGCTGGGGTTTGGCATGGAGAAGCACACAGAGAATTGCTTTTTGAGGAGAGGGCGGGGACATCATAGATTATGGAGATCTGGTTGTTGGTGAAGGATTCAAGGATGAATGGCCGTAATAAACCATAACGTCTAACGCTTTAGGTTTCTTAAAGCACCTTCCATGTAGATGATCTCGCTTAGTCTTCGTAGTAACACTGTCAGAAGGCAGAGCAGATTCCAGTTCTTTGAATGCACGAACTAAAGCTCAGAGAGGTTTAGTGACTTGCCAGTATGTACATGTGGCTCCGTCCACACCACTTGGGACCTGGATGCTTTGGGGTGGGCAGAAGGAACTCGGGTGAGAGAGTTGCGGAGGAAGGATGGGGTAAGTTGGGCCTGGGGTTGGGAGCAAAGGGGTGGTAAGGAAAGTGGTGGTCCCACATCCTCCAGGGGAGCAAAGGCAGCAGCAGTCGGATGCCGGCCTGGGTGGGGCGGCCGCACGCTGGTGGGGCGGGGAGAGATGGAAGCTGATACTGGTCAGGAGTCTCAGAGGCTTGTGGGGTTTCATCCTGGTGCCCTGGGCTGGGCCAGCGAGAGCAGGTGGCTCAGGGTGCGGTGTCCCGTCACACTGGTACTGGCAGGTTCTGAAGCAACAGGTGGTGACCCCACATCCTGGGCCACCCAGCTTTACTGCCATGGCCAGCGCTGAGGCGGGAAACAGAGTTTCCATCCTTTGCCCAAACCTGGACTCTCACGAGGGGGCTGGCGACGGATCTTAGGCCTCAAGTACCCTTCCCTACTTCAGCCCCACTGCCGCGGGTTTCTGTCTCCCCAGAGTCTCTTCTTATGTTCCCCTTCCCTCTAGTCCCTCCGTGTTCTGCCTTTTGTCTTCTCCTTCCCTTTGGCCCTACGGTCTGGCCTGGGATTATTTCCCTCAGGATTTATGCCCCTCACTTTTCAGAGCCTCAGTTTCCCCACTCTGTCTCTTTATGGTCCTTTCCTTTGGACCTATTCATTCCTGCTGCTTCCCCCTCCCTCTTGTCTTCAGTGCACCCCTTTGAGGCCTCCTGCTTTGGAGTCTTAGTTTCCATTTTTCTGGTAGGAGTTTGCCCCCCCACAATGAAACCGCCCTTATTCTGCCATCTCCGTATCCTTTAGGGACAACAGCAAATTCTCCCTCCTTTCTCCACCCGAACTCTCCCTGGGCTCCTCCTGGGAGAACTCAGAGTGGCGGATGACCAAGACGGGCTGAAAGAGGGAGAAGCCAAGGCTCTCGGCCTCTACTAACCACTGCTTTCCTCCCAGGGAGCTTGGCTAAGAGTATCGCGACCTTCTCAGATCCCTGTAAGGATCCCACGCGTGTCACCTCCCTTAACCACCCCTGCCTCGCTGGGAAGGGCGGCTCCAGCAGCTCCAGCAGCTCCATTTCCAGCTCCGGTGGCTCCAGCGGTGGGTCCAGCGGTTCTGGCACCTCCAGCGGTGGGTCCAGCGGATCCAGTGTCGCCCAGGGTGGTTCTTCAGGATCTTCATTATTTAAGCCAGGAACAGGATATTCCCAGAGCAGCTATTCCTCCGGGTCCGGCTTCAGTCTACAGGGTGCATCTGGCTCCTCCCAGTCTGGAAGCAGCAGCTCTCAGTCAGAGCTCGTCAACTACCAACCAGGGCATGGCTCTGCTCTGCCAACCAACGCCAATTCTTCCCCCGCGGGAGGCTCTTCCCAGCCTAGAGAAAGCTCTTCCGTTTCCCAGAGCTCCGGCGCATTGAGCAGCAGCGGCCAGAGCGTCAGCTCCAACCTGCGTCCCTGCAGCTCAGACGTCCCCGACTCGCCCTGCAGCGGAGGGCCCGTCGTGTCGCACTCCGGCTCCTACATCTCCAGCTCCCACTCGGTGTCGGGGGGCCAGCGGCCTGTGGTGGTGGTGGTGGAGCAGCACGGCTCTGGTGGCCCCGGAGTGGTTCAAGGTGCCCCCTGCAGCAGCGGTGGCCTTCCAGGCAAGCCCTGCCCCCCCATCGCCTCTGTGGACAAGCCCTACGGTGGCTATGAGGTGGTGGGTGGCTCCTCCGACAGCTATCTGGTGCCAGGCATGACCTACAGTAAGGGCAAAATCTACCCTGTGGGCTACTTCACCAAAGAGAACCCTGTCAAAGGCTCCCCCGGTGTCCCCTCCTTTGCAGCTGGGCCCCCCATCTCTGAGGGCAAATACTTCTCCAGCAACCCCATCATCCCCAGCCACAGCTCTTCCGGTTCCAGCGTCCACCCGGCGGGAGCTTCCTCTGCCATTGTGTTCCAGCCAGTGGGCACTGGCGGGGTGCAGCTCTGCGGCGTTGGCTCCACGGGCTCCAAGGGGCCCTGCTCCCCGTCCAGTTCTGGAGTCCGCATCACTTCTAGCATCTCCAGCAGCTCCGGCTCTTCCTACCACCCCTGCGGTGGCGCTTCCCAGGGGCCCTGCTTGCCCCCAGGCCCCGGCTCCTTCAGCGGCAGCTCCAGTTCCCAATCAGGTGGCAAGATCATCCTTCAGCCCTGTGGCAGCAAGTCCAGCTCCTCTGGCCACCCTTGCCTTTCTGCCTCCTCCTCGACGCTGAGTGGGGGTCCCGATGGCTCTCCCCAACCTGATCCCTCTGCTGGTACCAAGCTCTGTGGCTCCGGCAGCTCTGGAAGGACCCCCTGCCGCTCCATCCGGGATGTCCTGGCCCAGGTGAAGCCTTTGGGGCCCCAGCTGGCTGACCCAGAAGTTTTCTTACCCCAGGGAGAGGTGCTGGACAGTCCATAGTCAGGCTTTGCATACGTGCCTGGGCAGGCGCACACACACACACACACACACACACACCCCATCTCCCATCTCCAGGGCCCAGGCGTAGGGTTAGCTCAGTTTCCCTCTCTCCTCCCAAGACACCTGCTCTACTTCCTCCATCCCCTCTGATGCCCGGGTAAGGTATACCTTCCTATTCCCTTTGCCAAATAAAGCAAAGTCAAACCATTATCTGAAAACAGTGACCACTCTTCACCGACCTCTCTTTGCCATCTGGTCAACCAACCCTATATGCCACCGGGCTCTCACTCCCGATTCCACCTCCACCCTCCGTTGCAGAGCTCACCACAGCCCCCCAAGATCACTGTTTCCAAACACCCCTTGCCTCTGAAGGCCTCCATCCCAGCCCCATTCCTGCCACCACTTCTCTCCAAGCTCAGGTGCTTCCCTGGGTGAGGGAGACACAGGGCGCCCTGCCCTCTCTGGGTCCCGGACAGCAGCTCAATAAACTGTGTGGACTACGTGCAGACTTTTTGCCTTCTTGGAGTCCTGCGTTTCCTCTTAGAGCCTGGTGGTGTCCCTCCTGTGCCTCTGGAGGCCCCGTGTCCCCCATTTTCATTCATGAGTTGGCCTGTATTTCTCTTACAGCTTACCTTACAACTCCTCCCACAAAGGAGGAAACAGTAAATATTTGTTGATCAGAAAGCAGAGGCCGCCTGGTCCCCCAGAGCCTTCCTGCACTGCTCCAGGAAATCCATTCTGTCCCCAGTCGTCCTCCAGCCTGCTCACAGTTTCCTCCCCACCCAGCCAAACTCCTCTCCTGTTGGCGTGCCTCACCGTCTAGACGCCATCCTCTCTGGGCCTCTCAAGCCTCCATTTCCTGGGTTTCTGGGACACCCAGGGCCTTGGGAAGGCTGGGGCACAACAACCCAGACTGGATTCCTGTCAACTGAGCAGGAGTCCACATGGGCGTTGTCCTGGGAGCTGAGGGTGGAAAGAGGGGAGGACAGAGAGATGGGAGTGGGGCAGGGAGTGCAGCCAAGCGAGGTGACTCACTGCCTACATAAATAAGCCCAGCTCGTGGCAGAACAGAGCCGCAGTGTCCTCTCCACCTGCACACTCGTGCTGCCTCTGCGGGGTTCCCGAGTGAGAGCTGTGGACCTCGTGGCTCTCAGGTGAGGGGTGCAAGGGCAGCTACCAACCAGGGCATGGCTCTGCTCTACCAACCAACGCTGATTCTTCCCCCGTGGGAAGCTCCAGTGGAGAAGAGGAGGTGGCCTCTGTGGGAGAAGGGAGAAAGGGGAGAGCATGGTGAGGGCCATGTGACTTACATGCTGGAGACAGGCAGGGGAGCCACTGAGACCGAGGCTGTTCTCATGTCCCAAGGAGGGCCCAGTGGGCTGTGCTTGTCCCTGTAGGAAGAGTGACACCTCGGAGCACAGGCCACCTCTCAGGGCCTCTGCTTGGCTGCAAAGAAACTCAGCCTTTCCCCAGCACCGTGCTAACCCATTCTCTCTAATGGGATGGTATTAGCTGGTCCTGAATTTAGAACTGTTGAAATTCCAAGTCCAGAACCAGCAGAAATGTGTTAACAGTGACCAGAAATGACCTAGGGCAGCTGAGCCAACCTGCAGGGTTGACTGAAGACACAGCATGGCTCCAAAACAGTCCTGTTTCTGTCACCACTGTTGAGTCACCCTTGGTCCAGCATCTGGCCCCCGGACTGCAGCCAATGGAAAGAATCAAGGCCCTCAGAGGCTCCGTGGATGGGAATTTTGGGAAGGGGCAGGCCCTCTGATATGGCACTTCCTTTAGTCTCCAGTGTGCTCCAGGTTAAAACAGTGGATGTCACTCAAAAAGGCCACTGGTCTCCACCCATTGGCCAGTTCTGGAGAGGAGCTCTTGACTCTTCTGCTAGCCAGCAGGGGCTGGGGGTGGGGATGGACCTCAGACAGCCAGGGAAGCCTCCTCTGGGGCCTTCCCAGAAGCAATGGAGAGAAAAAAGACATCTAAAAAATTTTATTAAAAAAACTCAAACATATTTAAAAATAGACAAGATGGTTAGTGAGTCCCTATGCTCCCATCGCCCAGCTCCAACAACGATCAGATCATGGGCATTTGACAACAGCACCCAAAGGCCCTCCTCTACTGTTCTCCTTTTTTTTTTTTTTTT
>NW_012149775.1:187797-188706 GCF_000956105.1 Propithecus coquereli
CGAACTCCTGAGCTCAAACAATCCACCTGCCTCGGCCTCCCAGAGTGCTAGGATTACAGGTGTGAGCCACCATGCCTGACCTCCTCTACTGTTATCTGTAAACAGCCACTTTCTCTCAGTATTTTTTATATTCTAAGGCACGCCTGGCCATCTGTGGTAGGCAGAATGGTGTCCGCGCACCCCAACACCACCAAAGATGTCCACGTCCTAATCCCGGGAACCTGTGAACATGTTAGGTTACGTGGCAAAGGGAAATTAAGGTTGCAGATGGGATTAAGGTTATTAGGCATCTGACTTTAAAATGGGGAGATTATCCCGAATTATCTGGGTGGGTCTGGTATAATCATGGGGCCTTAAATGCGGACATGGGAAGCAGAAGAGGAAGTCAGAGTGAGACAACGTGAGAAGAACCTGCTGTTTCTGGCTTTGAGGATGGAGGGGAGGGACCACGAGCCAAGGAACGTGGGTGGCCTCTAGGAGCTGGAAGGGGCAAGGGAAGGGATTCTCCTCTAGAGCCCCAGAAAGAAACACAGCCCTGTGGACACCTCGATTGCACCCCAGTGAGCCCCAGTTTGGACTGCTGGTCTCCAAACGGCAAAGTAATACATTTGCACTGTTGCAAGCCAGTAAGTCTGTGGTAGTTGTCACTGCAGCAATAGGGAATTAATACACCGTCATCTCATAAGAATGGGAACCAGGTCTTGCCCGAGACTCAGGCTCTCACGTAGGAGCAGCTTCTCAGAGGGGGCCACTTCCGCACCCTAGAACTGCTACAGGGTGTCCAGGCAAAGGTGATATGGGGGCTGGGCGCGGTGGCTCACGCCTGTAATCCTAGCACTCTGGGAGGCCGAGGCGGGCAGATCGCTCAAGGTCAGGATTTCGAGACCAGCCTGAGCAAGAGCGAGACCC
>NW_012149775.1:188756-195760 GCF_000956105.1 Propithecus coquereli
CCCAGCCTGTTCCTGCTGTCCCCCGCCCCACTAACAGGATAAAGGGCCAGCCCTCTGGGGCCGAGGGAGATGCAGAGCTGAGCAGGATGCAGGGCAGTGTGGCAGGGAGCTGGGCCTCCCGGGGCCTGCTGCTGCTCTGTCTTCTTCTCCCAGGTGCGGAGGTCCCCGACCTTGGGCAGGAGACTGGGGGCCCCTGGGGAACTGAAATTAAAGGAAGGGGTGAAGGCAGGAGGGTACACTTTGAGTTCTCTCAGGAAATCAGGGAAGGCAGGGCGTGGGGAACCTGCGGCCTTGGGGCCACATGTGGCCTTCTGGATCCTTGAGTACGGCCTTTTGATTGAATCCAAATTTTACAGAACAAATGCTTTATCTTCTCTTTCCCTCAGGCCTCTTTGCCCGGAGCATCAATGTAGTGGAGGAGAAAGTTCCCCAGAACTTGGGGTCCGGGTTGCCTCTGCTTGGACGGCCTTCCTTGATGGGCCCCTCCACCTCGGAACACCCTCAGCCTGCGCCAGCCTTGAGGTCCAATGATTTAGCACGGGCTCCCCTGAAGCTCGATGCTCCTCTGTTAGGCAGCTCCCAACCTGCGGGGCATCCCGGGGTGCAGAGGTGGCCTCCACTTGGGGGGCCGCCGCCGTGGATTCCTGGCTCTCCGAGGATCCCTGGCAGATGGTGGCTGCTGCTGCTGAGGACGGTCCGGAAGCGCTGCCGGAAGGCCGGTCTTACCTCTCCAGTGCAGTTGCCCTGCCTCTGGGCAGCGGCCGGTTGCCTGAGTTCACTGCACGCGCCGCAGGCCCCTCATCCGAGGCTGCACTCCTCCTGCAGGACTCAGAGTCTAGACGGCCGCCCCGTTCGCTAGGAGCCCAGGGAGAAATCCTCCCCCAACGCCCGCCCTGGTCTCTCATCCACAGGGTTCTGTCTGGTCACCCCTGGGGAACCCTGAGTCCCAGCGTGTCCTGGGGAGGTGGAGGTCCTGGGACTGGATGGGGAACGAGGCCCATGCCACACCCTGCGGGAATGTGGGGTAGCAACACTCTGTTCCCTGGTACCGGCTGGGGGAGTATTAATCGCTATCCCGGTGCTAGCTGGGGGAACGGTCATCTACACCCAGGTGTCAGTAATCAGCTTCCCTCCACAATGCTCCGCCCTCCTGGCTCTTCTTGGAACGTCCCAGCGGGTTTCCCCAGTCCCCCAAGCCCTGGGCTGCAGTGGGGTTAGAGCAGCACAGAGCACAGCCCCAAGCTGGGCGTCAGAGAAGGGGTGCCGCTCCCAGGACCGGACCAGCTCAGTTGAGGCCCAGTCAGCGTTTCCAGCGTTCTCCCCACCTCTCACCCCTGCCCTGAGACACCAGGCTAATCTCCAATAAAAACCAGCAGTTACTGAATTTGCTGCTCTTGGCGTCTTTCTTTCTGGGCATAAACCGAAGGGAGTTTTGTCAGTTCCCATTTTCTAGCCACCTCCACGTGCCTCCAGGGGCCCCTGCAGATGCTCTCTTGTTGTCCCCATCCCTTGCAAAAGATCAAAGCCCAGGCGCTTGAGGTGGAGTCTCATAGTCTCACCCTGGCCAGACAGGAGAGCTGGTTCCAGAATTGTCCCAGAATCTAAAGGGGAAGGAGGGGCGGCAGGACTAAGTGGGATGGCACCTGTGGCCCGTGGGGAGAATGAGGTCCCAGAAGGAGGCACAGGGCAGGTGGGATAAATACTCGGCAATTCACAGAAACGCAGAGAGCGGTCATATTTTCTACGCTTCACTTATCTTTTCTTCAGCAGAAAGTCACGCTTCTTAGAAGTGGCGGATACTTCGATCTCCTCCCTTACATGCATCACTGAGCACACTGTGCTCCAGAGAACCACAGCCTTGGAACCCTTGCTGAATAAATAGCAGCCTCCATACAGGAAAGGAGAGAAAAGGGAGAAGGAAAAGGGAGAGAACAACGTTGGAGCCAACAATCCCACCTGCAGCAGCATTTGATGTTTTTATTCCCCAGCCTCTCCCTTTGGTTACACTGTTGTCTCTCCTGCCCTCCCTCTGGTTTTCCCAGGGCTCTGCGTCCTCTACAGGAGTTGGAGCGAGGGCGGTGGAGGGTCAGGCTATGAAAGCGCAGACACAATCGGCAGGAATGGGGTGGAGGTTGTTTGGCTCCGGATTCTCTCTTCCCTGCGCCGTGTACCGCCCGCCCGCAGTGGTCCAGGTGTTTGCACCCTCCTCCCATCCTGGGGATCCGCCGGGTCCCTGGGAACTGGGCAGCTTGTGGGAGAGGAGGCGGGAGGAGGAGAAACACCTGGACCGAGGGCTGGCGAGCTGCCTGCCTGCTTGAGCGGGATGCGAGTGTTCTCAGAGGAGAGTCTCTGTCCTGGCGTCTGCACGTGGCTCCGACCTGAACTGAGAATCCCTTCTGGGGACACCTTCCCCAGGAGCCCAGCCTCCCCGTCGCCAGCCACACTCCCCTCTCCATCACCTCAACCTCCTCACCGGTTCTTTTCCCTCCACCCCTTGGTCCCTCCCTGTCCTAGGCTGGGGGGTGAGTGTCTGTTTTCAGTGCCCACCTCTTCCGCAAGCCGAAGCTCATTCGCCCAGGCTTGGGCTCTCCTTTCTCTCTGTCCCCTTTCTGCTTGTCCCATCTCTATTCACTCCTATTTGCACTTTTAACCTCCGTGTCAGCAGCCCCTGCGCTGCGCCCCAGGCTCAGAATGTAAGCACCGTGAGGACAGGGGCTTTGTCTCTTTCCTCCACTGCTGCACCCAGCACCAGGAACGGGGTCTGGAGCAGCATGAGGTGAGCACTGGGGGTGCGGCCCAGTCCCCTCTGTCTCTCCCTCTCTCCAAGCCTCCCCCACTTCCTCTCTTCCTCCGCCCTACTCCTGAGCCACCCGGCTGCACAGAGTCAAACCTTACCCGGTGGTGGCCTTCCCAGAGCCTCTCCGGCTTCCCCACAAACCTCCTGAAGCGCTTCGCAGCTCATAAAGTGCCCCGTGCATTTCATCATTTAGCCTCCATTACTCTCTGTGAGGAGGGTATTAAAAGGTTCTTTTTACAGATGGAGCAGCTGGGAGTCAGAGAGATTAAGTAACTCACGCAAGGTCACAAGTGACAGAGGCAGTGACTCAAACCTAATTTTTCTCATTATCTGTCCAGGGAGTGTTCAAGTACAATATGCAATTAATAGAAACACCAACTGACTTTTATTATATGGGCCAGACCCCGGGCAAGGTGCTTTCGCATACACCCTTCCAGCGAATCCTCACGACCACCCCATCAGGCGGGCGCTGCCGGGCGCACTGTGCGGGAGCCGGGGCTTGCACACGGCCACGCTGGGCACAGGGGAGTTTGTCTGTCGCTGGGTGCTGACGGCTCAGGGGAGCTGGGCCTGCAGCAGTGGAGGGTCTTAGTAGCTGTGGCTGGTCCCTCGGGGTGGTCTTTGGTTTAAGGTTAGTTGTTGTTTAGAAAAAGAGGAGGAGAGGGGTCAGTAATCTGTGATATAATAATGGCCCTAATGTTCACAGTGGAGACTGCTGCTGGCGCACTGATTTTTACATCTTCGTTAGTGGTTAATTGGTAGAAGTGGTGTCCGGAGTAGCAGGAGTCTTTTCTCCTATCCTAAAAGAGCATTTGTCCAGGAGCTAGGAGACCAGGGCTCCTCTTCTGCCTCAGGTCTTCTCTGCCAAGTCAGCCTAGGCAAGCCATTGAACTCTGCAGACCTCAGTTTTCTCATCCGTAAAATGGGATGAAAGCAGATGTCCAGCCTCCCTCACAGGGTTGTTAGGAAGTCTAATTAAGACAATGATAAGGTGACTTAGAGACAGAAAAAGCCCGACCCATCAGAAGGGACTGATCCTAGTGTGCAGTACACTGTCCCAGTGAGACAGTCCCCGCAGGACCATAGAAAGATAATTCTTAATTCCATGGTGCGAGGCTGGCCTGGTACAGTGACCCTAGTTGACTTCACAGTTGAATGTTAAGTTTGGTGAGATGCTTCCCACGGGGAATAGCACTCGAGAGAATGATTCCAAGACCAAGCAGGGAGAGGTGGCTTCTCATTTTAATATGTCATTCCTTAAACAAACTGCATTCACTCAGCGAGACGTGTTTCCTTATACACACACTGTTGGGCAATAGTAATAATAGCTTCCTTCATATGTTTACCATGAACTAAATGTGTTACAGGGCTGTTTCAATGCTAGGGTGTACTTACTCTCATTATTACCATTTTACAGGTGAAGCAACTGCAGCTCAGTAAGGTCAGGTGACTTGCCCAAGGTCACACAGCCATATGAGGCAGAGCGTGGCTGTGGCCCCGTTAGGAGACCGTGAGCGTGGGAGGGTGAGCTGCGCAGAGCAGGAGAAAGTGAGATTCTGCAGCACCCCCCCCTCGCCGCCTTCCCCTCCTCCCTGGCTTAGTCGCCGCCCGGAATCACTCCTCCAGCAAGTCCATTTTCGCCCATCTTCATGTCACCTGAAGGCCAGCAGTTTAGTCTTGGTTTTGTCTCTTTCTCTAGACCAGATGCTATTCTCTGGTTCCTATTCTCTATGTTCCTCGCATTATTCAGCTGGAAGCATGTCCTTTCTCTTTTTTTTTTGAGACAGAGTCTCACTTTGTCACCTGTCTAGAGTGCGGTGGTGTCATCATAGCTCACTGCAACCTCAAACTCCTGGGCTCAAGCGATCCTCCTGCCTCAGCCTCCCAAGTAGTTGGGACTACAGGCACATGCCACCATGCTCGGCTAATTTTTTCTATTTTTAGTAGACACAGGGTCTCGCTCTTGCTCAGGCTGGTCTCGAACCTCTGACCTCAAGCCATCCTCCCACCTCGGCCTCCCAGAGTGCTAGGATTACAGGCATGAGCCACTGCGCCTGGCCACTTTATTCCTTTTTATTTTCAAATTCGTTTTTGTTCCATCACATGGATGGATATACCACATTTTATTTTCCATTCATCAGTTGGTGGACGTTGTAGGCTCTTTCCATTGTTTTGGCTATTATGAATAGAGTGTTATGAACCTTTGTGGAACAAGTTCTTGTGTAGACACATATTTTCATTTTTCTGGGCTACAAACCCAGGAGTAGAATTGCTGAGCCATATGGTAACTCTACACTCAACCTTTCGAGGAACTGCCAGACTGTTTTCTGAGGTGGCTGAGCCATTTCGCATTCCCACCAGCTGTGTGTGACAGGTCTGATTCTCCATACCCTCGCTACCACTTGCTATTATCTGTCTTTTCATTATAGCCAGACTAGTGGGTGTGACATGATTTCTCACTGGGGAATATAACTCTTTCTAAGTGCACATCTTTCACACAGATTTTAGAATTTTGCAACCTATTTTGTCCCCAGAATATACTTTAAAAACCTCTCTTGACCATTATTACATAATCCATTTTCTCTCATTATGATATGTTGACTTGATCTGTTAGTATTATTAAGCCTTATGCATTCCTCATTTGCATTTTACTATAATTAGTAGGGCAATTTAAATATTTCATCGTCTGGGAGAAGAGGAATTGGGTTGACTTGGCTAGCTCTGCTTTTTGGGGATGTTTCTGTTTTGGTACCCACTTTTGGAACCGCCTTCTCTTTTGTTATTGCCTCTGACATCACCCTCGCGGGACGGTCTTATTTCGCCAGCATCTGTGCCTGTAACGGGGCCACTTGGCTTTCTCACCGTTCCCCGTGGCTTTGTTTTCTGCATCCATAGACAAAAGTCAGCACCTATCTCCGCTTTATAAACAGACACACACTTAACAGAAGACACAAAATGAATAGCTCCCTTTTTACTATTAATAAAATCAATTTTTAAAACTCCACTCTTTTCCATTAATGTTACAGCCTCCTCTGGTGCCCTTTCATTAATATTATCTTTTGAGTGTCATAAAGACGTGGTCTTCGCAGCCTAAATTTACCTCAATTAACCATAATTATCATTCCCCCCCATCTTCTTTCTTTCATGCTCAGTTGTCTCCACTTGAGCAATGGGTGCTCTTTTAAGGTGGCTTCTTTGTCCTTTTTACCACTTTCCTTGACATTCCTGAAGGCCTTGCTCCCTGGCAACACTGCAACATTCAGGTCCTGTCCTGATTCTTCCCTTCCCTGAGACATGGAATCAGCTATCACGTGAGCCTTACAGTTGAAGGGGTCCGAGTTTCTTTAAGTGGAGAACAGTATTTGAAACCAAAGGCCAGGCGCAAGGTCCACATGAGAGTTGGTGGTAAAAATGCTGCCTCCTCTGTTGGCTACTTTAAGATAGACACTGACATAGGGTTTGATAACTTAACATGCCGTTTGTTGTATCCTACTTTTATCAGAGGACGGGTGTTGTCAACCGTGGAGACTTTCCACATCACTGCCAGACAAGGAGGGGAACAAACCCTGGACCAGATTTCATGTGGGAATGACGTGAAGGACTGCCTGGAGGCTAACAAGGGGTGGGGGAGGTTGGAGGGTGGGAATTAGGCAACACTCCAGGTGAGAGGAGGCAGGGGGAGGAGGGGGAAGCCAGTCCCCTGTAGAGATTTCGAAGGCATCAGTTTGGAATAGAGGAAGTGCTCAGTGATTTTTCCACCTGACATTCTCACCTAGTTAGGGCCTGTTGAGCTACAGGCATCTGGGACATGACCATGTGTTCTTCCAAAAAGTATATTGAAGTCTTAACCTCTTGTACCCCAGAATGTGATCTTATTTGGAAATAGGGTCTTTACAGAGGTAATCAAGTTGAAAGGAGGTCATTAGCAGCAGGTCATTAATCCAGTAGGACTGGTGTCCCTACGAAAAGGGGAAATTTGGACTCAGACATACACAGAGGGAAGATGACTTAAAGACACAGGGATGGCCGGGCATGGTGGCTCACACCTGTGCTGACGGCAGCACTCTGGGAGGCCAAGGCCGGAGGATTGCTTGAGCTCAGGAGTTCGAGACCAGCCTCAGCAAGAGCAAGACCCCATCTCTACTAAAAATAGAAAGAAATTAGCTGGACAACTAAAAATAAAAAAAATTAGCTGGGCATGGTGTCT
>NW_012149775.1:195810-198783 GCF_000956105.1 Propithecus coquereli
GAGGAGGCAGGGGGGGGGGGGGGAAGCCAGTCCCCTGTAGAGATTTCGAAGGCATCAGTTTGGAATAGAGGAAGTGCTCAGTGATTTTTCCACCTGACATTCTCACTTAGTTAGGGCCTATTGAGCTACAGGCATTTGGGATGTGACCATGTGTTCTTCCAAAAAGTATATCGAAGTCTTAACCTCTTGTACCCCAGAATGTGATCTTATTTGGAAACAGAGTCTTTACAGAGGTAATCAAGTTGAAAGGAGGTCATTAGCAGGAGCCTTAATCCAGTAGGACTGGTGTCCCTACGAAAAGGGGAAATTTGGACTCAGACATACACAGAAGGAAGATGACTTAAAGACACAGGGATGGCCGGGCATGGTGGCTCACACCTGTGCTGATGGCAGCACTCTGGGAGGCCAAGGCCGGAGGATTGCTTGAGCTCAGGAGTTCGAGACCAGCCTCAGCAAGAGCGAGACCCCATCTCTACTGAAAATAGAAAGAAATTAGCTGGACAACTAAAAATAAAAAAAATTAGCTGGGCATGGTGTCTCGTGCCTGTAGTCCCAGCAACTGGGGAGGCTGAGGCAGGAGGATCGCTTGAGCACAGGAGTTTGAGGTTGCTGTGAGCTAGGCTGATGCCACGGCACTCTAGCCTGGGCAACAGAGCGAGATTCTGTCTAAAAGAAAAAAAGACACAGGGATAACGCCATCTACAAGCCAAAGGGTGCCTGAGGCTACCACAAGTGAGGAGAGGGGCCCAGAGCAGATTCTGTCAAGGCCCCCAGAAGGACCCAACCCTGCCAACACCTTGAATTCCAGATTTCTAGCTCCAGGACATTGAGAGAACAAACTTCTGTTGTTTAAACTGCCTTCGGCAGCCCTGGCCAACTGCCACAAGCCCTTCGCCACACCCCCTTTGCCCGCCGCCCCTCCAGCCTCCGCTGCAGGATCACCTAAGCTGTTACCAGTCACCTGCAACCAAGTACAAACGACTTTACGACACTTTTTTGAGAGCAAGGTTACGTTATTCCCTCATTTCACTATTAATTATTCCACACTTATTACTTCTGGGCACTGTGGCTACCGGAGGGAGCAAGACACACACGGTCCTTTCTCCTGGAGCTTACAGGCCAATGGGCGGGACAGATGTGATGGCATTTGTGCACAAGGAATGTTGAGGAGCCAGCTGCTGTGGTGCATGCCTATAATCCAAGCTACATGGGAGGCCAAGGCCAGAGGATCTCTTGAGGCCAGGAGTTCAAGACCGGCCTGGGCAATATAGTGAGATCCCGTCTCTACATAATATTTAAAAAAATAACTTAGCTGGGCATGGTGGCGTGTGCCTATATAACAGAGAGAATGGCCTGAAAAAGGGCAAAAATGTTTTCTGTCTCTTTAAAACCTCCAGAAAATATCCCCCACTTCTTTTGGAAAAGGAAAACCTCCATCCCTGCCTCAGGCCAGTGGTTGGGAGGGGCAGGGAGTGTCCTTTTTTCTTTGTGTTACAAGCGATGGCTCAGCAGGAACTGTCCGGGTAGAGTTGGGGGGATCTGGGTGGAGATTGTCTTCTAGGAGATGGGACCAATCACAATAGCCTGAAACCGAAAACCCTCCCTTTAAAAAGCTCTATATTTCTACTTACAATTAGGACAATGACATTTTAGACAGGAGTCTCCATCCTCCTCATTTGCCGGCGAATTAATAAACTGCTCTTTCCTTCTCCTCAAACCACTCGTCTTTGTTCTTCTGATGCTTGAGCCCTGGAGCTGGAGGCTGCAGTGAGCTGTGATGGTGCCACGGCACTCCAGCCTGGGCAACAAAGCGAGATCGTGTCTCTAAAAAAAAACATATTGAGGGAGGTGGGACTGTGTGTGTGTGTGTGTGGGTGTGTGTGTGTGTGTGGGTGTGTGTGTGTGTGAGGGGCGTAGGGTGTGGTGTGGCCAGGGCACCTCCAGGCCAGACAACAGAGCCTGGAGCATCTGCAGGATGGAAGGCAGGCGGAAGGCCACAGAGAGGGCAGAGGGCCAGGGGAGGTTTAGGTGCCAACTCTGCATGGCTTCTAGGCCCTCTAGGGATTTGGGGGTTTATCTCTATCTGGAAGACACGGGAATTCAAAGTTTTAAACATGAGAGAAATAGGATCATATTTATTTGCCTTTTAAAATGATTTCTCTGGGTGGTGAAGAGATTGGAGGAAGATAAGTGTGGCTGAGGAAGACATAGATTTGATGGTCTGGGGAGCTTCAAAAAGGCAAAAAAAGGGCGGTTAAGTGCACTCAGGGCAAATCAAGGTAGGCACGTCGCCAAGAGAGGAAGTGACTCCTCAGGTGGCTCTGCAGGGCCTGGCACAGCCCGAGCTTCTGGCGTGAGGGAGGTGCTTTTGTTTAATTGCTAAATTTGTTTCCTGTTTATGCCCTTCTTTCTCACATGGAGATCCTCATGGCCTCCTGCCTTAGTGCTGACAGCGATGTCCTAATTGGCCTCCTGCCCCGGGCTCTGCCTCCTCCAGCCCATCCTATAACGCAGCCTGTCTGACTGCTCCCTGCTTAGTATTGGCTGGCTGTAGAGCCTGGCTCTTGGGTGAAGGTCGTTCACATGCAGCTGACAGCCTCTGGGGGCTCTCGCTCCCTCCACTCCTCATCCTCACCCCCGGCCTGCTCTCTGCCAGGCAGACACCATGGGTGCCCCTCAGTGAATGTGGCAAAACCAACCAATGTGGCCACTGCCAACCAACCCACCCTGTGCCCGGCCCTGAGCCCTTGGCCACTCTGCACCTCGCTCCTGTGATTCATCCATCTCATCCTTCTCTGCCTAGTAAATGCTCCATGTGGCCAGGCGCAGCGGCTCACTCCTTTAACCCTAGAGCTTTGGGAGGCTGAGGTGGATGGATTGCTTGAAGCCAGTAGTTTGGAACCAGCCTGGGCAACATAGCATGAACACACCTCTGCAAAATAATAAAATAAAAATAGAAATGAAAAAATTAGC
>NW_012149775.1:202357-207617 GCF_000956105.1 Propithecus coquereli
CTGATGCAACGGGGAGTGTTAACCTTTGACATTCTGTTTTGAAATTTCTCCCAGCTCCTATCTAAACTTTTTGTATGAGTTTGTTTTTATGTTCTGTTTGAATTAAAAGAAGGAGCACAATAGTTTCTGCAACTTATTATTATATTACAGTACAGGGGTATTATTATTATTATTACAGTATTACGCTGTATTGTTATTACCACATATGAGCCATTACGGAATGATCATTATTATTACTGTATGTGTGCTGTCCATCAGGGATCCGATGAACATACAAATCCACCTGAAGATGTTCTCGGGAACATATCTCCTCCACAACCCAGGGAATTCCGTATTTCGCTTCAGGAACGAAATGGCTCCTACCCTGGAGATCCAGCAATAATCTTGTGTCTGTCCCAGTTTCTTTCCTGCCAGTGGGAATTGTTCTAGAGCTCAGAAGGGAGCTCCCCGTTTACGCAGTCGGGTCAACTCCCTTACCTCATTTTATGGGGACAACCCCATTTGTCATGAACAGCAAACGATGCTTTCCAGGGGAAGAGGAGGGAAAGGAACCAGCACCAAGGAACCGGGACTCAGAGTACTAGGCAGTTTATCGTAGAAACACATTTAATTCTGGCGGCAGTAGCTGTTGACCCGGGCAGGGGAGAGAAGCTCCCTAAGCATTAGTTTCTTCATTGGTACCATGGGATAATGATACCACCTCGCTCTTTGTGTGGACTCAGTGAGGTGATTCATGTAAATCATTTAGCACAGCTACTACAATGATTGTCATCCCTATTCTGCCAAGACTATAAGCATTAATTGTCCTCACTGTAGCTGTGAGGCGGGTAGGATCAGTCACCTTTGAAAGAGGGGATGGGGCAGCCGGCGCGGCCGCCACCCCGCGTCCTCCGCTAGAGGGCGGCGAGGCCGGCGCTGCGCGGGCCCCAAGCGCCCGGGAGCTGGAAGGCGGATGACAGCGAACGTTCACGCGCTGGCCGGGGACTGTGAGCCCCAGCCTTCTAGCACCTGCTTCTCACGCTTCCTCTGCGCCAGAAGTCACTGTGCAGCGCCAGGTCTCTGTGGTCACAGCTCCTGTCCCTGTGACTCTGCCCACAGGGACACCTAAATCCAGCCCTTACATCTCTTTCCCCCATGAAAATCCCAGCTTGTCTCCACGCTGAGATTTAGGGACTGGCTCTCCTCCACCTGTGGGTTCTTCCAGCTGCATAAATAAAAGACAGCGCAAACCGAAAATCCCCTGGTCAGATTCAGATTTCTCCTCTAGGCAGAAGACCAGCAAACACCGTTCACCTTTCACATCCGCAGCGCGTCAGATCCGTGATCTCATTCGATTTCGGTGACATTCCTGTCCGGTTTAGGTAGGCCCTGCCTGGAGACCGCCCCGCCGGCGCGCTCTCGCCCACTCGTGGGGCGCCGGAGCCCAGTGGACGTGTGGGGGCTCGGGCAGGGGGTGCCCTTCCCAGGACGGGAGCGGCGACACTGAGAACTGTAAAATTATCCTGGGGACAGGGGTGGAGCTCAGACAGGCATAAAGCGCGCCTGCCGGCTTGCCTGCTTCCCGTTTGGACCTCCGGAGTCCCCAGCTGCCTCCCAAACTTCCCCAAAGGAGCGCCAGTCTCCAAAGCCCACGGAGCAGCTAGAGCAGCAGCCACAGCTTCTACTTTCTTTCTAGATGGGGCATTTGGGACTGGGCCTGGGGCAGCGGTCCGAGGAGCTGGGCCGGGGCTGCGCTGCTGGGTGTGGCGCTCTCCGCCCAGCGCCGCCGCCGCCTTTTGTCCGGCGGTTCCCGCCTTGCGAGTACCACTCCCTCCCCCCGTCCTTTGCCACTTCTTTCTCTTTTCTCTCCTCCTTATTCTCCCTTTCTTTCTTTTCACTCTCCACACTTGGAATGTTTGGGTTGATGCCCGCCCAGGGGCGCGGGGACTTTATCTTCTCAGTGGCAGCTTCTCGGAGGGGTGTGGCCTGCGCGCGAGGAGCCCTAGGCCGGCTCAGGCTCGCAGCCAACACCCCGCCTTGGGGACGCTGCGCTGGCTTCGACTGCACTTTGCACCCGAAGAACCTCATATTTCACCAGAAGGGCTCACAGCTTTTGAACAGGGACCAATTTTGACTTCGAATATAAATCTCCCCATCTCCAGGGTCTTTATTCATTTGTATTACTTTAGATTGCTTAGAGTATTTTATTATTTTGTCATTTTACTATTTCCATTCACTAGTTTCAATTTTTCTTGTCCTTTTTGCCCAAGCAACATTTTGATTGGCAGTCGGCCTTTCCGTCCAGGCATCTTGCTTCTAGAAGGCGGGCACCTGGGTAATGGACAAGAGTCCAGAAAGTCCCCGGGTTACAGATGACCCGACTTAGGGTGTTTCGTACTTAGGAACAGGCTCCCAAGGCTCCCCATCAGGATAATTTATAATTCAATAATTAAACTAATAATTCGGGAATTAGTTTCTCCCATGCATGTAAACAAATCTGTGTGGCTAAGCAGTTTGTTGGCGCGGCATCTTTATGCAGCGGCTAGTCTCGTAGGTAGACAGAGAAGCAGAAGCAAACCTTAGATTTTTTTCAGTGAAAATCAGGAAAGAAAAAAATAATAAGAAAGTAATACAGATGTACAAGTTGATCTATTTTTTAAAAAGTAGGCCAGGCATGGTGGCTCACACCTATAATCCCAGCACTTTGAGAGGGGGTCGGGAAGACTGCTTGAGGCCAGGCCTTCACGACCTGTCTGGGCAACAGAGCAAGACCCCATCTCTATAAAAGACAAAACAATTAGCCAGGCATAGTGGCTCAAGCCTGCAATCCCAGCTACTCAGGAGGCTGAGGCAGGAGGATTGCTTGAACCCAGGAGTTCAAGGCTGCAGCGAGCTATGATCATGCCACTGCACTCCAGCCTAGGTAATGGAACAAGACCCTGTCTCTAAAGAAAAAAAAAGAAAAAAGGAAAAACATGTATAGTTATGGAGAAAGATCTGTCAAGATGTTATTCAGCGGTTACTACTTGGTGGTAGAAGCTTTTCAGGACTCTTCAATGTTTTATTTGTACTTTTACAAGGAGCATATACAGTACCAGGTTTACGATAAAAGCAAAACTAACAAACAAAAAAGGCCCATTCATCTACAAATGACTCATTGTTCAAGTCTTTACTGACCCCCTACTGAACTCCCATGCCCTCGATGCCTTTCTCATGACATTGAGTAATTATGGTTGTAACTACCATAACACATGGACACTAAGCTCCCTAAGCCTCAGTTTCTTTATCTGTAAAGTGGGGATAGTCAGAGTTCCCATGTGATAGGATTGTTGAGATGACTCAGGCAAACATTCGCATGTTAAATGATTAACACAGTGTTTGGCACGATAAGAACTCAATAAGCTTTTGCTTCTACTACTCTTATTACAGTTTACATCAATTCCAAACAACTCTCCAACATTGGCATTATCAGCTTTATAATGATTAAAATATGGCTCAGAGAGGTTAAGTAACTTGCATAAAGTCACACAGCTAGTAAAGGTTTCCCTGGAAGTTAGATGGAAGTTAATCAGCCACAAATGCAAGTTGTGGGAATCTGCACACAAGGAATGAGAGGTGCCATCTGGGGAAGGAATTGCAGATGGTGCTAACTGGGGAGTCAGTCAGTCCAATCAAAGGGTAACCCTGGGGAAGCATGCATGGATGGAGATTACAACAAAGGAAGCAAAAATTGAATCCACAGTACTAGGTTCCACCTGAAGAAAGAATGTGGCTGCAGAAGAGGATGGCCTTTATGGAATCTAGGAAGGAGGAGCCCAAGGACAAGAATCGTGTGCTGTTTAGTCATTGTTCCCTGCAGGGAGACAGGCATGAGTATTCTGTTGTAACCTTTTAATCGGCAGCCCCAGATGGCTGCGACATCAACTGTACAACATTGAGCTCACAGTAAAGCTCTGCATATCAGCAGATGGATGGAGAGAGGGACTTCTTATGTCAGTCTGCTGGAAGAATGCGTGCACCACTATTTCATGATTATGCTAGCGTCCACAGCGTGGGGTTGCCTTGTTCCGACTGATTCTGCCCGAACATGGTGCCAGAAGCTGTGCAGGGACACTGGAAGAAATGAATGAATCCAGTGAAACTTGTATTTATGGCAACGATGTGGTTGAGATGTTGTTCACTTTATCGCACCACTTCCAGCTGTGGGGACCAGAGGAGCACTGTCTGCCGGTCTCGGAAAGAGGAGCAGTGCGCTGCTTCTGAGACGCTCGTCTCTTTTTACCTTAGATGTTGGGAGCCATGTAATGGTTGTGTTCCCCTCTTTGAACCGGCTGCTACAGAACTCAGCTCCAAATTCGCGACCCCCCCCCAGCATGTTTATACTGATGTCACTGGTTTTATCTGATGTTTCTAACTCTTCTTTTGCCCCAGTTGTGATTTTCATTTTACTGTATTATATCGTGTTTAGGCTATTTCAGATTTTTTTTTTTTAAGCCAGTTAAATTTGGCAGTGGGGGGTTGAATACCAACTTTAGTGACACTAATATTGATAAGTTCTGATAACCCACTACCGTCGGACCGGCCGATTTCAGATTTTGTTTAAAACAAGACTGGTATAAATAAATACAATGTTTTATTCCAGTACTGGTTTTACTATGACCTGGATGAAATACTCCCAAAATATCTACCTCTCCTGACTTTGAGTTCTTGGTCACCAAGCAACATTTTGATTGGCAGTCGGCCTTTCCGTCCAGGCATCTTGCTTCTAGAAGGCAGGCACCTGGGTAACGGACAAGAGTCCAGAAAGTCCCCGGGTTACAGATGACCCGACTTAGGGTGTTTCGTACTTAGGAACAGGCTCCTAAGGCTCCCCATCAGGATAATTTATAATTCAATAATTAAACTAATAATTCGGGAATTAGTTTCTCCCATGCATGTAAACAAATCCGTGTGGCTAAGCAGTTTGTTGGCGCGGCATCTTTATGCAGCGGCTAGTCTCGTAGGTAGGCAGAGAAGCAGCTGATAGAAACATAAGAACATGAAGGATCAGAAGATTCAGGGCTAAGAAAGTGTACGGCAAAAGAATGAGCTGAAGCCTCTGTCTCCACGAAGCAGAATCTGCTAAGTGTCAGGAGCAAGATCCTAACATCGAGCAGTTTACAAAGGTTTACCGTGCAGTTAGCGAGAACACCAGCTGCTACAAGGCCATTTACGATGAAAAAAGAAAAAGGCCATGCCAACAACCCTAGCCACCTTTTTCAAGAAGCCGACTTCAGTGGTG
>NW_012149775.1:210582-212219 GCF_000956105.1 Propithecus coquereli
AGTCCCAGCTACTTGGGAGGCTTAGGCAGAAGGATCACTTGAGCCCAGGAATTTGAGGTTGCTGTGAGCTAGGCTGATGCCACGGCACTCACTCTAGCCCGGGCAACAATAGCAAGACTCTGTCTCAAAAAAAAAAAAGAAAAAGAAAAAGAAGAAAGAGTAACCACACCTAAACGTTCACCCAGATAAGAGAAGCTTGGCTCCTGGAATCCACACATACCACCAGCCCCTCCTGGAATCCACTCATACCACCAGCCCCTCCTACTTCTCAATACCCGCCCTAAAACTGCAAACAAAGAGTTCCCTACTCTTCCAGCCAGAAAAACCCCCATCCCCCAACTCTAAAACATATATAAGCCTGCTCAAAACTTCTGGGCGGCGTGACTTCTCTGGCCCCTCTCTCGGAACCTGTGAAACTCGCCCAATAAAGCCATGTTGTTTGGGCCCCCACTCTGTCTGTCTTTCTTTCTCCTTGCCACTAAAAAACTTTACATTAACATAAGTAGAATCATACGATATTTGTTTTTTCGTGTCTGGCTTATTTCATTTAGTATAATTTTTTTTCGAGGTTCATTTATGTTATAGCATGTATCAGAACATAATTTCTTTTTATGGCTGAATAATAGTCCTTTATACCTTTTCCATTTGTGTGTGTGTATGGTTTTTTGTTATTGTTGGGTTTGTTTTTGTAGAGATGGGATCTCGCTTTGTTGCCAAGGCTGGTCTCGAACTCTTAGCCTTAAGTAATTCTCCCACCTCGGCTTCCCAAAGTGCTGGGATTACAGGTGTGAGCCACTGCACCCAAGAAAATATCCTTAATTCACCTTTGAGGCAATGTCAAACCTCCCCATTAGATTCCTTGTGGAAGACAAAAATAGAGCATAACTGGGCTTTCCAATACTTCTTACATCTGCCTGCCTTCGTCTTATCTGTTTCCAACCTGATTTCACCCCCTCCCTATCAGAAGGAAGATCTCAGGGTGTGGCTGATCTCAGCTCACTTCCTTATAGTGAGACCAAGAGAAGCCAGCTGGGCCTGGGAGGATACTCAAGAGGGGTTTTAGAATGGAGTCTGCTGCGTATCTACTGAGCCTCGTCTGAAGATGAGGCCTGGAGCACCTACTGCTCAGTCCAGGCTGCGGTCTTACTTCCTGAATGTGGTCTTGGGGAGTGCTCAGAGGGGCTGAAGGGAAAATGTGTAGTAGGGACTGACATTCGTTCTCCCCTTCTCTAACAGTAGTAGAATCCCTCATTCCTAACAAGAGGATATGCCCCCCTAGATTATATTACACTTCCTGGCCTTCACTGCAGCTGAGTACTGAACACTTTCTAGCTAATAGAATGAGAGAGAAAGTAATGTGTGCGATTTCAAGGAATACCCTTAATGGGAGGAACCTTATTCCTTCTTTCCCTCCTTGTCCAACCTCCTGCTTGGAATGTGATTACTAAGGCTAAACTCATCTAGATAGTGAGAATATTTAGCTAGGAGTGGTAGAACACACCTGAAGTCCCAGCTACTTGGAAGGCTGAGGCAGAAGGATCACTTGAGCCCAGGAGTTCAAGGTTGCAGTGAGCTATAATCACTCCACTGCACTCTGGCCTGGACAGCAGAGCAAGACCCTTTCTCCAAAAATAAAA
>NW_012149775.1:213824-214130 GCF_000956105.1 Propithecus coquereli
ACATACAGTTGAGTTCCTGTGCTTCTATGGCCATCTTCTTAAAAGAGAATAATATGTCTCATAAGAAGGGACTTCATCCATGAAAAATAAATTGGTTACTCTCAGGGCCTAGAATATACTGCTGTTTTCTCCATTTTAATGATGTTTTCCACCACCTAAATCTGATTTCATTAGGAAATCCATTTATGTGAGAAATGTCTCTCATTAAAAACTATCCAGGGCCGGGTGTGGTGGCTCACGCCCATAATCCTAGCACTTTGTGAGGTCGACGTGAGAGGATTGCTTGAGGCCAGGAGTTTGAGACCA
>NW_012149775.1:214782-219310 GCF_000956105.1 Propithecus coquereli
AATTTGATGTTTTAGGATTTTAATGTGTTGTTGACAAATTTTCAAACTCAGGCAAGTTTAGAAATGTCTTCATATTGAATTCCTTCAACTCTGCGTCCTTTCAAAGGGCCAGTTTCAATGACTATAGTAGCTGAAAAAGTCTTCTCATTGATGGACTCTAGGGTACCTTCATTTCCTCTGTAACCTCCATTTAAAACTAGAATTCTTTTTCCTGGTGCTGGAATTACTGTCTCTAAATGAGTCTGGTGAAGTTTCAGCTTGTCTCCCGAATCAATCATCTTGACCACAGCCGTGTATTTGTCAATTACTTCCTTAACGATACCCTTTTTCTTGTGATATCTGTCACCCAGTTTTTTGGTTATAATTTTTACGATGATTTCGGGCTGTAGCCAGTAATCTGTTCGGGCAGTTCTTTTCTTCTCCTCTTCAATCTCCATGATCTCATCCAGTGCCGATTTCTTTTTCTTCTTTTCCTTGGACTCAGCTGAGCTCTGGGAAGATTCTTTTCGTTTCACCGACACTGTACTCCCTATCGTCTTCAGTGCACTTGGCCTCAAAGAACTTGACTTGGAAGATGTTGCTCCTGCTGAACTACATGCTCCTTTATTCAAATTAAACGTAACTTTCTCTTCATCATTTTCTCTACTTAATTCCGTAAAAATAGGGGCCTCCCGTTCCTTCCCTTCCAGACCTCTTCGCACTTGCTCTTCAATAAATTTGGCAGTTTTTTCTTCATCATCAAGGTCCTGCTTCTTCTTTTTCTCCAGTTCCAGTTGCCGGCGAATGGTTTCTGGGTCCCTGTCTATGTACTGAATATACCAGCCTTTCAGTGTCTCATCCACTTTGCACAAGCCCTCTCTGCCCAGCCACTTGGTAAAATCAGTCAGAGTTTCCCACTGGGTGGCATTCATATGGATGTGCTCTCGGTGGCTGATGTACTCATTGTACACGATGTTGTTGTGGACTCTCTTTGTGCCAAAGCGTCTCCTGAGAAGTTCTAGAAAGTCGTTTCGGAATTCCTCTGAAAAATAATCCATAAACTGCTGAGGATTTTCTGAAGCCAGTAATAGTTGTCTCCGATGAGATTCGGACATACAATGACATTTAAAGCCATTCTCGTCCCGGCACTGCTTCTGGCACATCTGGCAATACCAGCGCAGCTTCTGAAGCCCCTTGGATTTGATCCTGTTGGCAATGGCCTTGGGGGTAAGAAAATCTGACTTCCCCATCGCGACCACCACAACAATCACTCCCTAGAGCCCAGCGCTCCTCCAACCGGGCTGGAGCCACTTTTAAAGGAACCAATGAACTAAGGAGGGGAGGGACGAAGGTGTGCCCAGCGTGTCGTGTGAAACCTGTGTGCCGTGTGTAAAACAGAAAAAGGTATAAAAGCTTAACCTCTAGCCCAAGGCGGGGTCCTAGCCCTTAGAAGAGGCCACTGCGTTGGTGCTCTGGGACTCGGACCCTAGCTCGAGCTAGCCAATAAACTCCTTTGCCATTTGCAGCCTCGGTGACTCTGCCTCTCTGTTCCTGGGGCGGAGGGGAACCGGCTCTAACAAAATAAGTTCTCCAGTAGCCAACTGCCCTGGCCTTTTGTCTCTCCTCCCTGCTGAAGGCTATGTCCCTGGACTATCCTTCAGCATACGTCAGCTCCATTCTCTACAGTGACAGTCTGTAGGAACATTTCCATTTATTGCCTCTCCAGTAATTCTCAGCCCTTTGCAAACAAACTAGGCCAGAAAACCACAGACTTGTCCCACAAAAATTGGCCTGGGTGGACTCAAAGCACTCCCTTTCCAAAGGGCTGCCCTTTGAAAACCATGAGCCTATTTCCTTAGCTATGGTAGATGGAAAGAGATTTCTGGGGTCTCAAGTACCAAATCCTCTTACCCAATCCCCTGAGAAAAATATGCACTGATTCCTCATTTTCATAAGGTACCATAGTAGGTAAGTTGTTACCATGGGGCAAGTGGGGTGAAGGACATCTCTGTACTATTTTTGCACTTTTTGTGAGTCTATAATTATTTCAAAACAAAAAGAGAAGAAGAAAAAGAAGAGAGCAGCACAAGGTGGCTCAGGCCTGTAATCCTCGCACTCTGGGAGGCCCAGGCGGGAGGATCGCTTGAGCTCAGGAGTTCAAGACCACCGTGAGCAAGAGTGAGACCCAGTCTCTCCCAAAAAGAGAAACATTAGCTGCGTGTGGTGGCATGTGCCTGTCGTCCCAGCTACTTGGGAGGCTGAGGCAGAAGGATCGCGTGAGCTATGATCACACCACTGCACTCTAGCCCGGGTGACAGAGTGAGACTCTGTCTCAAAAAAAAAAGAAGAAAGAAAGAAAGAGTAGAAAGTAGAGGAGATGGAAGAGGAGGAAGAGGGAGATGAGGGAAAGAAGGAGGGGGGACATTAAAAAATATATCTTTATGAAAAATCGAGGTCATTTCTGGCTTCCTTCCTTAGAGAAGTCGATTAGTGAACATCTGGGAACCAATGACTCTGCCTAGACAAGAGGCAGAGATGTGTAGTAACCTGCCTCAGCCTGCCCTGTCCCCTGTCCCAGGAGTCCTTCCACGGGGGCCTCCATGAGAGGGGTAAGGTGTCCTCTTTCACCAGCAGAAGGTGGCTCCGGGTAATCCCCATGGCACCACCTTGGAGAATGACTGTGCCTGGCGTCTGCCTGACATGTCTGCCTCAGGAGCCCAGCGGGGCTCTGCAGCTGGGAGGTGCTAATGGAGGATTTTAGGATTTTGAATCTTGGTTATCTCATCTTTGAAGACTTGACCCCCATCTGGCATATTCTCAACGAAGGAACTGAGGAGGGTGTATGCACAGAGCCCTGGTAATCAGGGATGAGTCACTGGAGAGTCTCAAATCCCAGAGCAGCTGCCTTTCTCTTGGGCTCAGGCCAAGACTGGGGGAGGTTGGAGCATAGTGGACCTCACAGGCCCCAGGGCCACAGGCTTATTGGTGACCACAGCAGCTCCACTGGCAGGAGGCTAAGGAAGCCTTGGGTTTGCAGGGGTAGGAATCAGAGCAGAGAAGAGCAGAGGCAGCGGTGGAGAATGTAGGGCCCTGAAATTTCCTTGGTTGTCTGGCAGGCATGCGCGGTGCTGTGTGTGCACAGAAGCGCAGGCCGTGTGGTGCTCGGTCGCAGGACACCGGGGTAGAGGGGTAAATGAAGACAGTCTGCAGTGCATTGGCAGGAAAACTACGAGACTTATACATTTATAGGAACTGTCCCCATTATATGTTTGTAAATTTTCCAGAATGTAGGAATATCCAGATGCCACTTTTAAAATAATACATCGATTTTATTTATTTCCCTATTTTATTAGCACATTGTAATGATATATATTCAGAGGCCACTTTTTAAGAGAAGAGACAGTCTGCATGACAGCGGAGTTTTGCTTGTTTTTTAAACCCCGTACATGTCTCAGTGTTCTAATGTATAATATCTCCTAAATGAGTTTTTATTTAACTATTTTAAATTTTTACCAAATTTATACATGTATATAATTTAAAAAGCCAAATAGTTCTTCAAGACTTATAACAAAAAGCTGTGGCCCCTGTACCAACCTCTAATACTCTCTTCCTAGAAGCAAACATTTCAATTCTCCATTCTTAAAAAATTTCCTTGCGCAGAGATCCTGTTCATTTTCTCTGTGTCATTCCAATTTTAGTATGTGTGCTGCCAAAGTGAGCACCTCAATGGGCTTTTGCCTTTCTATTTCTTTTGTTTTGTTTTGTTTTTGCTGTCCACCCTAGGTTGTCTTACTGTCTATTTCTTAATAATACATTACATCAGTCAGCGTTCAGTGCAGGAAATAGAGATTACTCTAGGTGTACTAAACAGATAAAGATTTTACAAAGGGTATTAAGAGCTTTTGAAATCTTTAGAAGAGCTGAGGAAGCGGGTCCCAAGGTGAGCCTTTTGGAATGATATCCAGCACTATCGAGATCTATCAGGGTTTCCTTTGATCACTCGTCTATGAATTTATCACTAACTTGTCACCAAATTCTCCAGAAGTGCAGTTTTTCTCTCCACTCAAGTGCCTTATAATTAATCAATTTCATCTTTCCTTGGAGACATCCTTTCATAGTTAGGCAAAGGAATTTTCTTTATTTCCAAGATCTTGGCCCCAGACTCTGTTGATGTGAACCTGTTGATCCTCAGTTCTCCTGCATAGCTACCTCCTGGGGTGTCCCTCCAACAGCATCCTGGGGTTTGTGTTTACCTCACTCTTTGGAGGATCCCTCACTTTGATGGAACTTCTGAAGGAAAGGGGCAAAGGAGAGAAATTTTGAAATTTTGTCTGAAAATGTCTTTTTTATTATTATTACACCTGATTAATAGTTTTACTGTGAATAGAATTCCAAGTTGCAAAATTTTACCTCTAATTTTTGAAAGCACTGCTCTACTATCTTCTAATTTCCAGTGCTGCTGTTAAAAAGCCCTATACCCTCTGAGTCTTGATATGTGACCTGTTTTTTCCTTTTGTCTAATTTTGGGATTTGTCTCTTGCCTCCAGCA
>NW_012149775.1:220020-222988 GCF_000956105.1 Propithecus coquereli
TTACACATTTCTTAATTCTTATGTTGTCAGTCCCCGTCTTTCATGTCAATCAACGGCTTTCATCACGTGACGACTGTGTTATCAATTTATTGCCTCTGCTCTGCGACAGTGGAGCCGCAAGCGGTTCTCCTCGCAGCCAGCGCAGCATTAAGCTTTGTCAGCAGAGGGCGCCGGAGGGAAGAATTTCTCCGGGGTTCTGGGAGCTGTGATTTTTGATTCTTGTGTTCCTGCTGCAAGGCTGTGGTGGGGATGGCCAGCTGCGTGCTGAGAGCACGCGTTCCCTCAGCCAGCGGGTCCTGACATGGACACTGCGTGCCCCAGGCCCTGCACGCGCTGAGTGGGCTCCATTCCCCCAGCCCCCCATTCCTCCTTCCCCCCACTGCACCCCAAAGGAGAGCTTCCTGCTTGCCCGAGACTGTGGACAGGCTTTGGCCCGGGCGTCCCAGTGAAATTATCTGCCACGTGTTGGGCTCATCCACTCCTTCCGGAATGAAGTCTGAGTCCAGCTTTGGCCGCCCTTCCAGTGTGAACTTCTGAGGGTGCTGTCCCTTGGCCCCAGGGGACAAGGGTACAGTTCTCTTTGCATGTTTAGAGCTAGTCCCCCGTTACAGCCAATACTTCGTTCTGTTAAACTTTCCCTGCTCAAATCAGGGCTTGGCTTCTGTCTCCAGACTGGACCTGGGTGCTACAGTAATCCTTGGCTTACATCTTAAGCTGTTTGGAAACTCCAGGTGTGGGTGGGCTTCGCTATGGTGCAATTGCGAACTGTTTCTCCAGAAAATCTTTATATTCAGGGTCCGTCGGGTGAAAGAAAAAACTCCAAATATTTAGACAGAGATAGTTTTAGAGAATTGTTAACCATATATGGAGATTTAAAGAGAGTAAATGGCACTGAAGTACCGCAGAGGTAGAGCACGTGGGGGTCGGCAGCGACCCCTCCCTGAGGCTGGGCACCAAGGGAAGGCTGGGCTTACTCAGCAGTGGAATCTGGGAGGAAGGGTCCTGTGCACCTGGAACTCAGACCCCCGAGGAGGGCCCCAGCCGGTGTGCCCGAGTCACTCTGGTGATGTGACCAGCCCGCTGAGGTGATGTGCTGGGCGTGGGACAGAGCTCCGAGTTGGGACCAGCAACCACTACTAGGACCAGCTGTTGCTGCTGGGCTGTGAGGATGCTGACAGGAGTGGGAAGCAAACAAGGAAGCCAGCACCTTCCTCCCCCAGCCCTGCATCCTCCTGCTAAGCCTAAGGGGGGCGGGCCTGCCGGGGAGAGACCCGCAGAGAGCAGAAGAGTGCTTCGGAAGCTGAGAGAGGTGGCTTAACACCCATCAGGACCCCTTACTGCTGCGCTTGTAGGGCATTGCTTTGGTCTGGGCACTCTCCCTGGAGAGAGTTTCTCCATTAATCTGCCTGGGGCAAGTCTGGCTGCCAGAGTTCTCAGAACTGAGGGGAAGGGAGGAGGAACGTTTTTACTCTATCCTGAATAATTTTCAGTATGGCTCCCAGGACCTCCATGGCATGGTCCAGTCTCCTCAGCGAGCAAACCACGCATTAGTGTGGAATATTGGGGACCGCACTGTCATGTGGGGTGAGTCAGGGATCTGGGGCTCTCATGGCTTCTCATACAGACCCTCTGGCATCCCCACGTCCAGGTTACTTGGTATCTCCCTCCTTACTGAGGTTCTGCCCTGTGAAATCAGCCTGCTCCTGGGATTCTCCCACTGACATCTTACCTTTAAGTTTCTCTTGTTTGCTAATCCATTCGTCCATTTGCTGTCCAGATCCCAATTTATTCATTTATCGATTTATTTAGGTTGTGCGGTCTCCTCTTTTGTTTTGTTTTGTTTTGTTTGTTTGTTGTCCTTGTAGGTTCTTGCCTTTCTAAAACCTCTTTACCATGTGTCAGTGGGGTTTCTGGTAGGAGCAGAGTGGCTGTGTCAGTCAGCCTCGTTCAGGCCAGAAGGCCCAGTCGCATCTGTGGTGTGGAGCAGAAGCGGATGTCAGGAAGCCTTTCTTTGTATTTCCCTGTGTTTTCTCGGGCTGGCCCTCTCCCCAGGAGGCACGGGCCTCTGCTTCAGTGTGTGCCAGATGCATTTCCAACAGCATCCTTTCCTACAGAGAGGGGACAGCAAGAACTCTGCGTGAGTGACGTGCCCTCCCGTGGAGAGATCTTCCGGGAACAACAAGAGGGAGTCTATGGTTTGCATTTTATTTTTGTTGGCCTCTGACTAACGATTGGAAGGAAAACAGAGCCAAAATAGTCGGCTAATTTACAGTCTCTGCTGTCGATGTTCATGAAACACCTGCATTTTTATATTGCCACCAAAAGCAAGGACTGCAGACAGAGTGTTCAGGTAGATCTGGCTGCAGTCCTGAGAATGGTAAAGAAACTCTCTTTTGCTCAAAAATTTCCTCCTTCCATTAAAAACAAACATTTATCGGGTTTGGAATCTTAAGGGATAAAATATACATAGTGTAAGAAAACAAAAATAATCTCTAACCCCAATACATGGAGATAAACATTGCTAGCATTTTGGCATTTTTCCTTCTGGTTTTTAAAAATTGGACCTATACTTCTACTTAACTTTATGTCATAAACAATATCTTACCTTTAAAAATTCTTCATAAAATAATTTTACATTGCTATTATAACACTATATAATATACCCTTTGGTTAGACTCGTGAACTGTTTCACTATTATAAGTAATGCTACCATAAATTTTCTTGTAAATAAAACCTCTTGGTATGTATTGTCAGAGTATTTGTACTTCCCGCTGGTATTACAGTCAGTTCTCTGCATTCGCGGTTCCACAGCGCAGATGCAACAAAATGTGGGTTCAACCAACCATGGAGCAAAAATATTTGAAAAAAAATAACAATACAACAATAAAAAATAACACAAAAAAACAATACAGCGCAACAACTATTTACATAGCATTTACATTGTATGAGGTATCACAAGTAACGCAGA
>NW_012149775.1:235256-235824 GCF_000956105.1 Propithecus coquereli
CAAATTAGTACAACCCCTATGGAAAACAGTATGGAGATTTCTCAAAGAACTAAAAGTAGACCTACCATTAAATCTAGCAATCCTACTACTAGTTATCTACCCAAAGGAAAAGAAGTCGTTTTATCAAAAAGACACTTGTACTCGAATGTTTATTGCAGCACAATTCACGATTGCAAAGATCTGGAATCAACCCAAGTGCCCATAAATTCATGAGTGAATTAACAAAATGTGGTATATATATACCATGGAGTACTACTCAGCCAGAAAAAGGGTGAATTAATGCCTTTTGCAGCAATTTGGAAGGAATTGGAGGCCACTACCCTAAGCGAAGTATCTCAAGAATGGAAAAACAAACACCACATGTACTCTCTAATAAACATGAACTAACTAATAGGCACACAAGTGCACAGAGGGAAGTAAAAGTCGTTGGAAATCAAGCAGTGGGGAGGGGGAAGGGCAAAAGCCCACCTAGTGGGTACAATGAACACTATTCAGGTGATGGGCACATTCATAGCCCTGACTCAAGCCATCTAAAAAAATGTGAACCCCTTCATAATTTGAAATAATA
>NW_012149775.1:235874-239833 GCF_000956105.1 Propithecus coquereli
TGAAAAAAGTCCACATGGAGAAGAATAGCCAGGTCCCCATGCTGGCTGACATGCAAAGACAAAAACAGGATTTAGAAAAGAGAGGGGAGAGGAAAAGACCACAGGCAGTTGGGGAATAGCGGGTCTAGTTTTTCTTTTCTTTGGGTAAGCTGAGCTGGGCTGATGGAGCAAGCTGGCTGAGTCATCAGGAAAAACCATTCCAGTTATTTAGAGATTCTTCTACGAACCTTGGGAGCTCAGCCTGGCGCTCTTGTGCAGGCTGGCACAGTCCGTCTGTCGAGCGCCCGGTCAGCACTGCCGCCCTAGGCAGGCCACGCTGGCGCCATGTCTCATCGGACATTCTCACTTACAACGCAACACCTTTCCTAGACCCTCTGTACAGTTTCCTGATCTCCAGATCCCCCTTCCTTTCCCTAATTCTGAACTTCTTTCCTCTTTAAGCAACCAGACTTCTAGGTTCCTAGATTTTTTTCTTTCATCACCCTCAGCCAGTCTCTACCTCCTGTCACTAGGGGTCTTTGAGACTGGAAGATCCTTATGTAGGATGTAATGGGAAAAAATATTGCTTTCAATGGGAGTTTACAGTAAATGGCTTTTAAAGTTCCTTGGAATCCCAAGCACTGGAGATACCCACAGAAGAGAAGCTCTTTAAACAAGACATAGGGCCACCAGCCAAGTTTAAGGGGCCAGACAACACTTGGTACCTCTTCATCTTATCCCCTGGGTACTTTCTAAAAATCGGTTTCTTACATATTTTACAGCGTTTAAGTTCTTTATCACAATATACTATTTCAGTTAATGTCATCCAACACTTTCCTTTAAATGTTTGCATATAGAGCCATTGACATCATTTTAAAGTAAAATTTTAATTGTATCTTGAGAGCAGCATTTTTCACCTTTGGAAAATTATTTCCAAACTTATATGGAAAATCAACAGAAAATGGATTTAGTTTACGAAATTCCATTCATTTATGGAAACTTATCAGAAATAAACAAAGCAGATATACAATTGTCCCTCGGTATACTCAGGGGATTGGTTCCAACACACCCCCCCATATCAAAATCCACACATACTCGAGTCCTACAGCCAGCGCTGAGGAACCCAGGGACCCATTTATGTACATGTAAAGTCAGCCCTCTCAGTATACATGGGTTTTGCATCCTGAGACTGTATTTTCAATCTGCTTTTGGTTGAAAAATATCCACATGTAAGTGGACCCGCATAGTTCAAACCCGTGTTGTTCCAGGGCCAGCTGTATTGACAATTACATTAAGCAAGACATTAAATGCATTAAAGCATGTGCAATAAGTTAAAACTCAAAGGGATTGCAGAAAACATCAGAGAAAATCAAATGAGATATTGTTAATAATTTTTAGGCAATTTCAACAAAAGGAGGGGAATCTTATCAAGTTGATTTTTGCAAAGAAACTGGAACAGGAGCTCCCTCCACACCTACTTCTGCTCCTCTCAGGAGGGCGTTCCCGAGGGATCAGCATGGGTAACCTAGGGCTGAAATCAACGCCATTAGGCAGGTTCCCACAGCCCATGTCTTCCCTCCATCAGTTTCTAAAACCCTATTCCTAGGTCATCATGGTGGCTCAGGCCTGTAATCCTGGCACTTTGGGAGGTGGAGGCGGGAGAGGATTGCTTGACGCCAGGAGTTCGTGAGCAACATAGGGAGACCCTGTCTCTAAAAAAACAAAAAAATTAGCTGGGTGTGGTGGCACCGGCCTGTAGTCCCAGCTACTCAGGAGCCTGAGGCAGCAGGATGGCTTAAGCCCAGGAGTTCCAGGCTGCAGTGAACTGTGATCACCCCATTGCACTCCAGCCTGGGCAACGGAGACCCTATCTCAAAAAACAAAAACGAAAACCCCAGTTTCTAAAATTCCTTTGAACTTTGTCTCCTACAGGAGGTAATATTTGAAGTTCTTAATTCAATTCAGCTTGACAATTAATTATTAAGAAAAGAGAGTTTTCTGTGCTTGAGGGAGACTCGAAACAGAATAAGACTTGGTTGCTGACCTCTGAGAGTTTGACATTTAGCAGAGGAAGATACATCGTGGACACAGGTAATAAGGATACAAGACAGAGGTGGGAAGAGCTAAGGGAGCTGTCAAAAGGGGAATTGGGAGCCCTGGGGAAAGCGCCCAGCGCCTGGGAGTCTGGGGCTGCCCCAAGGAGGCTGCGTTTAAAAATGTGTTTTCAGGCCTTTTCCATCATCTAAGGGAATTATAATTATCACACGCATATTGGAAAACACAGAAAAGTGTTTAGAAAGTAAGTTAGAAAGTATTAAACCCTAGGTCATTGTGAAGGTTAATTTTGTGTGTCAATTTGGCTAAGTCACGACAGCCAGATATTTGGTCAAATATTATTGCACATGTTTCTGGGAAGGTATTTTAAAGACGAGATTAACATTTAAATTGGAGGACTTTGCATAAAACAGATTAGCCTTCCTTATGTGGGTAGGTCTCATCCAGTTGTTTGAAGGCTTTAACAGAAAAAATACCGACCTCCGCCAGGAAGAGGGGATTCTGCTTGCAGATGTGAACCGCAGCATCAACTCCTCCTGGTTCTCCAGCGTGCTGGTTGACCCTGCAAATCGTGGACTTGTCAGTCTCCACAGTCATGTGAACCAATTCCTTCAAATAAATCTCTCTCTATGCCTATGTCTGTACCTGCATCTACATCTGTATCTATAACTATACAAGGGCTGTCCGGAAAGTATCCAGCCGTGTAGTATGAAAAATTCCATTAACAATGGCTGGATACTTTCCGGACAGCCCTTGTACAAGTTCTTTTCGTTCTGTTTCTCTGGAGAACCCTAGTACAGTCATGTTCCATTTTCCAACATTTTTGTCTAGTCTTTTCTTTACAGCTAGGTTGTTGTTGCTTTTTGCGAGGGCTTTTTTTTTGAGGGTTTGTACGTTATCATCACCAATTGTGTGTACAATTATGTATCTGTTTATTCCTTTGAAAGAACTTGTTATTACGACTCTATCATATCCCTTGTTAATACGGAATTTTAATAAATATCACTTAAGTGGCTCCCCAATGGTGCATGAAGGGCATAGTCTATATGGTTTTCCCGTTAAGTGTTTCTGCCACTTCCAATGTTTTGTTAAGATAGAAAATTATAATGAACATTGTTTATAAAGCTTTTTCCACAGTGGAGAATTGAGTAGATTCCCAGCAGTAGAATTACTGTGTCTAAGTCTGATAGAGGTACGGAGAACAGCAGCAGCCTGCAGCAAGCTGGGCCAGACACGGCTGGCACCCACCTGCTAGGGACGAAGCCATTGCCCAAGAAGCCGGGTGTGGGCAGACTCCGCCCTCTGCTCCCCACGGCTGTCCTGGCTCGCATTTAAAGAGTTAGGGGAAAGAAAGAGAAGTCTAGAAACACTTAGAACTGGAAATTAGATATGGCTGTTTCCCTCCCTGTACGGGATAGCCTACTGGAAATGTTTGCACCTCCGCCTCTCCCCCAGCTCCAGGCTCTGAGTTTTAGGGTCAGCTTATACCCCCACTATTCCTACCCAAAATACAAGCTCCCATCTCTGTCCTTGTTCTGGTCCAAAATGGGGAAGTTTTCCCCCTCTGTCCAGCTTCTGCCCCATCTGCCAGGATCTATCTTCTTTAGGATGATTCAAAATGAGAACGAGCCACTTTCTGAAGGAGAAATATCCCAATTTATGACCTGTGACCTCAATGCCTTATGACCTATGAGAGACCTATATGTCTATATGTCTTATACTTCTGTATAAAGCAAGTTACATGTAATTTAAAATGTTCTAGTAGTCACACTAAAAAGATAAAAAGCAACAGGTGAAATTAATTTTAACAATAAATTTTATTTAACCCAGCATATCCAAAATATTATAATGTTCACATATAATCAACATAAAATTATTAGTGAGATTTTGAAATATTTTTTGTACTAAGTCTTTGAAATCCCATG
>NW_012149775.1:244543-248317 GCF_000956105.1 Propithecus coquereli
AAGTTTTTAAAGGTCCCCAAAGAGGGTGTGGAACATTGAGACATTTCACTTTTGCATCTACTTGACAGTGATATTCATTAGGCTCCACCAGCACCTTCAGGGCAAAAGCTGTCTATTCAGCCTCCACTGTGTCCTCAGAGCCACCCACAGGAACCGGCACGTATGTCCTCGTCGAGACATGACGGATGATTGCACGCATCATCACGTGCCGCTTCCCCTCCTGTAGCGTCTGGGCGCTGAACACCCTCCTGGTGGAGAAACGCACAGACACCTTGAAGCCGACTTGATTCGGGGCTGCTGCCTCGGTCTGGGTGCGGTCCTGAGTAGGAAATGAACCGTCTCTGCTTGTGTCCAGTCTTCAGATTGTTTCAAGGGGGAGGCCTGAGATATCGCAAATATTTTAAAAAGCAGAACTCACTAGTAAAGGCAAATAAATGCCATAAACGTCACAATTGATGACACCTTCCGGTGTACACACAAGGATTTTTTTCCTGCGTGTCTGCAACTTCTTTTCAGACTGGGGGCTCCCCAAGGATGGAGACTGTGTCTGGTTTTTCTTATTTGGCTCAAAACCCAAAACAGATACAAAGAAAGATCCCAGTGCTGTCACTGCAAGCCTGAAGAAGAGAAGATTGAAGGGTAATGGTTTTCACGCCTATGAATGAATTTTACGAAGATGGTGCTGAGCAGTTCATCACTTGAGAGTCAGCCCAGAGGAGGTAAGAAGTGAGTGATCCTGGAGCCAGGAGACCTGAATTTAACTCCCCTCCTCCCTCCTCACTCTCGCTCTTACCACTGTTGTGATTTGGGGGCAATTTATTTAACTTCTCTGAGCCTCCATCTTTGCATTTCTAAGACGAGGTAGTTTTCCTACCTTACAGAGCTGATGTAAGGATGAAAAGAAACCACAAATGTGAAAGTGACACAGAGTGCCACACCAATGTGCTGTAAGTCTCCGGTCAACTCCCTCACCCCTGGGGAAGTTTTTCTGGATCTGCAGTTTGAGTGAGGTCTTCTCTGGGCTCTGCCAACATGTTCCTCTAATATAGCACTTAGCATGTTGCACTGTAATTATTGGTTTTCTTGTCCTTGAGGGCAAGGACTATGTCGTTCACTTCTGTTAGTCTGCCATCTGTGTTCCCAAAAGAATTCCCAACACATACTAGACACTCATTAAAGGAATCCTAATTTCTTTGTGTTTATAAGCAAGACAAAATGGAAGAAATAACACCAAAAGAAAGCATGCATCCACTCACTTATTCCAAAATATGTATTCCATCAAATCTGAGATGACACTGAGTGCAAGATGCACCATTACTTACGTCCCACTAAGAAAGAAAAAGTGCTGCCACCTAGGCCATGCCGGGCCATCACGGGTAAGGCACATCTGCGTGTCAGGCTCCATTTCACACTGTGATCCTGTGGGGGAGTGTGCATGGCAGGCCCCATGGCGCACCGACTGCTGAATACCTACCATGTCTCACGTGTCGCCCTCAAGACCCCTATTCCCCAGGAACTGACATTCTGGTAGAAGGCGAAGATGGCAAACAAATAAATTAACACATAAGTAAGCATAAGTTCAGCCTGCGACCAGCTCCACAAAGGAAATATTAATAAATATCGTGACATATAGAGACAAAAGAGAGGGGTCTGCTTTGAGATAAATCATAGGGACGGTCTTGACTAGATTTGAAAAATAGCCACGTGCTTACTCCGGTATCAGATAATACCGTATGAAGGGGAAGTGTTGAATTGCTATTGCTGGGTAACTTCTCCAAACATTCTCGTGTGTAAAGACAGGGGACTGGACAAGAATGTGCATTCACAGACATTTCTGTGAGGAATGACACACCCAAACAGGCACGAATCCTATTTGGGCACAATTCTGCAGGGGGTGTGCTTGCCTGGTGTCCTCAGTCCGGGCAGTGTAGTAGCAGCATGTGCCAATGGGGTTCGCCTGGACTTGGTACCCCTTCTTGACAATACCTGAAGAAGTCTTTTAAGCACTGGACTTTATAAAGAGAAAAGGAGGGTTAGCTGAGTGGGGCTGAACTCACACGATGGAATAAACTGTACACATTCACCAAATAGATGGCAAGCAGAGATATGTGTCACAGACTACAAGTGTCACATGGGTATGAGTCTAATATGATTTGGGCGCCCATTGCCAAGTCCCAGGAGCGGTTAGGGAAGTATTAATATTTCCCTGATTCTTTGAGGTTTCGTTTTTTTTTTCTTCTGGATGTTTCTGCAGTTTCTTCTCTTTGTCTTTCCTACTTTCAATACTGTCCAGAGACCACACGCCCAAGCATCTCTCTGTGGGTTCTCAAACGCAGGAACCACGCCCTCCCTCCCAGTAGCACCCTGAGGAGGTGGCCACATTCTGGAGAAGGCTCCGTGGTGACTTGAGGGAGGCTGACTCAGCAAAGACCCTGTGCCTTTGGCAGAACTGCTGATACAAAGGGACATGGGTATCTTGGGAGTGATCAGTACAGACCACCTGCTGTTGACTTTAAGGGTGTCCCTTATGCCTTGATCCTATGTGTGACTCTGGGATCTTTGGAGAACAGCAAAAAGGACTGAGATTAATTTCCCTCTAATGCGACAAGAGCAGAAATCAATTCAAAGAAAATGAAAGCTTTTGGTATGCTAAAGTTTTTGCATGCATGCTTTTGCACGCTAAAGTTTCTAGGCTACGAGTCACAGAGCTATGCTATTTACAGAGATTTCACAGTCTCTACAATTGCTCAAAGTTGTCCTTGAGGTGGAGAAACTCAAGTACACAGACTTCTTCAGCTAGAATTTATAGCTCTAGCAAATCCTTTGTTTGTTGCTCAAACAGAGCGAGTGCTGAGACTGCAGAAGCCCTGCCCCACAGGAGGCCGGAGCAAACTCTGGAATCCCTTTTGCTTGCCCGTGCCCTTTCATGAATGCTCAACTCCAAATCCCGGACTGAACTGCAGGCGCGGGATTTTATAGAGACACATCTGACTTTTCCTGCCTAAGCGACTCTTTTCTGTCACCCTTCCTTCCTGCAGTACACTGATACTCTTGCCACTATCTCAAATCACAAAACTCTCCCTTTGCTACTTGCTGCCTCTGTGGGGGCCAAAGAGGGAGGTCATTTTATTGTTGCTCTTCCACCCCCCACTCTGTAGTTCACAATTCTTCGCCTCCTGACATTACAAAGGACCTGCTACAGTGTTTTCCCAAATGGGTTTATGGAGGTGTTCTCAGAAATCATATGTTCTCTATGATGTTTTAAAAGGATGTGTCACATCAGTGGGATCTCAGACACTCACCTGAGCTGCAGCACACGACTCATCTCCTACGCTCATCTCTTATACTCATCTCCTACGCGAGCGTAGTGACGCCATCAGGACACAGGCGAGCTCTTCCTGCTCCACCCTCAGCAGGGAGGCCTTCCCCTTCCTGTGTCTCCCGTGGCTGCAGCATCACTTGCTGCTCCACCAGGTCTCATACCTGCGTTCCAGGCAGGACGAAGAGCCCAGGGACAGGGGTAAAAGGCTTTCTCCCTGTGAGTCTCTGCCTTGTCATCTCGAAGGGACGCACCATCCACAGAGACTTCTGGCTACATGGCCTTGGCCAGAACCACACCTCCTCACCACACCAGCCTCAAGGAGACTGGGAAATTGGGTAGTTTCACCCGGACATGTAGCCACCCCTCACAAGTACAAAGGAAGGGGAGAAGGGAAGTTGGATAGCAACGAGCTGTTTCTGCCACACATTTTCCTTTAGGTGATAATCTTTAGA
>NW_012149775.1:249039-253154 GCF_000956105.1 Propithecus coquereli
GCTCAGTTTGTCCTCGGGACCACTTGCTATAACACTTGCTGTAACAGAACAAGGACTGTCTCAAAATTTAAATGGTGCATTTTGATTAAGCGAGGGCCAGATAATCCCCCAGCTGGCTGAGAGACTGAAGGTCTGGAGAGAGTTCGTACAGAGAAAATGCATGAAAGAAGGAAGACAGCGCGTGCCACGGGAGATTTTCATAACTACTCTGTAGCAATCGGTACCGTGTTAATGTAGGGAGGAAGGAATTTTTAGCAAAAGAATATCATGCATCACGTTAAATTACTGCTGTTATTCTAACTTTATTGGAACAGTAGTGCCGCAAGCATAAGGAATTTATACTTCATTTTCTGTTTGTTATATACCTATGTAATTTAATAAAACTACTTTAAGCCAACACTGGGAGTTCTCAAAAAAATCTCTTTTCCTTTAAAAGGGTTTATCACATAATTTTGAGAAATACCAGTTTAATACGTATTTAATCCATCAATTCTTTTCATTGTACAGATGGGAAACGAGGCTGTGAGAAGTGAAGGGACTTGCTCCAAGGTGCCCAGCTGGCCAGTGGTGAATCTCTAGTCTTTTTAGTTTCTCGGTGCCCCAGAGCACCTACGGCCAATCACGTGCCTTGTCATCTCCTATAGACACCATCACTGTAAGTGCCTGTCTTCAGCACTGTCGGGCAAGCGGCTTGAATCTCAGTCAACTGGCAGCCATAATGCCTGCATGACAATAGGTGTGGTGTGAGTTGTGGAGACACAAACTCAAACTGGATTCTACTATTTTACGATGCTGTGTTTCTGATTCTACACCATAATACTATAATCCCACTATATAACAGTGGTGGTGATGCTGGTAATAGTGGCATAAATCACGAGCAAAACAATAGCCAACAATCTTTAAAGCTCCTTTGCTTTTCATCCTGAACTCCTCACCTCGTGGTGCTATTCAACGCCCTGGCCCCGTCAGCAGTCTCAGCCATTGCTCAAGGGCCTTTGCAACGGAAGGAGTCCCTCCCTCTGTGAGGCAGACACGTCCTCTCAGTCAGAAGTCAGGTCTGGACTTTGCGTTCCTCGTTTCCCACCGCGACTGAGATGAAGCCCACTGTCTGCTCGCTGGCCAGTCCACAGAGGTGCTCAGTGCCATTTGCGGAATGAGCAGCCGGCTGCACCCTGTGGACAAGATCCTTTGGTCTGGGGGTTGGGAGAGCTTGGGCACAGCCCTCCTGAGAGGCCAGAGAGTCACATCCTTCAGCTGACAGATAGACTGAGGTGGACAGACTGAGAGGCATAGGGCGTTGGCCCAAGCCAGGCACTCGACTATTTTGTTGAACAAATGGATGCAGAGATGTGACCCAGACAGAAACAAACATTTGTGTTGTTGATTTAATCGGACTTAAGGATTATCTCTTAGATCTGAGCGGTGTGCAACTCCCCTAAATAATTTTCATGACCAAACCCGCTACATGGGTATGGACAATTTTCCTGAGGAAGTCACTGTGGCCAGACGGAATCAGGAGACACTCAGAGCAGACAGGAATCCTTCTGCGTGTCCTTGGCGTGCTCATTCCCAGGGCCAGATGCCTTCCTCACTGGTGGTCCCCGGGCTCCAGCCGGGGAGGGGCGTGGAAGCCGAGGAAGCACATCATGCTTCATGGTCCTGCAGAGTCTGATGGGGGTCTGGTCTGACCAGAACCGACTGCAGTCACTGCTGGGGTCCTTGTTACAGTGCGCGCCAGTCCATGGCATGGGGACGATAAATAGTCCCCGTGGTTGCATGTAATGGACGCAGGAAACACTTTTTCTCAGAAGGAAGAAAGTGGTTTGGTTTTAAGACTCTGTTCCTCTCTTAACCCTGGTGGTTTGTGATTTGCCAAGATCGCCCCAGCCCATCTCCCTGACTCCATGACTCCCCTGCATGTCACTGTTTTCTTCAGATGCCGACACTAACCTCTAGAGATATATAATTTCCAAAAATGTTGAAGTCATGCAGGCGAAAAAAAACGTTTTGGTAAATGGAACTGGGGAAAGGGATGGTAATAGAGATAATTCTTATTTTTAAAACCTTTTGTGCCAGAAGTTTAAAAGGTAAAAATTCAGCAAGTTTGGAAACACAGACTTTCCACTTCTTGTACCCTAGCCTTTCGAAACATCTTGTTTTCAGTCTCTACGAGAGTTTAAGAAGGTGCCACTGCTAGTGACCACTCTGCGCCGGTGCTTAGGCGCCTGGTTTGGAGGGAGGAGAGTATCCTTCAACCTAGAGCAACGGTGTCTGATTTTTCTTCGTGGTCCACGTGACCAGAAATCCACGCGTTGGGGACAGCAGCCAAGTCCAGAAGGTCTTCCCTCTGCTGGTGAGTATTGAACACGACTCGTGTGCGAGTCAAGTCCTATGGAAGCTTTCGTTTCATTTTCCGGTAGTCAATACCCTTCAGAATGCTCTAGTTTCATGCTGTCATTTTGGTGGAACTAAATGTGAACACCTCAACTGTGTAATGCATTACTTTCGGCTTTACTCACACCTACAAACTGATCCAAACCTGTGGGTTTGCCTCTTGGGGCAGAGGTCAGTGCACAATGGCATCGATGACCAACAAGAGTTAATGAGGCTTTAATGAGCTGCCAGAGCTGGCTAGTCCTGCAAGCTATCACTTGTTAAAATTTCAGCGTGCACTTAATCCTTAGGTCAGGAAGACCGAAAAGGCCCAGCCCTCCCCCATCAAGCAGCAGACCAGCAGTGGAAGGCTTGGGTTTCGGACCAAAAGTCAGCAAGAGGAAGCCACAGCATAGGGTCCCCCGTTCCCTCCAGCTTTCTTTCTGTGTCCTGACCAAAAATCACAGAATGCCTTGACTGCTCTGTGACCAGCCAGCTAAAGGTTTTTCCTGGCAGGCTTGAACCCAGGCCAGGGTCTTGAACAGTCCCAGGCACTGACAAAGGTATCCAGGTTGTGGCCCTGAGCCACATTCCCTAATCTCTAATGTAAACTCCATACCCGACCCCACTGCGGAAGTGCCTAAGGTAGGACACAGTGTCACCCAAGAGCATACGCCGCAGCACCCCATACACAAGTTCCCTCATAAATGCTGCGGAGGACCACCGGGCACTTAGCGCTTCTCTCTTCGAAACACCACTGGCCTCATCCCGGCATGGTTTGGGGCACTATCTTGTGGGAAACCCCCTGCCATGGCTTTTGGGACAATTCCAGCTGTGGTTCGGTGGGACAAAGCACACAGGGCTGGCACGGAAGCCTTTTATCTCCTCTTGCGGAAACAGCGGGGCCTCTCAGAGACAGAAAAACACTCAGAGCTCCGCTTCGAGAGCCATGACAAACTGTCTCTCCAGTGTAGAGCGATCGTGCTCATAAAAACCTACCCAATTTCAGTTTTAAAAAAATCTTTTGCAGAACTCCAGAGTGGGTAGTAATTCACGCAAAAATATGTAATTTCTGACATGAGTGGACCATCCAAAATGTTTCCATTTCTTGCACTTCTCTGATCCCCAATCCTAGTTTTCCTCTACATCCATCTGTACCAAACGGCTCTACCTCTCTGCTTTCTCACCCTCTGTCCTCTACCCTCCTCTCGCCCTCTGTCCTGTCCCCTCCTCTCCATCTCCCTCTGTCTCTCCAGCTTCCTCTCCCTTATGCCGGCTCCTTTCCCTCCACTCCGCCTCCCTCCCTGTGTCTCCGCAGGGTGAGCTCTGCTGCGGCTGCCCTGACCCCTGACCATTCTGTGCCTTTGCAGTCAGCTCCAGGCCACCTCCTCATCCTCAGAAGCCTCATTCCCATGGTGGCCTGCAGGTTCCCAGGCCGCACACTCACCACAACAAAGCCCAGTCCAACAAAGACCGCAGCACTGACTGCGGTGGCAGCCAGGGAAATGAGGATAATGCCCGTAGTTGTCAGGAGGCAGGTGGGTTTCACTGCTGTGACCAAAGCTGTTCCCTGAGGGTGAGTGTCATCAGGTTTAGTGGCATCATCTGCTGTGGTCCCTGGGTGTATGGTGACATAGTCCTCAGTGTTCCCTGGGTGTTTGGTGACATAGTCCTCAGTGGTCCCTAGGTCTGTGGTGACATCGTCCTCAGTGGTTCCTGGGTCTGTGGTGACATAGTCCTCA
>NW_012149775.1:254494-255871 GCF_000956105.1 Propithecus coquereli
CCCAGGGCTGCAGTCTGTGCCCCTAGGAATAAGTGCAGCCTACATGGTGTACATGCTGGGGTTTTGGGTCTCTGCCCGAAACGATTCTTCCCTACCTGTGCTGATGCCCCAAATTCCTCTAATAGGTTTCCAATTGTCCATTTCTCAAGCAGAGTGGAAATAAAGGAACTTAAATGAAATGTACATAATCCAAAGCAGAGCATTCCCTAAGGGGGATTTGAGGAAGAAGGAAGGGGATGCCAGGCCGCTTCCCAGAGGCGGGGAGTGGGGCAGACAGACACGGAGCTCCCCAGATTCTCAGCCCATTCCATTCCTACCTCCTCGCAGCACTCCAGAAGGTTCCTTCTCCAGGGGCCCGACACCATCTCTCCAGGCCCTGGGAAGCTTTGCGTCCTTCTCTCCCAAACTGACTCCCTCAGGCAGCTCTTAACACCGTGGGAAAAGCAGTGGCAGCAGGAGGAGGGCTGAGGCCGGGCACTTTCTTATTTTCGTCTCAACAGAATCCACAGGTGGAAGCAGGAAGCCCTTTCCTCCCTCCTCTCTCACCCTTTTCTCCACTCTTCCCTTCTCCCACCCCACCCCGGGCTATGGGTTTACGTGCTGGGGCCCAGGGAAGCCAGGGCTCCTGGGTCTTCCTTCCTGCAGGGAGGAGCAGCTGCTCCATTACTCCCTGTCACTCCGGGGAAGCAGGATCTGGTACAGGGAGCGGCTGGGCAGGGTAGGAGAGGGATGACACCATGACAAGAAGGGACTCTCAGCTTTGGACCAGAGCCCCGCGTCAAGCAGTAGCAGGGGATCGAGCTTGTCAACGAGAGCGCATCAGATTGTCGCGATGCGTGCGGAACCGAGATGTGAACTGCTCTGCACACACTGTCGCAGTGTCCAAGGCCCTGGCCTTCCTTTTCCACAGGTGGGGTGGTAAGGCCAGTGACCAAGGAGGGCACGGGCCGGGCCTGCCGGGGGGCTGGTGCCTGAAAGGAGGAGAGCCTGGTGTCAGAGGAGCACTTGGTCCTTAGAAGAAGGGAGGAGCATTCAGGAGGGGCCGTGCACACCTGTATCTCTCTGAATACTGCCCTCTTCCTGCAGTCATGCAGCCCCGTCCTCTTCTTGGGCTTGTCCCAGCCCACAGTTTCATCTCCTTGCTTCGCTGACTTGAGTGCTGTCACCCCAGCAAGCCTGGCTCGATTCCTAGACAAAGTCAGTTCACGCCCAGCGCTCCTGTGGGCCCCGAATGAGGAGGCCCCACCTCCTCCTGCCAGCCGACCCCCATCCCTGCCGCCGTCAACACTGTCGGGAAAATCATAGTTGGTTCCTGTTTTCATTCAGAGTTCCTGCCATTTGCGGAGCCTCTCTCTTTCCCAGTGTCCCCCTAACTAC
>NW_012149775.1:256764-257652 GCF_000956105.1 Propithecus coquereli
TCGTCCTCAGTGGTTCCTGGGTCTGTGGTGACATAGTCCTCAGTGGTCCCTGGGTGTTTGGTGACATAGTCCTCAGTGGTCCCTAGGTCTGTGGTTACATCATCCTCAGTGGTCCCTGGGTCTGTGATGACATAGTCCTCAGAGGCCCCTGGGTCTGTGGTGACATAGTCCTCAGTGGTCCCTGGGTCTGTGGTGATGTCCTCAGAGGCCCCTGGGTCTGTAGTGACATCGTCCTCAGTGGCCCCTTGGTCTACAGTAGCATCGTTTTCTCTTGTTCTCGAGTCTTTAGGGCTGGTCTCTGGGCCATTAGTGGAAACATTTTGGCTTATTCCTACTCAGAAATAATCTCATTTAATATGGCTTGTCAGTGGCCTATCCTCACGTGCTCTGCTTGGTATTTGTCATAATTATCCTTCCATCAAATGACACTTCTCCCAGGGTAGTGCGGTTAGATTTGTTTGTGTTAAGGATCATCTGTTATTTTTTATTTAATTCTGGTGAACATTTCGCAGAAGGAATCCTCTTGCACTACACTGTGGACTGTCCAGAGCTAGGCCCGTCCTGACAGGGTCTGCTCCCCAGCCTTTGATTCTGTCCTTTCTGTTCACGGAACAGTAAATGTGACTCCTCCGCACTCTCACCCCCTCTGAGTTCATGTTGCAGAACTGGCCCCATGTTCGTATGTGTCCCCTCACATCCAGTGCCAGGGTTCTGGCGAGCCCGCGGGGCAGAAGCTGTGATTCACGGTCGAGATTAAACTCAGGCATGGCTTAATGTGTGACTAAGAACCAGACGCTGGGGTCAGGCGTGGGGCTGAAGAGGCAGCGTTGCAGGCAGGTAACATTGGAGGTGGTTTGGGGCGGGTTGGGGAGGAGTCTGGGGGATGCA
>NW_012149775.1:260047-263048 GCF_000956105.1 Propithecus coquereli
GACAGTCACATGGAGAGCTCCCATACGTCCCTCCCCTGGCCTGCGTGTGCCCGCACGTCAGCACCTCACGTGGTACAATTAATCATATCTGCAGAACTAAGAAGTGACACTATACAATTATTGAAACTAAGGAGGTATCATTGGTACACAACTATTAACTAAACCACAGAAGTTATCCAGATTTCACGCATCTGCCCATTACCGCCCTCTGTCTATTGCAGGATCCGCTGCGGGATCCCCGGGCACTGGTTCATCAGCTGAGCTCAGGCTCCTCCGGCCAGTGACAGTTCCTCTGCCTTTCTTTGTCTTTCGTGACGATGACACTTTTGAAGAGTCCTGGTCAGATATTTTACAAAACGTCCCACAACTTCGGTCCGCCTGATTTCCGAACGAGCCGGTGGAGGCTGTGACCTACGGGGAAGGCCACCACCTACGGGGAAGGCCGCCACCCTGCTGGGCACTCAGCACAGTTGCCAGGGCAGTGACATCAAGGTGACCTATCACTGGGGATGTCCACCCTGGTCACTCCGTCACGGGGCTGTGAGATGGAGTCCCCACCACAAAGTCACTGTGTTTCCCTTTGTAATTATTAAATATTTGGGGGAGATATTTGAAACAATGCAAATATCTTGTTTTTGCTTAAACTTTCACCCACCAATTTTAGCATCCATCAGTGCGTCAGTTACTGCTGTGGGTTCTAATGGTGTTCCCCATTCCTTCTATACTTATTTTATTCTTTTTAAAAATTTTTGTTAATTATACAAGTAGTATAAATTAGAGTACCCCAGGAGGAAACGTGTAACTTGACCAAGGGGAGGGGGTCTGACTCACACGGAAGGTGACATTTGGATTATGAAGGGTTGGCAGGAATTCTTTTGTAAGGAAAGTCGTGCCTTCTCTCAGCTATTTGTTTATATCAGTATGGACTCATAGCTATTTATTTTGTTCCAGGAGTTATGATCCAGGGCTATCGCTATTTATTTCGTTGCTCAAACTTTGGCAGTTGGAAGCTCTTTCAGGTTGGCTCCAGAACCTTAGTATCTTCTATCCCCTTTTAAAAGCACTGTCTTGTGTTCTAGCATCACAAGACGCTCCATGCTCAGTCTGCATTTTTTCTGTCCAGGCCCTGGAATCAACCATTTCTCCCCAGACCTGCGGATCCTCTTTTTGTTAGAGAATAGTATTTAGAAACCAAGACCTGGGTACGGACGTGCTTACTGCTAATGGCTGTCACTGCTTCTTGCTCCCCACGGAGTCAGAGCTAAGAAATACATGTCTCTGTACTAACTCGTCCTCAAACACATTTCCATATTTATTTCTGTAATCATCTGTTGGCATATACAGATTGAGTATTCTTTATCCAGAATGCTTGAGACCAGAAGTGTCTTAGATTTTGGATGCTTCTGAATTTTGAAATATTTGCATATACACAGTGAGATATCTTGGGGATGGGACCCAAGTCTAAACATAAAATCCATTTATGTTTTGTATACATATTTTATACAATATTTAAATAATTTTGCTCATGAAACCAAGTTTGTGTACATTGACTTGTGGCATCATTTTGGCCCTCAGAAAGTTTTGGATTTTAGAGCATTTCAGATTTCCAGATTAGAGATTTTCAACCTGTATGTTAAACACAAGCATGAGCGCATTTTGACACCTCCAGCTCCAATCCAGCAACATGGGGTTCATTCTAGCCTCTCTTCTTTCCTTATTTCTAACTCCTTTCTCTGATATGGCTCTCATTATCAACAACATTTTTTACTTATGTGTTCAACCCTGATAAACAAATAATGGTCTCAGAATTGCTAATTCATACCCATGTGAGAAACAAATTTACCAACTCAAATACATTGTTCGTATATAGTTTATTTTGTCATTAGCCTTATGGCCAAACACTGTTTTTCAAGATTATTTAAGCCAGCTCCTTCTTCCGAATCCGCTTGACTGTGGTTATGTGATTAGTCACCAGAGTCTGCATTCCCTCTCCCCCATGTCCTGGTTGATTGGCTGAAGTTCCACACAGTAGAATTCACTCTTTGTGGTGTATAGTTCCGTGGATTTCGACAAACGATGGCGTCGTTTATCCGCCACACTAGGTCCTTTGGGGTCCTCCAAATACCTCCACACTGACGCTTTGTCGCCAGCCCTTCTCCTGACTCCCAAACGCCAACACACGGACCTGGTTTCTGTCCTAGAATTCTGCTCTTCCCGGAGTCTCATAAGAATGGAATCATGGAGTCTATAGTCTTATTGCTTTGAACATAATTTATATATTATTTGCAATGTTCATCAGAGTCAAAAATAAAGTTTTTTGTATATATTCTTATATAAAGTCTTTCATACGAAATTTTTCATAAATAAATATGTTTTCTGGAGTACGTTCTTGACGAGAAAACATGCCACGATCAAGGAGACATTCACATGCTGGCTTTGGCAGCACGTATACTAGAATTGGAACGACACAGAGAAGATTAGCATGGTCCCTGTGCAAGGACGACACGCAAATTGGTGAAGCGTTCCATATTTTTAAATAAATTAAATTTATATAAAAAATTAAATAATAAAAAAAGAAGACATTCACAGTCTCCCTCTGTCTGTCCCCCAGTCTCCAGCTGCAGCTGAAGGAGACACATTGAATATTATTTAATGGAAATAAGAAAAATCAAAGAATTAGTCATTTGATGAATTGGTTTTAAGAAAATTGCCTAGAGCTGTTAGATGAGGACCTCCCTAAAACAGTACTTTTAATAAAAGTCACTATGAATTCTGGAACTGTGGCTTTTTAAAGAAGTGCTAGACAGAAACCTCTCAAAATCCACTTTTCTTCTTGATTCCACCTCCATGTTTTGTGGTCTTGGATTTGTTTGTTTGCTTCTTTCTTTGCGAAGACATGACAACAGCCTCTTTGTTGGATTTCAGCCTCTATTTTCTGCTCACGCAGGTGATCAGAGTGTTCTTACTTGTGTCCACCATACCTTAAAATGATCTGTTGGCT
>NW_012149775.1:263098-287054 GCF_000956105.1 Propithecus coquereli
TTTTCTGTCCAGGCCCTGGAATCAACCATTTCTCCCCAGACCTGCGGATCCTCTTTTTGTTAGAGAATAGTATTTAGAAACCAAGACCTGGGTACCGGACGTGCTTACTGCTAATGGCTGTCACTGCTTCTTGCTCCCCACGGAGTCAGAGCTAAGAAATACATGTCTCTGTACTAACTCGTCCTCAAACACATTTCCATATTTATTTCTGTAATCATCTGTCGGCATATACAGGTTGAGTATTCTTTATCCAGAATGCTTGAGACCAGAAGTGTCTTAGATTTTGGATGCTTCTGAATTTTGAAATATTTGCATATACACAGTGAGATATCTTGGGGATGGGACCCAAGTCTAAACATAAAATCCGTTTATGTTTTGTATACGTATTTTATATAATATTTAAATAATTTTGCTCATGAAACCAAGTTTGTGTACATTGACTTGTGGCATCATTTTGGCCCTCAGAAAGTTTTGGATTTTAGAGCATTTCAGATTTCCAGATTAGAGATTTTCAACCTGTATGTTAAACACAAGCATGAGCGCATTTTGACACCTCCAGCTCCAATCCAGCAACATGGGGTTCATTCTAGCCTCTCTCCTTTCCTTATTTCTAACTCCTTTCTCTGATATGGCTCTCATTATCAACAACATTTTTTACTTATGTGTTCAACCCTGATAAACAAATAATGGTCTCAGAATTGCTAATTCATACCCATGTGAGAAACAAATTTACCAACTCAAATACATTGTTCGTATATAGTTTATTTTGTCATTAGCCTTATGGCCAAACACTGTTTTTCAAGATTATTTAAGCCAGCTCCTTCTTCCGAATCCGCTTGACTGTGGTTATGTGATTAGTCACCAGAGTCTGCATTCCCTCTCCCCCATGTCCTGGTTGATTGGCTGAAGTTCCACACAGTAGAATTCACTCTTTGTGGTGTATAGTTCCGTGGATTTCGACAAACGATGGCGTCGTTTATCCGCCACACTAGGTCCTTTGGGGTCCTCCAAATACCTCCACACTGACGCTTTGTCGCCAGCCCTTCTCCTGACTCCCAAACGCCAACACACGGACCTGGTTTCTGTCCTAGAATTCTGCTCTTCCCGGAGTCTCATAAGAATGGAATCATGGAGTCTATAGTCTTATTGCTTTGAACATAATTTATATATTATTTGCAATGTTCATCAGAGTCAAAAATAAAGTTTTTTGTATATATTCTTATATAAAGTCTTTCATACGAAATTTTTCATAAATAAATATGTTTTCTGGAGTACGTTCTTGACGAGAAAACATGCCACGATCAAGGAGACATTCACATGCTGGCTTTGGCAGCACGTATACTAGAATTGGAACGACACAGAGAAGATTAGCATGGTCCCTGTGCAAGGACGACACGCAAATTGGTGAAGCGTTCCATATTTTTAAATAAATTAAATTTATATAAAAAATTAAATAATAAAAAAAGAAGACATTCACAGTCTCCCTCTGTCTGTCCCCCAGTCTCCAGCTGCAGCTGAAGGAGACACATTGAATATTATTTAATGGAAATAAGAAAAATCAAAGAATTAGTCATTTGATGAATTGGTTTTAAGAAAATTGCCTAGAGCTGTTAGATGAGGACCTCCCTAAAACAGTACTTTTAATAAAAGTCACTATGAATTCTGGAACTGTGGCTTTTTAAAGAAGTGCTAGACAGAAACCTCTCAAAATCCACTTTTCTTCTTGATTCCACCTCCATGTTTTGTGGTCTTGGATTTGTTTGTTTGCTTCTTTCTTTGCGAAGACATGACAACAGCCTCTTTGTTGGATTTCAGCCTCTATTTTCTGCTCACGCAGGTGATCAGAGTGTTCTTACTTGTGTCCACCATACCTTAAAATGATCTGTTGGCTTCCTGCTGTTGCAGGACGAGGTCTTGCCCACCCAGGGCGGCATTCAAAGCCGCACAGGTGAACCTGCAGCCTCCTCTGTCTGCTGCGCTGTGCGGCCCCAAGGTCTTCTGACAGGTCACTGGCGCTGCCATGGCTGGCCTCGCTCAGCATTTCCCCTTCCTGTGAGTGCCCACGAACCCTCATAATGCAAACATCACCTCTGTGTGAGTCAGCCCCTCCTCCCCTTGGTCGGGTTACATGTTTCCTCCTGGGGTACTTTAATTTATACTACCTGACTCACTGGCCTACAAGTCATCTGTCTTCAAGTTCGTCTCCTACACCAAGCTGTGACCTACAGGCTCATTCTTGTCTCCCCAGCTTCTCAGGACCTTGTGCCAAGCAGCTATCCCGTAAACCCAGTGAAGGGATGAATGAAGAAATGAGTGAGAAAGATGACCATTATTTTAGGATAAAGGTCTGGGGGCTCTCAAAGCTGAAGAGGAGATAACTGATAGACTAGTTACTGCCTTCAAGGATACTGTAAAACAAAAAAAACCTATTATGCAGTTTTTATTTTTGTTGAGTGAAATGCACAAATCTTAAATATTCAGTCAGATGAGTCTTGACAAATTTACCTGTGTAGCTAACAGCCCAGTCAACATGTAAGTGCCCCTTCCCAAAAATCCTCCCCCTCGTGGACCTGATCTCTGTCATCCCAGATTAGCTTTGCCTGTCCTTGAATTTCGTACAAAAGGGATCATGCAGTAGGTACTCTGGCATCTGGCTTCTACACAGCTATTAAAACACTTTTGTGAATAGCATCGTAAAATGTGCCTAGAGAAACAGCTTGGTCCTGTTAGAGCTCTGCAAAGACCCAGGCAGGGAAGCTGAGAAGCTGAAGAGACTTAGCGGAGGGCGAAGCTGATAAAGCAGAGGGAGTGGTTCACTCTGGGGAGGCAGAGTCAGTGCAGCACGTGGGGCCTTCAGCAAGAGCCTGGCGCTGACACGCGGACGTGTGTCCCAGTCTGAGGCCTGGTTTTGCAGGAGCTGCAGAGAATCTAGATCCTAGCACGGCGAGCTGGGCCGCCCTTGCAGAAGCTGGGAGCCCACAGGACAGAAAGGCGGTGACTCACACCTGCAGCCTGGAGCAGACATGAGTGGCCAGGAAATGTGGCCACACCCAAGGGTGGCCCCTTAGCAAGTCCTTCCCTGCCTCACAACATGAAAGCGTGATCACTTTATCCTTCTTTAAGTTCTAGGCTCGCACAGAGACTTTTTTCTCACTATGCAACACAGATCTGTGAAGTCCATCGCCTGCCTTCCCTGTCCCCTGGTTCCATTCCTTCGCCAGCCCAGAGGCCTCAGGGCGTGGGGAAGGGAGGTGGGCAGAAGCGAGATCTCTGGACTTCACTCCGGGGATTTGAGAACTGGGAGTAACAGGGAGAGGGGGCTTCAGGGTATGGGGCACCTGTCTCCACGGCGATGTGTGCACAGCAGAGCCTGGCTCCCACATGCGGCAGAAGCATTTTTTTAATAATTCAGGCCCAGCTCCAGCCTCCTTTTCCTGGTCTGGGAAAACCCAGCAGGAGGGAGCTGTCAGGGGCAGCCCAGGCATGACTGAGGAAAACTCAGGCCCCTCCCTGGTCCTCCCTCACCCTGAGGACGGCGCAGCTGCCTTTAGGGACACTCAGGGACGCTGTGTCTCCCAGCCAGCTCCAAGGCTTCGGGAGGACACTGGTTTCTGGAATCAGTAGCAGTCGCACTGGCCCCATCTAGGACTCCACGGCAGCCTTGAGGGCGTGGGCCGAGGTCGGGGCCGTGGGGGTGGTAGAGGTCTGTGGTGAAGAGGCTTCTTAGGCACAGAGAGTTTGTCTAGAACACAGAAGGATGAGCTGCTTCAGCGTTAGCCCTCTTCCCCTGCTCTCCCCCAGGCACCCCGCCCCTGCCACCGCCCCCTCCTCAGTACTCTGCTGGCCCCTTCTTCCCTCATCGCTTTCCTCAGCGTGTCCCGGCTTCTCTGACCCTCTGTCTTGCTGGCCCTACCCTGTCACTTCTGTGTCTCGTTTTGTCACCCTCTCCTGATTTCTCATTCCCTGTCAACACCACAGCGACCCTGCCCTCTCCTCCCTGCTTGCTTCCTCACTTTCCTGCACACCCCCAGGAGAGTTTCCCACACGTCTGACACTCACGAAATGGGAGAGGAGAGTGGTGAAGAGAATCACAGCCATTGCGACTGAGGCCAGGGTGACGAGGACGACTTCCCACGGCCTCAGGTGTCCGCTAGGTCTTTCTGCACTCCCTGGAGGGGCAGTGCTTGTGCTGGTCCCATTGGAGGTTGCAGCTGATACCGTCGTGGTGGTGGTTCCACTGGAAGGTGCAGTTGACCCAACGGAGGTGGTCACGGTGATTCCAGTGGACGGTGTGGCTGATGTGGGCAAGACGGTTGTGACGTTGCCACCAGAAGTTACAGCTGATTAAGAAAGGATGGCTGGTTATTTCCACTGGCAATTCGGTTCAGTCCTGCAACTCCTCCTCCTCCTGCTACAATGATAATACTAACAGCTGTCACTTACTGAGCGCCCACTATGTTCCAGGCACTGTGCTAAGTGCCACATATACTTAGTATTCAAATCCTCCACGAGATAGGAACCATTATTACTCTCACTTTATAAATGGGGAAACTGAGGTTTGGAGAATTAAACAACTGGTCCCAGATCAAACAGTTAGTAGGTAGTGGGACAGGAATTTAAACAAAGGCAGTCTGACCCCAAAGCCAGCCGTCAATCCAAGCCCTCTTCCACATCTCAGATCTGGGGGAGTCACAAGACCTGGAGTTACAGGGGGGCGGTGTTATCCTTCTCCAACTCGTCATGAGATGCTCCAGCTAAAGACTGTTGGCAAGAACATTGAGGGCCCATGCATACGTATCGAGCTATCCTCCAACCAGTGCTGTGCCCTTCCTCTAGGAGAGAGACAATCAAAAGGGATCAGTTTGGGAGGGACCATAATGTGCATTTTTACTACTGTAGGGTAAATCTTATGAGCACAAAAGTTTGGGAGCCCCTGGCCTAAGGGACCTGAGATGGCCATAACACATGGTCAAAGGACCAGTCACCTGTAAGTTGAAGAAATAAGATCTGGGACTCAGGAAGGGACTCACCTCCTTGGTTGGCCCGTCAGGGTTAAGGTGAAACGGAGCTTCTTTCTCTCCATCTCATGCCCATTTTCTACCCTGTTCTGATTTTCCATCCCAGTAACCACCAAGCACTTGGCCTCCCAAATGCCCATACGCCCTCGCCTCATCGATGGCCCTATCTTCTGGTAAACAGGTGCTGCCCTTCACCCTCTGCATGTGTTCTTTCCTTAGGGTTGTCTGGACTAGTGCAGGGACTGCAAATTTAGATTTGGGGGAAGAATCTCAAGACCTCGTGTTGATGCTCCTGTTAGGGTTAGGGTCAGAGTCAAGAGAGAAACTTAGAAGATGAGATGAAGAACTGGCCAGTGGAGAGGGAGTAGCTTGGTTTTGTGTTGTTCAGGGGCATAAAACATATGAGTCAAAGCCATGATGGGGCAAGTTCTAGAAAGAATTAAAGCTACTTGAGCGTGGAACAACATGCTTCGTAAAATGTTTAATCAGAGGCTAAGCAACCACTGTCAGAGATGTCGGAAACGGATCCCTTCCTACCACGGGCGGTCAGACACTAACTTGAACATCCCTTCCAACTCTAATGCATCTATGTTCGGAATTGATTTATTATAGAGGAAATCAGTCAGACTTCTGGGTAGAAGAGCTGTTACTGGGAACAGAATGGAGGACAGATGTTGGGCTGGATTGGAGAGGACAGAACAAAATAATGAGTGGGAGCTAAGAGGACAGGGTGTGCATCCCAGGAGTGGTCAACGCCTTCCCCAAACTCTACTCAGACTCCAAATTATCCTCTTTTAAACAAAATCACTCACCATTTCCTAAAAGTAGCAGAAGGTGAAACAGCCGGCATGCGAGGGGAAATGCTTTTCTCTTCATCTCGAGATAGTCTGCCTGTGTGGGGCTGGAAGGGAGTCCTGTGTCCCCAGTGGGTTGCAGGCCTGGAAGGGAAAGAAAAAGAAATGAGAGTCTTAAGAGTGGAGCCTGACAGTGGAGAGCCGAGGGCTGGAGTGCTAGAGCATGGTCTCCAAAGACCGAGTCCTCGACCTGATGAGAAGCACGGCCGGGGGACTGAGTGCCTGCTCCCTGAGGCTCCCTGTACGGAATGCGCCTCTTCTTTCTCTTCCAAAGAAGGCCTTTATAGCTTCATCTGGGCTGGGCAGGGGCTGGCCATGTAGCCTGTTGTTCTCCCAGCTGTGAGCAGTCCCAGGGAGGAGGGTACCGTGGCCAGGAGGTACGTGAGGATGGAGGATGACTTGGTCCCCTTAGGTGGGGCCTGGGGAGGAGCAAGGAGTAGGACAGCTTAAAGGGGATCAAGGCTGTCAAAGTGGAGGGGACCCACCCTCTGAGGCAGAGATGGGGCTGAAAACCTGTTTTAGCTGGAGACCTCATTTCCCGGACAAGAAGTCCTGAGTGCCCGGGATGGCTGGGCAGGAGCAGGGGTGTGAGAGGAAGCCGCAGCCATTGGAACTTTGGGGGCAGGACACAAACGAATGGGCACTGGAGACCGGAGCTCTGGGCTTTGCTGAGTATGCAGTAGGTTTGCAAAGCACACCTTGAATGAGTGGGGGAAGAGAGACCCAGGGGTAGGGAAATAACTCTGTGGACTCCGGGGTCTCTGGGGCATAGGATCTGGGGTGGGGAGAGTGCGGTGTGCGGTGCGGGCTGCTGAGGAGATGGCCCGTGGTGTACTGGTGTCCGTGCCTACCCGTGTGCAAGAGTCCATTGCTAAATTTTCCGGAATTTTTGCAAAATAGCCATCATTAAAAATTAACTTGTATTAACTTCCAATGGACTAAATTATATTAAAAACAAAGGCAAAAGTACTCCAAACTCATCACTTCCTAATTAGTTTCACCATTATTTCTTCCCAGGCAGTCATGTGGGCCTCCCACCTTTTTCTGGCACCTGGTCAGGGTGGTCAGCCCTGGGGGCTCACTTGCATCCCTAGAGACCAGTTAAGCATTCAGCAGCCCACACCGGAGGGACCTGGGGGGAGGGAGGGCAGTGGAGAAGAAAGCTCCTGCTGCTAACCCTGGGCGATAGGGGTGCTCCCTTTTTGTTTTTGAGGAATTCATATGAACGTTTCCATTGCGGGGAGCCTCAGCTGGTCTTTCTCATAGGTGCTGTGCGCCAGGTAGGCTGACTGATCGAGCAAGTACCTGCTCTTTGGACACTGCCAGTCCGCCCGGGAGCTGAGAGCTTACAGCCCAAGCTCACTTAGATGCCAATGAGGCCAGCAGAGGTGGCGCAAAGGCAGCTGAAGAGGTGGGAGAGACCAGGGTGGCATCAGGGCAAGGGACTGGCAGTTCCTCCATCCACAGGTCATGGCAAAAAGCTGGGGCTGGACTCTATGGAGGTTTTGATTTTACACGGTGTGTGATCAAATCCGGCAAGGCTTCCTGGCAGAGGAAGCATTCCCGAGCATGTGGGTGTTTGGGTGAAGGGATACTCATGGCACAAGGGGCTCTGAGAGGACGCTGACAGCATTGAGACCCCGGGGGTTCACCCGCACGTATTTAGTGAGCACTGACTGTGTGCTGGACCTTGCGCTCCTGAGAACAGGCAGATCTGCATTCTTTTGGAGCTTACATTCTAGAATACGAAAGAACTGTGAATGAGTGGGCTGTAGAGGTGGGAAGGGAATGGGCTGAGGAAGAACGTGAGGTGTTGGGTGGCGAGGGGCCAGGAATGGAGATTCTAGAATGCCCTGGGAAAGGGCTTGGACATGGGGCTGCCCCGGCCTGGGATGGGAGTTCCCTGTGGGGGACGGATGAGGGCGTGGGCAGGAACCCGTTGGTGCTGGGTTCTTAACACCCTGCTCTAAGGGTACAAATACTCATAACATTTCCAAGGAGAAAGACGTGTTTTTCTCTGGAACCAACTGGAGTTAGAGAACTCCTGCCGGCTTGCTCACATACCAGCTATTTTTCTGAGTTGCAGGTTTCCCGTCTGCTTAGTGGGGATTACAATCTGAACTTTGCAGGACGGCTGTGAGGGCTAAGTGACGGTGTGCACAGACACTCCCTAGCCGGGTGTGGTGGTGGCACCTGTAGTCCCGGCTACTCGGGAGGCTGAGGCGGGAGGAGTTCAAGGCCGCAGTGAGCTATGATCATGCCACTGTACCCCAGCCTGGGTGACAGAGCAAGACCCTGTCTCTAAAAAACATAAACGAACAAGCAAGCAAATAAGAGCTCCCAGCACAGTGCTTGGCACATAGCAACCGCTTGGAAAAAGGGACAGTAACATGTCTATAGTTTTCTTCTTAGCCATTGCTACAGTCTAAAAGTCACTCCCAGTGCAGCAGTGCTGGAAGGCGAGGCCTGCGGGAGGTGTTGGTCGTGAGGCCTGCACCCTCATGAGTGGATCGATGCCATATAAAAAGGGCTTGTGGAGGTTGGCTTTTTTTTTTTTTTTTGGTCTCTTCTGCCTCGTGAGGACACAGTGTTTGTTCCCCACTTTCCTCCTGCCATGTGAGGGTGCAACAAGGAGGCCCTCACCAGACACCAGACGCCATCGCCTTGATCTTGGACTTCCCAGACAGCAGAACTGTGAGAAATGAATTTCTGTTCTTTATAATTATCCAGTCTGTGGTACTTTGTTACAGCAGCGCAGAATAGACGAAGAAGGCGGTCACACAACATCTGAAGGACACACAGAAGGAGGAAGGAGGACTCTTCCCAGAGGACTGGGGTGACCTGGGTGAGGGGGATGGGGAAGAACCTGCCTCGAGTGCAGTCACTGTGCCCACCCTGCCCCCACCAGGGGCCAGTCGCCCGCTCGACCCTGCAGTCCTGACCTGGGGGAGAGGCTGGGAATGCATTCACTGAAGATTATTTCCAGGCCTATGAGGCTGTGGGCTTCCTCCAAAGCCACTGTCTGCGTGACCTGGCCTGCTGGCCAGACTCTGAGAGGCTTTCCTTAGTTCTGTCCCCGACCAAGGCCACGACTTGTGACCATTCCTGGGAACATTTTGGTCCCCCACCTGGACTCACTCTCCCCTCATGGCTCTCTGTCTTCTTCTCCATGACCCTCTCCTCCCCCAAGGTCCCCTCCCCTAGAATGTCTCCCATTACCCAGTGGCCATGGCCTCTTCAACGACCCCCTCTGAGGCCGTCCCGTAGCCATCACTGGTGTGGTCTCTCCCACAGCTTCCTCCGCAGCCTCCTCAGTGGACACCTTGATGGCGTGACTGTGGTTTGACTCACGGTCCGTGTGACAGCTCCCTTCACAGCCAAGGCTGGGGCCCTGCATGGCTCAGTCCATGCCGAGGCTGCAGGACAACGAGCGCAGGCCTGGGTCATGGGTGCGGTAAGTGCCAGTGTTTCTCAGGGCAGAAAGATACGCCTCTACAAGAGAAGAATGCTGATATTTTGAGAGATTGATCCTCCTCTCCTATTTCGTAATCTTCCTAGGTGACTAACGTCATGAGCTTTCAATTTTCAGGGAACCCATTAATAAAAAGCTCTTTCTAATCTCCTTACTTTCTCTGTGCCTCTCTTCATATCTTTGTTGTGTTATTCTTTATTTGTCTTTCTGAGTAAACGGCAAAGGAAGCAGAAATCAAATAAAATAGTGAGCTCCCTGTGCCTGTCCACTCCCACTGACGACGCTGCATCCACGCAGCATAGTGGGATTCGCCAACAGCCCAGTGTCCAGGGATGGACTCTCACCAAAGGACAGAAATTAGTCATTGCATTAACTAAACAAATGTGCGTTTGTGAGACCACGGACAACACCCTGGATAAACCACAGTTTTGAAATCTGTTGTATAGCCTTGCAGTTAAGAGCATGGATTCCTAAATTTAAAAAAAAAGAATCCTGGGTTGAGTTCTAACTCTGCTGTGTGCCCTTGAGTAAGTTACTGAACCTCTCTGTGCCTCCAGTGTCCTTGTATATGAAATGGAGATAATAATAGCACCTTTTTCATAGGGTTGTTTTTGAGGGATACAATGAAATAGCACATGTAAAACATGCTCACAGTGCCTGGCACAAAATAAGTGCTTAATTAATATTAACTGTGATTATTATTGCCATTTGTTGGTCTTTTTTTTTTTTTTTCTGAAACAAAGTCTGGCTCTGTTGCCCAGGCTAGAGTGCCATGGTGTCATCCTAGCTCACAGCAACCTCAAACTACTGGGCTCAAGCGATCCTTCTGCCTCAGCCTCCCGAGTAGCTGGGACTACAGGCATGTGCCACCATGCCCGGCTAATTTTTTCTATATATTTTTAGTTGTCCAATTAATTTCTTTCTAATTTTAGTAGAGACGGGAGTCTCACTCCTGCTCAGGCTGGTCTCAAACTCCTGAGCTCAAACAATCCTCCTGCTTTGGCCTCCCAGAGTGCTAGTATTACAGGCGTGAGCCACTGCGTCCGGCCAGTATTTTTCATTTTGACAATCTCTACATTTCATTGTTTCCAATTATGACATCCTTAAATGCTGCTGTTTCCATGCATTCCACACACACCCCACCCCTGCCAACCTGTGGTCTATGGTCCCCAACAGCTTGTTCATTAACCAGTCACAGATACTCGCCAGGCAAATCCTACCAAGAGGATGACAGCAGGCACAGCTGAAGAGGAAGTAGCAAGGACGATGCCCAGGACTGAGAATATCCACCTGGTTTGACCACGGCCACCGGGTGTACACAGTGGCAAAGACCAGATCTGCTCTGTGTGACATTCCAGTTTTGGGAGCAGCCGTGGTGCCCAGCACAAGGTGACAGTCCTGTCCAGTGCTGCTGTGCCGTGAGAAGCGGTGTTCACACATATACCCGTGGGGGTGTGCCTGGGTCACAGGTGAGTGTCGTCTTCCAGGGCTGGCATCACCTGAGACAGAAGTGGTCCCAGAGCTGGTGATGACGGGGGTGGAAGTAGTTGTGTCCTTCCTTATGATGGTTGGACCTTGACTTAGGGACGCCCTTGTTCTAATAGTCGTTGTAGTCGTTGTAGTTGATGGTTTTTTGGTGGTGGATGATTCTTGGGCAGAGATTTCGTTCCTGTTGTGATGATAGCAGTGCCGGAGTTAAGGGTGGGTGTGCCCAATCTGGCGGTGGTTGTGTCCTGGACAAAAGTGGCTGTGCTAGTTTCCGCAACGGCTGTGGCTAGGACATGGTGATTGTGCCTATTTGGCAATGGTTGCACTTTGGACGGAAGAGGTCTGTCCTACTTCAGTGGTGGCTGAGGCTTGAGAAGAGGTGACGGTACCTGTTTGGAAATGGTGGCATCTGGGGTGAAAGTCGTGCCGGTTCCCACGATGGTTGTGTTCAGGGCTTCATTAAGGCGGCTGTGCTATCCCAGGTGTGATGTACTTTGAGCAGAAGTCACTGTGCCTGTCTCAGTGCTTGCTATGTTGAGCAGAGGTGGTTTATCTTCCAGGGAACACAGTGTCTGGGACGCAGGTGCTTGAGTGCTTATGCCTTAGTTAGGGGTTGTGCCTGTTCCTTGCGCTGTCATGCTTTGGTCCAAGGTGGCTGTTTTGTAGCAGCAGTGTCCTTGTCAGAGACCGAGCGGTTGGCTCTGTTCTAGGGCTCATGGGGCTAAGATGAGGTGACCCAGGCCGTTGCAGTGGGGGTGGATTTGGGCAGTAGTGGTTATGCCTGTTTCCTCCGCCCACGACCCTGAGGTGGAGGAGGAGGCGTCCATTCCAGCCAGAGTGGAACCTGAGACGAGAGTGGATGCAGCTGCTCCGGAAGTGCTTTCTGTGCCTTTGGCAGAAATGCTAACGCCAGCTCCAGGGGGCCTGGGTTATTTCCACTCCTGGGCTGGTCTTCCCTGAGACAGCGGTGCGAGTGTTGACCAAGATGGAGGTGGTGTTTTGTGTCCGGTGGAGACTGCGGCATTCAGGAAGGGCCTGTTTCCAACTCAATGGTAGCTCCTCCTCCAGACCGCCTGTGAGAGCAGGAGGACGTGCCTGAGGGGATGGCAGGCCGTGTGGGGCCATCCTCAGTTCTGGCCGGAGCAAGGGACTCCAGCTGGGGAGACCAGGAACAAAGCAAGATGTGGATAGAAAAAAACACCTAAGATCCTCTCTTTACTCAAGCTAAACCTTTTCTTTAAATTTGCCCTCCAATTTTTAAAGCATATACTTCATTTGACAATGCAGGTGATAGAGTTATATATAAACTAGTCTATAATTATTACTTGTTTACATTTATTTTTGCTTCAGTTTCTTTTTTAATTGTTTAACTTTTACTTTTTGATTGACAAATAATAATTGCATATTTTTATGGAGTACAATGTGATGTTTTGATTTAGGTAAACATTATGGGTTGATTGTGTCAGCCTCATTAACATAGCTATCACCTCACACAGTCTTTAATTGTTAAGACCTGAAAATATTTGAATTCCCAGAGGGATGGGATTCAGCCAGACCTGCAGGTCCATTATCGGCCTGCATGGTGGCCTGGTTTGCTTCTCCCTTAGGTCAATGGCACTCACGGCCACCTGCATCTGGTGGGCACCCTCAGGCATTATTAGAGTTAACAGGGATTTGAAATCTGGCAGCATTTGTGAAGGAAACATGGTCACTCGCATTAGGGACTTGGTACTAATTTGGAATTGAGGGTGGATTGAAACTGGGATTTCCCAGTTGGGTACACGACATGCATCAACCAGCTCCTGCCATCCAGAGTACCCAGGGAGACGAGGCCCAGTCCCTGTCCCTGACCAGGGAGACGAAAGTGTTTTGCTTTAAGGTAAAGGTGGAATTAACACTGTGGTCCAAAGAATAAGGTCAGTACCGAATTTTGCAAAAATGAGCAAAAAAAATATAATCATCATTGCTTCTGGAAAAGGAATGAGAATTTGGGGACACGATGCCTGGTACAGGGGACCCCAACTCCTTTAGGCTTTCTGGGCCTCTATATTCATCTCTGCGATAAGCCAGTAGTTTACTTATCCAGTTCCAAGGGGCCAAAGAGAAGCAACAATAGGAACCAGGTAGCTGAAGAGAACTTTCCTCCCTTCCTCTAGGGGGATGGCTGCGTTCCAGAGGAAAGATGGGCTGCAGAGGCGGGAGAGCCAGGGCCAGGTGCCTGGGTGTGAACGGGAAATGAAATTGGGGGCTGAGGGTGAAGGCCAGCCAGGAGCTGCCGCGGGCAGGTGAGCGCGGGAAAGCGGGAGGCTGGGCCCTGGCGCCACAGAGCACGCCACGTCCTAGCTTATTTTTTCTCCACCTGATTATAGCTGTGGCAGTTATAGCTGCTGCTGGGTAGAGATGCCAGCATTTCTAGGCTCCGCGTCCCCTCCCCTGGGAGGAGCGATTCTGGGCTGGGCAATGTGGTTATTCAGGACTGAGGTAGGTCCGAGGGTGGACTTCTGTTTGGACAGAGGCGTGTATGGTGGCGTTGGGGGAGAAAGAGGACAGTCAGCAACAGGGGGAAAGCAGGAGGCAAAATTGTTGGATTTGAGGAGACCACTCTTTGAGCCAGAGATAAGCAGAAACCTGTTTGCCTTACGTATGTCTCATTTCCAGAGCGGGAGGAAGGAGGAAGAGTAGAAAAGGAAGTTAGTTGGTCTAAAGGTCACTGGGTTCCCGTTCCATGACAGCTGGGAATTTGGAAGGCACGAAGATGCCTCTCCCGCAACGTGAGGCTTTCTCCACGGCACTGGTTTCTAAGGGCCAGGCCGCACCTGCTCTGTGTCCGATCTTCTCCACAGCCTCGCTGAGTGCGGGGCGGTGGCAGCGAGTGCTGGCGCTGCCTCATACCAGCTTGCAAGAGTTGATTACTAAATTTTCGGGAAATTTGTGAGCCAGCTGTTAAACACAGGCATTGTTAAAAATCAAATTATAAGAGGGTGTGCGTGTGTGGCGGAAAAGGGTATGTGCGAACTCTGTACTTTCCACTTAATTTTTTTCTTAACAATTCCGCAAAGATGCAAGTTTGAAAATATCTACATTTTGGAAGAACTCTTTCCATGATTGAACTAAGTAAAACTAAATACCACTCCTAGTCAATGGCCTCTCGTCAGGGCCACCTGTGAGGCTGAATTCACACTACAACTCAATACAAGATGTAACCATAATAGGTTGGTGCCAAAGCAAAAAGTCACAGATCTCTGGCTCCAAAGAAAAGTTAAAACTGGTGAAAGGAAATGTCAAAAATAAAGTATTTGTACTTTTAACTTTTTTTTCAATTTTGAATTTAAGATACAATCTTCAGTCTCATATACGTATACATTATGAGGTATGGTTGCAATCATAGTTTAGCAAAATGAAGAACGTTTGATTATTTTTCGGTAGTTCGTTTGTTTTTTCTTACATCCATGACATTCACCCATAGACATTTACGTCCCTGGCTTCTGCAGACGTTGGAGTTTTCTTTCTTTATATTCTTTTAACTACTTTATTGAGGTATGATTGACATGCAAGAAGCTGTACATATTTAATGTGTGCAACTTGAGGAGTTTGGAGACGAGTCTACACCTGTGAACCATCGCCACGATCTATGCCACGTATATGTCCATCACTTCCAAAAGTTTCCTTCTGTCACTTTTATTTATCATTATTATTTGTGTGTGTATGTGTGTGTTGTGTGATAAGACACTTAATATAAGATCTACTCTTAGAAAACAATATTGTATTGTACACTATGCTGTGTGGTAGATCTCCAGGACTTACTCATCTTGCGTAACTGAGACTTTGTGCCCTTTGACAAATACCTCCCAGTTTCTCCCTCTCTCCAGCCCCTAGCAACCACCCTTTTACTCTCTGCGTCTATGAGTGCTACGATTTTAGATTCCTCCTCTTAGTGGGATCGTGTAGGATTAGGCCTTCTGTGTCTGTTTCATTAAGCATCACATCGTCATACATGCTGCCACCGATGGGGGAATTTCCTTCTTTAAAGGCTGAATAATATTCCATTGTATGTATATACCATATGTTCTTTATCCATTCCTTTGTTGAAAGACATTTATTTCATTTCTGTACCTTGGCTGTTGTGAACAATGCTACGGTGAACATGGGAGTGCAGATGTCTCATCAACATACTGATTCAATTCCTTCCAGTATATACCCAGAAGTGGGATGGCCGAATCACGTGGTATTTCTGTTGTTAGTTTCCTGACGAATCTCCATACTGTTTTCCATATGGCCGCACTAATTTACGTTCCCGCCAACAGTGTGCGAGAGTTCCTTTCCCCACATCTTCACCGAGACTTGTTATCTTTTGTTTTTTTGACGAAAGCCATCCTAACAGGTGTGAGGTGATACCTTACTGTGGTTTTGATTTTCAGTTCCTTGATAATGAGTGATACTGAGCACCTTTTCATATGCCTGTTGGCTATTTGTATGTCTTCTTTTGAGAAATGTCTGTTAAGGTCCTTTGCCCATTTTTAAATTGGGTTGTTTGGTTTCTTTGCTATTGAGTTGTGGGAGTTCCTTATATATTTTGAATATTAACTCTTTAACAGATATATGGTTTGCAAATATTTTCTCCCACTCTATAGGTTGCCTTTTTACTCTATTGTTTCCTTTGTTGTGCAGAAGCTTTTTAGTTTGATGTAATCCCATTTGTCTATTTTTGCTTTTGTTATTTGTGCTTTTGGTGTCAATAAGAATCATTGTCAAGAAGCTTTTCCCCTATGTTTTCTTCTAGGACTTTTAGGGTTTTGGGTCTTATGTTTAAGTCTTTAATACATTTTGAGTTGATTTTTGCATATGGTGTAAAACAGGGGTCCAATTTCATGCTTTTGCATGTGGATATCCAGTTTTCCCAATACTATTTGTTGAAGGGACTATCCTTTATTGTGTATTCTTGGCGCCCTGGTCAAAGATAAGCTGACAGTATATGTGTGGGTTTATTTCCATATGCTCTATTCTTTTACATTGGTCTATATATCTCTTTTTATGCCAGTACCATACTGACTTAGTTATTGCAGCTTCATATATATTTTGAATCAGGAAATCCGATGACTCTAACCTTGTTCTTGTTCAAAATTGCTTTTGCTATTTGGTGTCCATTTTGTGTTTCCATATAAACCTCAGGATTTTTTTTATTTCTGTAAAATATGTTGTCAGGATTTTGATAGAGATTGCATAAAATCTGTAGATCTCTATGGATTACCCATAGAGACATTTTAGCAATATTAATTATTCGAGTTCATGAACACAGGATGTCTTTCTGTTGATTCATGTCTTCTTCAATTTCTTTCATCAGTGTTTTATAGCTTTCAGTGTACAAGTCTTTCAAATCCTTGGTTAAGTTTATTCCTAAGTATTTTATTCTTTTTGATGCTATTTGTAAATGGGATTGTTTTCTTAATTTCCTTTTCAGATAATACATTGTTAGTATTATAAAAATGCAACTAATTTTTATATATCAATGTTGTATCCTGCAACTTTGCTGAATTTGTTTATTCTAACAGTTTTTTTTTTTTTGGTGGAGTCTTTAAGAGTCTCCTAATATAAGACCATGTCATCTACAGAGATAATTTTATGTCTTCTTTTCTGATTTGGATGCTTTTAATTCTTTTTCCTGCCTAACTTGCTCTGGCTAGGACTTTTAGCACTATGTTGAATAGAAATAGGCATCCTTGTCTTGTTACAGATCTTAGAGAAAAAGCTTCAAGTTTTTCATCATTGAGTATGATGTTAGCTGTGGGCTTTTCATATATGGCCTTTATTGTGTTGAGGTAAGTTTCTTCTATATCTAATTTGTTGAGAGTTTTTATTGTAAAACGATATTGCATTTTGTCAAATGTTTTTCCTGCATCTATTGAGATGATCATGTGATTTTAATTCTTCATTCTATTAGTGTAGTATATCACTTTGATTGATTTATATATGTTGAATCGTACACGCATAATCCCAGAGATAAGTCCCATTTGGTCACAGTGTACGATCCTTTTAATGCTCTGTTGGCTTCTGTTTGCTCATATTTTGTTAAGAATTTTTGTGTCCATGTTCATCAGGGATATGGGCCTGTAGTTTTTCTCTTCTTTTTTTTTTTTTTTTTGAGACAGAATCTCACTGTGTTGCCCGGGCTAGAGTGCCATGGTGTCATCCTAGCTCACAGCAACCTCAAACTCCTGGGCTCAAGCGATCCTTCTGCCTCACCCTCCTGAGTAGCTGAGACTACAGGCATGCACCACTATGCCCGGCTAATTTTTTCTTTATATTTTTAGTTGTCCGATTAATTTCTTTCTATTTTTAGTAGAGACGGGGTCTCCCTCCTGCTCAGGCTGGTTTCAAACTCCTAAGCTCAAACAATCCGCCCTCTTCGGCCTCCCAGAGTGCTAAGATTATAGGCGTGACCCACTGCGCCTGGCCAGTTTTTCTTTTCTTGTGGTATCTTTGTCTGGCTTTGGTATCAGGGTGATGCTGGCCTCCTAAAAAGGGTTAGGAAGTGTTCCATTTTTTGGAAGAGTTTAGAAAGGATTGGTATTAATTATTTTTTAAATGTTTAGTGGAATTCACCTATGAAGCATTCTGGTCCTGGGCATTTCTTTGTTGGGAGGTTTTTGATAACTGATTCAATCTCCTTATTTGTTATTGCTCTGTTCAGGCTGTCTATTTCTCCTTGATTCAGTCTTGATAAGTTACATGTTTCTGGGAATTTATTCATTTCTTTTAAATAGTTCAATTTATTGGCATGTAATTTTCCATAATAGTCCCTTATGATCTTTTTTATTTCTGTGGCATCGGATATAATGTCCCCTCTTTCATTTCTGATTTTATTTGTGGTCTCTTTTTTCTTGTCAAGGGTTTGTCTGCTTTGATTATCTTTTCAAAAAACCAATGCTTTACACAAAGAGTGCAATGCACACCACCCAAAGGATGGACATATTTGAAACTCAGACTTGGGGGGAGGGGGGGCAAGGGCAACATACGTAACCTAAACATCTGTACCCCCATAATATGCTGAAATAAAAAAAAAAAAAAAAACAATGCTTAGTTTTGTTGATTTTTTTTCTGTTGTTTTTCTATTCTCTATTTCATTTATTTCTACTTTAATCTTTATCATTTCCTTCTTTCTGCTAACTTTGAGCTTAATTTTTTGTCTTTTTCCAGTTTCTTGAGGTGTAGCATTAGGTTGTTTATTTGAGATCTTTATTCTTTTTAAACATAGATATTCATTGCTATAAACTTCCCTCTTAGTACACTTTTGTTGCATCCCATATGTTTTGGTTTATCATGTTTTTGTTTTCATTTGTCTCAGGACATTTTCTAATTTCCCTTTTTTTTTTTTTGACCCACTTTCAACTAAATTTTGCTGTGAACATAAAACTTCTCTAAATAAAGTCAATTTAAAAAATTAAACTGTATAAACTTGCAATTAAAATTATATTTAAAACAGAGTAATAAATAATCACTTCCTAATTTGTTTTTACTATGTGTTACTATATACTGGTTTGCTACTGTGCATCTCGTCACAGCTCCTTCCCGGTGACAGCGTGCTGGTGGCTTGAAATGGGCCATCCTGAGAATATTTACACCTCGGAAACCAGGAAATGCTACCAATCAGGGCTTTTCCATGGAGAGGTAGTTGTTAAATATTTACCAGCACACCCCCAGTAGGAGGACGCTGGGCGAATTTCTCACTTCCTGTAGCTGGGGGTACTCCAGGTCTCCCTAGCCACACTCTGGTGGAGGGTTTTGAGCAGGGAGCCAACGTCCTAACTCAAGATCCAAACCCCACGTACATATGAGGAGTTCAAATTTACATGGTGCAATCTACATGTACAAGAAAAATACATAGCATCATTTGATGTAATTGATGTCACCTGCCTTTGGAGCCCTGTTCTTGGGGATAGAAGGGTGTGATGAAGGAGAGATGTGGAGAGAAGAACCTACGTTTGATGATTAAAGTTACTTCATTCCAGTGATAAAACATTTTTCTTTGGACTGATGTTCTCCCTGTGGGAAGTTTCAAGGGCTCTCCGTTCTACCCCTTACTCCCGAGAGGGCTCCCTGCGGAAGAGGGAGTATATGCCTCCCTGTGGCGGAGAAGGAACTCCTGTCTCACAAGCTGCCTTTAGACCTTTGTGGTCTCTCCTGGACGCCTTCTCATGCCGCGGAGTCACCGGCGTCTTGTGCTGTTTCAGCTGAAGATGCCATCTAGTCTTTGGGGGGTGGTGGCAGCCAACATTCCCCCTGTGGCCTCCGGCTATGCATCCCAAACTCCACTGCCTCTTTGTCATGACCTCAGGCCATCACTGATTCTCTCAGCTCCCCCTTGATTTGTTGGGACCTCTTAACTACTTCCTTCACCCAAATGGAGAGGGCAAAGTCTCTGGCCCACTCAACTGATGCCATTTCTGATCTACAACGTGGGTAGTGCCATTTTGCTGAGACACGGGCACCGTTCTGGATGTGGAGTTTCTCCAAGGAGCTTGAGATTGTTCTGGGGCACATTCCAGAAGTGAAGCAGAACCTCCTGCTCACGAACTTTCTGACCTGGGCCGGTCCAGCCCACCTTAGGCAACCTGGTCCGGAAGGTCACCGTATTAATGGCGAACTTAGCGTGGACACCTGACCGGCATAGTGCACTACAACCTGGAACTCCTGGGCTCAAGTGATCTTCCTGCCTCAGCCTCCCAAGTTCCTCCCAAGTAGCTGGGAATACAGGTGTGCACCTCTGCACCCAACTCAAGAACTTTCTGAAGTTCTTCAGTTGTTTGGAGCAATACCCCTTGGAGCTTCAACTTTGAGAGACTGGGAATCAAATGCCCATTTGAAAATCATGGACTTTTAGCTCTTTCCTGCCCACCTTGTCCTGCTTGCTCGTAAAGATGGGTTTCTGCTTCCCCTTTCTGTCCGCCGGGGATTCTTAAGCCACGTAAGCTGCAAACCTTTCTCCTCCAGCTTTTGGCTATGTTTGAAATGGGAAAAGCTGCAGAGTTCAAAAGGCAGATTACCTAGAAGGAAAAATATATTGGGATGTGTTCTAACAATATGATCCCCATGACCTGTATGTAGAAAAACATTTACATGGCCCTGATACAACACCTCTGGAAAGGAGTGGAGGGTGGTGGTGGGGGCAGTAAGGGGGTTCTTGCCCCACCTTCCCCAATCTCCATCTGCCCCTTCGAAGCTGCCTGAACGCGCATAAAATCTAATCTAAAACAGTATGGTTGCTATACAAACACAGCTTCTACAAAAGACGCCTAAAAGGTATTTTTTTCCCCTCCTTCACAGGATATCCATGAAAAACAATCTAATGACAGCTAATGATACTTAGCTTTTATCGAGTATTCCATGTGCCAGACATTTAAAGTGCTTTACAGATATTAGCTCATTTAGTATTTACACTTACCCTGTGCTCTAGATGCCAAAATTACCCCCATTTTATGAATGTGGAAACTGAGGCACAGAGATGCCTCAGTTTACCTTGCCCAGACTCATAAAGCTAACAAGTAGTAGAGTCAGGATTCAAACCCAGGCAGTCTGGCTCCTGAGCCATGTTCTTAATCACTGTAAAAAGAAGACATCAACTGCAAACATTGCTTCCAGAACGATCCCAACTGCCCCCTTCAAACCAAATTGCATATACCTAGACCCCTCCCCTACAGAAATTCTGAAGCTTCCACAGAAGCTGCAAAGGTTCGGTCAAGTTAAGTTTAAAACAAGAACAGACGCAATATTTATCAGAAAGGACATGCCATTAGAATGAATAAGTTAGAAGCAGGTTGCCCTAGCAAAGCCAACTGGAAGAGATTGTATTTGGATGCCGGTTTTGAGTCAGTCCTGACAATCAGGAAGAGACCAGGATGCGAACAGGCTGAGAGCTTAGAACTTTCATTTACAGATGAGAGGCTACTTTACCCTAGTAGTAGAAAGCTTTGGATCCAAACACTGGCATACAAATAGAAAAATTATAGAAATATAGTATCATTTTGGAATTTTTCTTTGTCCAACTTAGGCAAAAAAAAAAAAAAAAAAGGAAAAAAAGTCCTATTTATGATTTCCTGAATTACAGATTCTCTCTGCCCTGTCCTAATTCAGATCACCCTCAGGTGTCCAGACAAGAAGTCTACTTTCTCTCTCTAGTTTTAATCTCCCATCTCCAGTTCCACTGCAGCCTTTCCCACTTTGTTTATTGGCACTTGGCACATTTAACATCCTTTCGTGCTTTCCCCTGGATGGCAGAGACCTTGAAGCTACATTTCCCAGGCTTCCTTGACAGGAGGCTCCAGGCACATTTTATGTCCCTGCAGTAAGATGAACACTCACAAGACTCAGCTCTGCAGCAGCGATGGCTGGACGCATGCATGGGCTTCCCGGGTGAGGATTTTGCTGTGGTCTGTGCGTTTTCCGGTCTCTCGTGCTCTGGGGGCTGTGGGGGAGTGGGGGAGCCGGCAGTTGTCTGCACGTCCCTGCCTCTGCGTGACAGCAGATCTCTGCTCTCTGTGGCAGTGAACCTGAAAGCTTTAGCTGTCATCCTGAATTTCACTTCTCCGGTTTTCCAAGTAGTTTTATAAGCACATATTTCTTGTACTAAATCTCTTCATGCTTGAAACATCCAAAAAGGTTCCGGTTTCAGAAAGGAACCCCGAAAAGTAAGGGAATTGGGAAAAAAAAAAAATTCAAAAAACGAACCTCAAAAAGGGAAACCGGGAATTTACCTGACCAATTTTGGCTATAAAAGATGGGACATTTCCATTCCCTAGCAAAAGGTAGCAAAAGTGGCTTAAGTCACCACCTATGGTGGTGCCTGGAATAAAGCGATCATTGAGGGGAAAGGCTGAGAGCCCAGTGGCGGCTGGGACGGATCATGACGCTGGGAGGGCTGCCTGCCAGGACCCTAGGTGCCTCATCTTCAGTCTACTGGTGCCAGGGAACAAAGAGCTTTCTCTGACTACTCTAACAGACATGCTGATCTCTGAAAGCCGCAGGAACTAAGCATGAAAAAGACCCAGTTTGATTCCGCAGAACGGAGAATTATATTCCACTTGCATTTATGTCCTTGCCAGTATTTGTTAAGTGGATGCCCAGAATTGGGGTGGCGACCCCTGGGTAGATTTTGATGAGTCTGAGAAACTTGAGCCCCCACGTCCCACTGAGCTTCCTTGCCCCCTCCCCACATGAGGACGTCACTTTCTCTGGCTTGAAGACCCTGTATGACCTCCCTGAGGTGCTTCTTCAGTAAGCGGGTGCAGGTTTTTCTCAGGCCCGCATAGTTTCCTGCTGCTGCTGTAACAGCACACTCAGAGGCATAACACGGCACGAGGTCATTCTCTCCCAGTTCTGAAGGGCAGAAGTCCAAAACAGGCTTGACTGGCCTAACGTCGAGATGTCAGTAGGGCTGTGTTCCTTCTGGAGGCTCTAGGGAAGGCCTGTTTCCTTGCCTTTTCCAGCTTCTAGAGGCTTCCGGCACTCGTTGGTTAGTGGCTCCTCCCTCCATCTTCAAAGCCAGCATCGTAGCATCTTCAAATCTTTCGCTGGCTCTGACCCTCCTGTGTCCTTCTTTTAAGGACCTTTGTGATTACACTGGGCCCACCCTGATAATCCAGGATAGTCTTCCCTTTGCGAGGCATAATGTAATCGTGCCTGCAAAGTCCCTTTGCCATATAAGGTACATATTTACAGGTTCTGGGGATTAAGATGTAGACATTTTGAGGGGGGATTATTCCACCTATCCAAACCCTATTTTAATACCTCTCATGGTCTCTAGGTCCATAAATGGAGTCAGAACTAGGAGCTGAAGGCAGCCCCAGCCAAGGACCTGAATTCTACAACCACAAGGACCTGAACTCTGCCACAACCACCTGAGCTTAAAAGAGAAGCCAAGCTCCAGATGAGGATGCAGTCCATCCAACACCTTGATTTTAACCTTGTCAGACTCATGACATCTGACTCACAGAACTGTGGGCTACTAAATGGGTGTCGTCTTAAGCTGCCATGTTTGTAGTAAGTTGTTATCACCAGTAGAAAATGGATACATGAGTGAACTTACCACATGTTCTAGATTCAATATATTAGCTCAAGTAGCTGGGAGTCAACCTAACAGTTTTTGTGGTTGTGTGAAATGTGGATTCACTGGTGGCCTGCATTAAATGAAGTTGAGATCCCAATATCCATTAGTATAATTAGAAGAAAAAGTCCAAAGATTTAGGAAGACAGTAACGTTGGAGTGGATTTAACATGTTCAACTCACTCACCCACTCCTTCATTATGCCCTCCCAGAAGGCGCAATTGAAACTGTCTTCATCAAGGCATTAGAAGGGAGGGGACCAGCATCCCTGGGAGCTCTGTAGTAGCTTTTTGGCAGACATAATACATCGGTGGAAGATCTGACCTTTGAAACATACTTCCTGAGTTCAGTGGGCATAGTGGAACCATCAAGAGACAGTGGCCAGGTGGTCAGGCTTCACCCCCAGAGACAAGGTGATCATGGTTACTGATGAGGGCAGCACGGCCAGAGTTGTAATCACATCTTAGGCCATGGCTAATTAATCATGCTGTTACTAGGAATAAAATAGATAGTCAGCCCACTAAAATCTTACTTGATCTTTGTAAGTGAAAATGTCTATATGGTTGAACAGTGAGCCAACTTGAGTCATTGCAGTGAAGCATCTCAGACTCTCACCTAATTCCAAGGCCTGAACCTGTTCACAGGTTCACACTAGAAATGAAGGAATGGCAGAGAGATCCAATGCCACCACCATGGGTATGTGCCATGGATCTTCCTCCTAGCTTTCAAAAGGAAGCTCCGAATATAGAAAAAATAATTTTACTCTTCGTATGGAACCAGAGAAGACCCCATATAGAAAAAGCAATCCTAGGCAATAAAAACAAAATGGGAGGTATCAATCTACCAGACTTCAAACTATACTATAAGGCTATAGTAATAAAAACAGCTTGATACTAGCACAAGAACAGGGACATTGACCAGTGGAACAGAACTGAGAACCCAGATATAAAATCATCCTCATATAGCCATCTAATCTTTGACAAAGCAGACAAAAACATACACTGGGGAAAAGAATCCTTATTCAATA
>NW_012149775.1:289164-301682 GCF_000956105.1 Propithecus coquereli
AATTTTAAAAAAGAAGAAAAGTAATATCTGTGTCGCATCAGGATGCTGTATGGAGATGTTGGGTGGCCCTGATGGAAGAAGCACAGCACAGACCCCAGAGCTTTGGGGCACCGGCATGCCGTCTTCCATGTCTCCTCCTTTCCATGCGCATCTGCTTATATTGGATCCTCAGTATATAGGATTCGTGAAACATAAGCTGCGCTTTATGAACTGGGTGTTGTCTGCACCACCAAACTATGAGGTTGGGTATACTTAACAGCACTCACCTCCCTGAGAGGAAGTGGCATCTATGAATTTGGTCCCAATCAGGTCCTCAAGGAGCAAGTGAGAGGCATGAGTAGGCGGCTCCAACTCCACTGGCATCCACTCCACCTGCATCCCGACCTCTCCCTCCGTAATCACAGTCACCAGGAGAGTCCCCACGTCCAGGTGACAGAGAAAGGAAAGATTTGTTTCATCCGGTTTGCAGATAGTTCCACCAGCACCCCCAGAGTGGGCTGCTGCCGCCTTACAGCACCACACAGGGCAGCCCTGGAGGACAGTGGGGAAGGAAACCCTCCCAGTGAGCAGAGCTTTGAGCAGCGCGCCCGCTTACTGACGGCCTGGGCAACGAGATGACCGCAGTTCCGGGGCGCCCTGATCTGTCGGCAGCGGCTGGCAGTTTGGCTGGATGACTCAGGAGGGGAAGACTATGGTGGATTGAAGTCAGGAGAGAGGAATGTGTACGTCTTTTGGGAAGGGCACAGGTGGTGACAGTATTTGTGCCCCATGTGACCATTCACCAGTGGGCACTCACTGCAGAGGAGGTCTTCAATGATCGGTTGGTGAGGTGACCCATTCTGTGGGCGTCAGCCAATCTCTCTCCAGCTGCTCTGGTGCTTGCTCAATAGGCTCGTGGATACAGCGACATGGAGGTGGGGATGGAGGGCACGCGCGGCTCAGTGAAATGACCTTCCCCTAACCAGGCTGATCCAGGCAGATACGCCCCTGCTGAGTGCTAACCTGCTAACGGCAGAGATCACTGTTGGCCCCACTGTGTGACACCAATGCCTTATTTATCATTGTGTGTCCCCAACCACATCTGCTGACCAAGGAAATCATAATACTGTGAGAAAAATGTCCCAGAGGATACTTTTCTCATTTTTAAAATTGAGGTATAACTTACACACACTAAAGTGCACAAATCTTATGTGCACATTTCAATGAAGTCTTACATATGCGTATGCCATGCAATCGCCACCCTGACAAAATACAGAACGTTCTTATCCACCCACCCCCCACCTCCAAGAAGGCTCCTGCATGCCTTCTCCTGGCCTTTCCCAAAGGCACCCAAGACGCTGACGTTTATCACAGCAGATTAATTTCGTGTGTTCTTGAAATGCATGTGAATGAATTACTCAGTGTGTACTCTTTTGTTTTGACTTCTTTTACTCAACATTGACTATCAGGTTCATTAATGATATTGCCTGAGTCCATAGCTCATTCTATTTTCACTACTGGGTAACATTCCATTGTGTGAATATGTCTAATCTACTCACCCACTCCAATGTGAGTGGGCTGTGGGGTGGTTTCCAGCTCAGCACTCTTATGAATAAAGAGCTATGGTACGTGTCTTTTGGTGGACACAGGCGTTCATTTCTGTTGTATGTATTCATGTGTACTCAGGAGTGGAATTGCTGAGTCCTAGGGTACATGTGTGTTTAATTTTAATGTTGCCAAACGTTTTCCCACAACAGCCATATCCATTTATCCTCCATTAACAGCGTGTGAGGATTCCACTGTGCCACATCCTCGCCAGTAATTTGTCAGTCATTGAAACGCTAGTCATTGTGGTGTGCATGTGTAGTGATACCTCGCTGTGGTTTTAAATTCCGTTTCTCTGATAAGCAATGATATTGAGCACCTTTTCAAATGTTCACTGATTATTTTGGTATCTTCTTTTGTTAAATATTTATCAAATATTTTGTTCATTTTTAAATTGCATTGTCTTTTTCTGGTTGAGCTGTAGCCTGTCACTTTCTGGGTAGGGGTCCCTTGTCAGACACATGCATCGCAATACCTTCTCCCGTCTGACTTTCCTTCCCACTCTCCCAAAGGTATACGCTGCTACTAGACTTCAGCGAAGTCTAAATCGTCAGACTTTCTTTTATGACCAGTGCTTTTTGTGTCTTGCTGAAACATCTTTGCCTACCTCAAGGTCATAAAGCTACTTTCCTCCCAGGATATTTTGAGGATTAAATGAGGATGCATTTAAAGGCTCCTGGGACAGTGATTGGTACAAGTAAGCACTCAAAAAAAAAAAAAATCATAAAACACTTCACAAGGAAAACTGAAAGCACAAATGGGAAAACAAGTAAGCATATGGTCCCGAAAATATGCTCTTCCTGTGTTTTGTGTTTTGTTTCTTACAGATGTCATGGTAACATTACGGCATCCTGAGGAAACACAAGGATGAGAAACCGTGGCAGTGACCGGGTGGGAGGTGGAGGGAAGACGCCCTGAAGCCGAGCGCGAGACCCCACCACGGAGCCCGAGACCGAGCAAGAATTCGCCCAGCTTCGGCTTGAGTCATCTCCACACCAGGCAAAGCCATGCCTCTCCCTCAGACCCGTCTCTGCTTGGTCTTTCCTGGTGTTGATCAAGGGCTCTGCCATCCTTTTGCTCATTCTTTTCTTGACCTTGGTCACGTCTCTCTTTGTGGTTCACATCCCTGGAACCTTTCTACGCTCCATTGTAACATTCCATTATCGTTCATTCTTTCTCTTCCCTGACCCCTCCCACTTCCAGCTTTCTTTGCCCACGATATTTTCTGCTATCCAGTCTACAGCCACAGCCATCGTGTCCTGCTGTGGCCTCCTCTGTGGCTTCCCCTGTGATCCACTCCATGGCCTCCTCAACGGCCTCCTCTGTGATCCGTTTCATGGCTATAGCTGTGGCCTCCTGCGTGTCCAGGACGCCCGCCATGATTGATTCCATAACCATCTCCATGGCCTTGGCTCGACTCACAGCCCACGCCACGTCCAAAGCCACATGCTCCTTCATGTCCAATCTCAAGTCCACCTCCATGGACCAGCTCATTTCCCAGGCTGTGGAACATTCCAGAGCCCAGGCCTGGGTCCCGGTTCAGACCAAGGCCAAGGCTGTGGTGATGGGGGTAATAAGTACCATTATTTCTCAGGGGGAAGAAAAAGTCTCTCTAAAAGAAAAAAAAATTATAAAAATTAAGTTTCTTCTCCCTTATCACTCACTATACATTCCTGTTGCAGCAGCATCGAATTTCTGCTTGTCCACGCTGCCCTTTTCCATTCTCGTCACTGCCATTCTTACTGTGATCTCTGTCTTTGAACCTGTCCTCTCCTAATTCTCTTTCTCTCTGAGAAAATAGCCTTCCCTGTTACCTTATTAATATATCCCCCTTCTGTGAACACTCCGGCCCTTGCTCTGCAGATCATGGGTCATGTGTTTCTGGACTTTGGAGACAAAGGTGAACCACATCCTTCTGGGAGAGGCACAGAGACTCATCTGAAAGGTAGTCTGTCACTTTGTTAGTCACCTGAGGAAGGTCAGGAGTGTGGAGCTGAGAGCCCTCAGAAAGCTGTCCATGCAGAACCTCGAGATGACAGGCATGACCTCAGGATCAAACCGTCCTGTGTTAAAGTCCTGGATCTGCCACTCACTGCATGTGCTAGGCAAATAGCCAAGATCACAGAGCTCCAGCTCCCTCGCTTGCAAAACGATTACAATATCCCACGGAGGTGGGATTGTACAACACACTAAATGACACGATGTGGCTGGGCGCGGTGGCTCACACCTGTAATCCACTTTGGGAAGCCAAGGCAGGAGGATTGCTTGAAGTCAGGAGTTCAAGACTGGCCTGAGCAAGAGCAAGACTCAATCTCTACAAAAAATAGAAAAATCAGCTGAGTGTGGTGGCATATAGCTATAGTCCCAGCTGCTCAGGAGGCTGAGGCAGGAAGGTCACTTGAGCCCAGAAGTTAGAGGTTGCTGTGAGCTATGATGACACCACTGCACTCTATCCAGGTCAACAGAGTGAGACCCTGTCTCAAAAAAGAAAAAGAACCCCAAAACATAAATGACACGATGCATCTTAAACATTCAGCCTTGAGCCCAGCACTTGGTAAAAACTCAATATTTGTTTTCATTATTATCTCTTGATCTTTCAAATAAAATTATAAAGCAATTTAAGATGTAATTCCAAGATGGTGGGTCTTTATTTTTCAGCCTACATATGGAGGGAGGCTGAGAGTCTGAGATGCAGAACCTTGGTAAATGGACCATATCATGCCAACCCTTTGTGGCTGTAGTGAGGTTTTGCACTTGTTTGTCCATTTTTACCGGTGGTATGTTGTTCAACACTTAATTGTTGGCTCTCGAGAGGGAACAAGTCCTGATTTATAGTGTTTGCAAATTCTGTGGTGTAAATACTTCCACCACAGCACAATTAAGCTACCAACGTCACACCACTAAGCTCAGAATTGGGAAGAGCTGCACGCTCTCTCCAGGGCCAGCACGGCCCAGCTCTCGTGTACACCACCAGTTTAGACTCTGCTTCGTGCCTCAAATGTGAGCTTACTAACAAGGTTGTAAGAGAACAGGAAAAACATAAATAAAAGAGAAATCAGTATGAGAAAAATATGTATTCAAAGATAGATCAAGACCAGAGAGCAGAGACTGTCACAGACAGACAAGCAATCGCAGAGTGCTGTGGGGACCGAAACGTGGCAGGTAGAAGATAGTCAGCGGCACTTTGGACGGCGGAACATGTTTATGCTTCTTGCTTTCTTTATGTTGACATCCCTCTTGTTCTCTTTTAGTATTTAGTGAAATGTTTTGACATGTCCAGTTGGTCAGCTGACCTGAGGGGAACCGGAAAAAGAGTATACAACGTTACTAACGCAAAAGCACCGCCAGGGAAGACGCCCCAGGGACAGCGAGCGCTGGAACGTGTGTGTACCTGGAGATCCTTCCTCCTGTGCTAAAATACTCTAACTTCCAGATTTTGTTTTACTACGAGACACGATTTTCTTTAAATACTTTCTTCTCATTTTCCCTGTTTGCACAATTTCCCTTTGCTTTGGCCTCAACGTCGTCTATTCTGTCCTCTTTCTCTACTTCCCTCTCACTTTCTCTCACTCGCTAACTCCCTCTGGCCCCAACATCATGCCACAAAACTCCTTTCTTCCTAGCACACCAACTTACTCTCCTCTCTCATTCTGGGTGTCCTAAAAGCTCTACTTGCATGAATTCCCCTCTCATGGCAGAAGGGATCTGCCTTCTCGCCAGGCCCCCTACTAACCCAGCCTAGAGACTCAGCAGACAAAGGCTCAGCCCCACCAACCACCCAGCACCAGCCGCGACTGCACCGGGGAAATGAGGATGACGCCCCAGGGCTGTAAACATCCACACGGTTTGGCCACGTTTGTTGACCTGTGTCTCACACTAACTGTGTTTGTGCCTGTGGACGCGGGGCCTGTCTCATGGGAGGTGGTCCTGACCCCAGGAGTGCTGGGCGACTCAGGGGTAGATGCTGTGTGGCCCTGACTCCTGGGATGGGGGTGGCAGGTGATGCTCCAATAGAGCATGTGCCTGGGCCGGGGCTACTCAGGGCTGTTCCAGGCACACGGTGGCTGGCAGCAGAGGTCGTGGAGTCCATTCCCGGGGCCATGGTGACAGAGATGGGCAGGGAGGTCCAGTTCCAGTGGTGCTGCTGCCCAGGAAACAGGAAACAGGCCACACAGATGCGTTTGTGGCGGAGACAACTGAAGGGGAGCGGGGCCCTTGGGGCAGAGGGGGCTGAACTAACAGGCCTGTGTTGGGCGCTCAGGAGAGGGCTTGTGGGGAAACGAGAGGGTGGAAAGTGACGCGCCTGTGGCCATGGTCCCCAGAATAGAGGAGAGTGTCATGGAGAGGAGGCAGAACATGTGGTGTTGGGGACGCTGGAGGCAGAAGGCTGAGGAAACATGACTGTGACGGACACAGAAGTAGCAGATCCCATCATCTGCGGAAGCGGCACCCAGATAGAGGTGGGTGGGCTGGGATACAGAGTGACAGGCCCTGATTCTCCTGTGACCATGGCCGCTGGGCGTAAGGAAGGCCTGGAGGGGAGATGATGGAATCAGATTCATTCATGGGTGTGGCGGTGGCAGTGGCTGGGAACAGAGGTGACATCATCTAACAGGACTGTGGCGCTCAGCAAAGTCAAGGTGCCTGTGCCTGGAACAGGCGTGGAAGAGCCTGACCCCAGGGCACAAGGCAGGCCACAGGGACAGGAGGAGGTGGGCTCAGACCAAGTGATGGGGTCTAGCATGGCAGGGGTGGTGGCGGTGGTGGCGGCGTAGGTAGCAGTGGCGGTGCCTGGGTCAGAAGTGGGTGAAATCTGGGCTAGAGCTGGGCATGCTCAGAACGAAGAGGGCGGAGGCTGACGCCAGGGCGCTGGTGGTCGCGGGCAGAGTAAAGGTGGACACGTCTGTGGTGAGCTGAGACGCTGAGGAGGAGGCCATGGGGGACGAGATGGTCTCAGGCCTGTGGGGGAGGCTGCGGTGGTCACAGATGGTGCTGTGGGTGGGGTGGTGCTCTCAGAGCCTGCGACGGAAGCCAGGCTGCTGCCAGACTCTGAAGTGACCTCAGAGGCCATGTTAGCAGCCGTGCTGGGCTCAAATGCTGCTGTGGAGGCTGTGGTGGCCTCAGAGGCTGAGGGGGAGGCTGCTGTGAGCACAGACACTGTCATGGAGGCAGTGGGAGTCTCAAAGGCTGTGGTGGCCTCAGAGCCCATAGTGGACACTAGGGTGATGTCCGGGGATGTGGTGGGCATGGACATTTTTAAGGAGGATATGGTGGCTTCAGAGGCCATGGAGAAGGCCTCAGTAGTTGCAGAGGCTGAGGTAGAGGCCATGGTGGGCACAGCGGTTATAGTCGAAGCTGTGGTGATCTCAGAGTCTTTGGTGGAGGCTAATGAGGTCACAGACCCTGCAGTGATCCCTGAATCTGTGGGGTGGCCAGGGTAGTCTCAGAGCCTGTGGTGGTCTCAGAGGCCATGGAGAAGACTGTGGTGGGCACAGGCACTGTGGTAGAGAGTGAGGTGCTCTCGGATGCTGCAGTGAGGACTGTGGTGGATTCAGAGGCTGGGGTGGTCTCAGAGGCTGTGGTGGATGTCAGGGTGGGCACAGACATTGTCATGGAGGGCGTGGTGATCTCAGTGACTGTAGCAGCGGCTGTGGTGGGCATGGATTCTGTGGTGGAGGTCAAGGTGCTCCAGAGGCTATGTGGAGCCCATTGTCGCCACAGACTCTGCAGTGGTCCGCGAGGCTGCGGTGGTCTCGTCAGAGGCCGTGCTGAAGCCTGCGGTGGGCACAGATGTTGTGGTGGAGGATGAGGTGGGCATACATGCTGTGGTGGTCTCAGCAGTTACTGGGGTGGCTGTAGAGTTTCAGATCAATATTATTCCTTCTCTTTTGTTACACCTGCCCTATACTTCCTTGTAGTCCTGAATACCTTATTAAAATACGCATTCCTTCTTTATATTCATATGTTTTCTCCCTTTCATCTGTGACTCTGTGCTATGTTTTAAAAATTTGTTTAAGTAATCACACTTTGATTCTCTATTTTGCTTTCAGAACAATGCTTTATTTTGGCATAATCCTATCCTTGTGAAATCTTAAAATGTAGTCTATCTCAAAAACTTGTATGTAAATTTTTAATTTAAGTTAATTTTATTTATTTGTAAAGATAGAGTCTCGCTCTGTCGCCTGAGCCAGAGTGCAGTGGTGTCATCATAGCTCACTGCAACCTCAAATACCTAGGCTCAGGTGATCCTCCCACCCCAGCCTCTTAAGTAGGTGGGACTGCAGGCACACACCACCATGCCCAGCAACTTTTTTTTTGTATTTTGGAGAGATGGGGTCTTGCTATGTTGCCAGGCTGTTTTTGAACTGCTGACCTCAAGCGACCCCCCACCTCGGCCTCCCAAAGTGCTGGGATTACAGGCGTGAGTCACCGCACCCAACCACTAAATGTTTTTAAAAGGTTCTATTCAAAACCTGGAAACAATCCAATTGTCCTTTATGTGGGTAGGCACACTGTGGTGTGTGTGTGTGTGTATATGTATATGTACACATACAATGGAAGACTACGCAGCAACAAAAAGGAACTACTTGATAAATGCATAACATGGCTCTGTTGGCGGAAAAACCAAATTCTGCCAAATATTTAAAGAGGTTTATTCTGAGCCAATACGAGTGACCAAGGAGCACAGTCTGAAGAAGTCCTAAGAAAGTGCACCCAGTGCAGCCAGGTCACAGTTTTGTTTTATACACTCATGGAGACAGGAATTACAGGTAAAACCATAAATGAATACATGGGGGGTAGACCTTCGTTCAGCCCAAAAAGGTGGGATGTCTCCAAGTGGCGGCTCACAAGTCATGGGTGGGTTTTAGGATCCTTTAGTTGGCAATTGGTTGAAAGAGATAAGCTTGGTCTGAAGCCTTGGAGTCCATAGAAAGGAATGCTTGAGTTAAGACAAAGCGCTCTGCTGTCTGTCACGTGGGGCTATCCCAGAGTGAGGTCAGAAAGGAAGCCACACTTTCCCAGTATACTGAGCCTGCTGTGCGGAAAATGGAGTGTGGGAGGGCAGGAGTAGGAAGCCGAAAATTGGTTAAGAACTGATTATTGGTTGAACTGGAGTGGTAGCAGGGGAGACGAAGTTATGTGGATGAATACAGGCTGTGTCCTGCAATTAGAAAAGTATAACCGACAGGAAACATTGAAAAACTGCATGGGGTAGATGACAGGAAAAGGGAGAGGTCAAGGGCAACTTGGAGCTTTGGGGCTCGGACAAAGAGCTGGATATCAGCTCTATTTACTTGAGAGCAAAGGATGAAATGGAGGCTGGAAGTGTTAGAGATTTTGAACTTTATATGCTTATTAGATATCGAGGAGACTATCTGTAGGCAGTTAGATGGCTGCACTTAGATCTCAGGGGAGAGGTCAGAGCAATATACATAACGTTGGGAGTCATCTAAATATAGATTGTATTTAAAGCCATGAGGCTGACTGAGATCATTCGTGGGGAAGAGTCTGCCAGGAGAAGAGGGCTCTAGACCAAGCCCTGGGTACTCCATCATTCAGACGTCAGGCAGAGGGGGGAGGTGTTCATAAATGGGACTGAGAAGGAACAGCCAGGAAGGAAGGAAGAAAACTCTAAATGGTGAATCAAGGAAGCCAAGAGAATAGAGAAGCTCTAGAAAAATACGCTGGTTAGCTGAGTTTTTTTGCAGAGAGACCAAATAAGATGGGGCCTGAGGTTTGTCCATTGGATTGGGGGACAATATGGAAGTGAGTATTTAGTTTATTGAGAACAGATTTGCACGATGGGGTAGATCCCAACTGGAGTGAATAAAAGAGTAAATGAGGCTGGGCATGGTGGTGGCTCAGGCCTATGATCACAGCACTTTGTGAGGCCGAGGTGGGGGGACCACTTGAGGCCAGGTGTTCGAGACCAGCCTGGACAACATAGAGAGACCCTGTCTCTACAAAAAATTTAAAAATTAGCTGGGTATGGTGGCATGTGCCTATAGTCCCAGCTACTAGGGAGGCTGAGGCAGAAGAATCGCTTGATCCCAGGAGTTTGAGGCTGAAGTGCACTGTGATGATGCCACTGTACTCCAGCCTGGGTGACAGAGTGAGACCCTGTCTCTAAATAAATAAATAAATAAATAAGTATGCATGGAGGCTTAAGGATTTCACAGAAGAATCAAAAGTAGAGAAATAACAAAAGACATAACTCTACAAGAACAAAGAACTGAAGAGATTACAACAGCAGAGGAAATACAAAAAAAAATTTTAGATAATAGACAGCAGGCGAACGAGTGGTAACTGTCCAAGAGAACAGAGAAAGCTTCAACATACAAGCCTGCATTGGGGATGAGGGCGAGTCAACCACTGGTAAGTTACTCATTCTGGAGAATTTTGGGAAGGTTCAGGAATTGCAACCAGGCTCCCCTGACGACATGGTGTGGTATGTGACTAAATACAGGAGGGATGGTTGAAACACGATGTAGCTAGGCACCATCTCTCGGCCCCAGGTCCCTGCATCCACTCAAGTAGGTAGGTAAATACACCTCTCTATCACATGAGCTTGGGATTTTATCTCTGGAGATGTTGAAACCAAAGAAACTCCGGACCAAGAATCACAGGCACTGCTGAGGGCAGGACTGAGGAACTGTACTGAAATTATGCAATTAAAGTGAATGCTTACACCCTGAACTATAGAACCCTCATTTCCTCTTCCAGCACTCAGCTTCCAGCACATTGGCAGCTGTATTTATACCCTCTGGGCAGGAATCTGGAGAATTCTTCTTGTGGAAAGAAATTAGCCTATACCAGAAAAGGCCTGCAGATACTGACATTTTGAGGGTCTTCCCAATCGAAACTACCAGGTCTCTTCTAAGTTACCCTGGAGCTAACTCTACCAGTTGACAAGCCCCACCCCTACATAGAGCTTTCAGCCACCATTTTAGTGCCTCATTCTCAAATGTGAAGGACATTATGGGATTAACAGTTATTTGAGGAAAGTCTCTAACTTGAAATATAAAGACCAAAACGAACACCCTTATTCATTTCTTTGCATCTCTATGAAGCAAAGTCAGAGACAACTGAAACAGTGCAAAGAGCAAAACCAACTTCAAATGTCCTCGGCAGGACAAGTGAAAGTATGGCACCCATGAAAAAATAAATGGAAAGATACCATTTAAAACAGGAAGCTACAGAGAGCAACAGAGATTTCTTTGAAACTTAAAAAAAAATTTGTCAAAATTTACTAGAAGAATTAGAAGACCTTAGAAGCTGAGGAAATCTCATCAAAAGAAAAATAAAATGACAGAGATGGAAGACAGAAGAAGAAACATAAGAAAATTAGAGTGCCAGTCCAGGAGGTCAAACACACAAATAATAAGATTTTTCAGAAAGACAAGAACAAAGAAAATGGATGAGAGGCAATTATCAAAGAAAAAAATGTAAGAAATTTTTCCAGTACTGCCTGACATAACTTTCTACTCTGTAAGTTCCTAATACAATGAAAGAAGAATCCACACTATAGCACCACATCATGAGATTTTAGAACAGTAATTTTAAAAATCCTAAATCTTTCAGAGAAAGAAAATGGGTCTCTTACACAGGATCAGTAATCAAAATAATAACAGACTTCACAATCTAGAATCTAGAAACAGTGGCCCAATTCCTTCAAAATTCTGAGGAAAAATGGTATCCAAGCTAGAATTCTATAAGCAGCTAAACTATGAATCAAATATGAGGCTGGAATAAAGACATTTTCAGACATATAAGGTGTGCAGACTGCTAGATCCACTTTTCTCTTTTTCCTAGGCACATGGCTAGGTTATATTTCCCAAATTCTCTGATAGCGAGGTATGGCTACATGTCTAAGTCCTGCTCAGAGGATCATGAAGGGAAGGAATATATATAACTTTCACTTCATTTGCATAAGAGTAAATACCTGTTTCCTGACTTCTGCTTGTATTGTATATTTTTAATGTTCTGTACATTATGATGTTTTGACATCTTAACAAATGTTTCTGGCTAGGGAGAGACTGCCTCTCCCAGGGTTAGCCAATTCTTAGAGACAGCAAAGGGCCCAGCCAGGAACATGTCTTTGATATATAAACTAACCAATCCAGAATCATACCTCCCCTATCTGGTCATACACTCCAGGAAACAATATTCCTCCGCTTTAATGATCCGAGAGCCAGGTATCGGGCAACTAGGAACCACCCAGTAAGCCCTCAGGAATTATTCAAACTGCCAACCCTAAACTGTTCACCCTGCCCTACTTTGCCTTTCCTGCAGAAAGCTCAATGAAAGGAAGGACCTAAACCTTGCGCTCACTTCTCTCTTCTGCCTCCTGACCACCTTGGTGTCTTTCCCATCTAGTCCAGTGTGGCGGTGCCATGGCTTCTGTCTCTAGGACCCTGAATATAATAGCTTCTTTTTCCTGAGCCTCTCCTCTTGTGGGGGCACCTGGACTGACCATGTCATAAGTAATCACACTGCTCCTTTACTCTTTCCCTGGGCTGAGATGATAATGACAGTGGAGACCAGGTGTTGAAGATGGCAGAGCCCCCTTCGCCCTGGGTCCCTGAATGACTGCATGGAACAGAGCTCCCACCATCCTACAATGCTCACCGTGGGGCTGTGTATAAGGGAGAAAAATAAACTTGTTTATTTTACTTTTTAACTTGTGTGTTTTTCAAAGTCACTCTTACGATCTCTTTGTCACAGCAGCTCAGCATCACCCTAATAGTATACAGGGTTTCAAAACAATTTCCTGCCAGGTGCGGTGGCTCATGCCTGTAATCCTAGCTCTCTGGGAGGCCGAGGCGGGCGGATTGTTTGAGCTCAGGAGTTTGAAATCAGCCTGAGCAAGAGCAAGACCCCGTCTCTACTAAAAATAGAAAGAAATTAATCGGACAACTAAAAATATATAGAAA
>NW_012149775.1:302297-313556 GCF_000956105.1 Propithecus coquereli
GTACATAGAAAAACAAAAATGTACGAGAATGGAAAGTCATCAATATATACGACCCAGCTATAAATGTTATTTGTATAGTTATCATAATGTAAACACTAAACACTAATTTAACACCAAAGATTTGATACAATCCTCTAGGGAGAATTGTGAGCTGGAATATGAGATGTACACGTGCAAGCGGAGGGGTCCAAGTCAAATCTTTCGTTTCATTAGAAGGAAGTCAATAAAACATGCCTGACGCAGGAAGAAAAAATAAACCCAGCCAACAAACAAAGCGATGGTAGTAAAAGAATGTGATTTAGAAATATGACGGTAAATGCCCGAAGAAACCCTGGCAGCAGGACTCGGGAGTGGGGCCAGGAGGAAAAGGGGGGTCGGCGGCTGAAGTCTCCTAGGACTGCAGGCGTTTCTTCCTCAGAACTACTTTCGCGCCTCACCTAATGAGATGAGCAATTGGTGGGAAGGGAGACCTGGAAATGGCAAATGTGGGGCGGCGTGGAGAAGGTGAGTGCTGGCGGGGAATTAGGACGGGCACGTTCGAGCAGTGCTTAGTGCAGGACCGCTGCGATGCTTAGCTTCTGCCAAGCCCTTGGCTGACTCCGGGGCACGCGGGACTGGACGGGTTCGGAGGCGGATGGATCCGAGAGAGGCGGCGCGAGAAGGTGGAAGGAGAAGGAAGAATGCGCGGAGCAAGGCAGGAGGGTGAGAAGAGCCCAGGCGTTAGTCCTCGCCGATCCATCCTAAGGGGTGACAGGCGAGACGGTGGGTCACTCTGTAGATCCAGTGGTGGGAAAATGAGGAGGTGCCTGCACACTTGTTCCCTTCTGTCAGGAAATGCCATTTGTGCCTGTCTTTTGCAGTGCGCTGGGTGTTCCATGGGGCAGAGACTGGCGTTTTGTGCACCAGCCTTACTATGACCTAGCATTCAGCAGTGCTGGCCCAGAGTAGGAGCTCTATAAATGTTTGTTGAATGGCTACACGAATGACAGGTTCTTCTGAGGTGAACAGACCATTGTTCGTAATCCGATGGGTAGGCCTGGAGTTAGGGTCTAGGACAGGTGAGAAGTGGATCTGGAAGTCATGCGGAGGTAGAGGACAGTTGAAGCACTCAGGATGAAAGCCACAGAAAGGAAAGAAAAAGAGAGAAGGCCGGGGACGGGAGTGCAGGAGCAGAGGGAGGGAGCGGGTCCAGTGGGGTGTGGGAGACAGACGCCCACCGGGCAAGGGGATCATTCGAGCTGGACCCCTGCTTCCAGCTCTGCACCTCCCTCTTCCTGACATGCCGTCCTAGTAGAGGGAAAGGAAATAGATAACTGATCAAGCTGGTCTCTCGTAATTAAGGAAGAATCGAGGCTGCGAGAAATCGGAGACAGAGCAGGGAACGGGCTCAGGCGCCCCGGGGCCGTTTCCTTTCGAAGCCACTGCTGGTCGGGCTCCCAGTGGCCAACCTCCAATTTGATTCCATCTGGGGAAGTTCTGGGAGGATTAAACATGAAATTGAAATCAGGCAGTGTCCGAAGAAGGAATATTTTTACTTGACTTTAGGCTCAGAACCTGGTTCTAATTCAAAATTAAGAATCCTATTGGAAATAGACTTTTCCAGTTAAAAACAAAACTTTTATCCATAATATAAAGGAAAGCAAGACAAGCTGGGAGAGATAAATAATATTTGCTTCTAAGGTAGCATCAGAGTTGTGGTCAATGGAATTGAGGTCAGTACTGGCTTTGGCAGAAATGGGCAAAAGAATGAATCATCTTTGCTTCTGGAAGAAGAGCCATGCCCGGGCAGGGGACCCCCATCTCCTGCAGACTTTATGTGGCCTCTGAACCATACCCCTCACACTCATTAGCTGACAAGTCACTGACTAGTCCCAGGAGTCCAAAGAGAAGTAGCCTCGGGACCCAGAAAGCAGGAGAGACTTCTCTTCTCATCTTGAAGAGATGCACACAGGAAGTTGTCGTCCAGGGTGCCCGGGTTCCAGAGGAAAGACAGCCGCAGAGGCAGAGTCAAGGGGCATGCTGTGCGGGCCTTGGGGGAAAGTAAGGCTGCACCGAATGATCTGAAAGCCAGGCAGTGCCAAGCTCAGCGTTTCGGGGTGCAGGGGCTTGCAGGGAGCCCCACAAATTGCCCCACGGTTTGACTTCTTATTTTTCTTCTTTGTTCCTCATGGGCATACCTATGGCATTTATTGCTGCTACCGGGTAGGGGAGGCCAGCGCTTCAGGCTCTCCCTCCCCAGGGAGGGGCATCTCTGCACTGTGCTTTCTGCAGCCAGGGCTGTTTGGAGAGAGGTATGCCCCTGGAGGGAGGGTGCAGAGGTGAGGAGGGCTGGGGAGGGAGGCAGGTGAGGGGATCAAGCTTGTCAGCGAGGAAGGGACCCACCCTTTGAACCAGGGCTGACCTGAAACCTGTTTTCCCTGGGCACGCCTCCTGTCCAAAGCAGGAGGCCTTCATAGAAGAAAGGAGGAGGAAGAGAAAAGGAAGCAAAGGGATGCCAAAGGTCAATCGGAGACTATGTGGGGCAGCTGGGGGTTTGGAGGGTGAGGGGGAGCAGACACACGCCAGCTTTTCTCCAGTGTCCTGTCCTAGCAGAGAGGAGCACATGGCTGTGGGAGCCCTGCTCCCCTCCCGCTGCGCTCTCCAGGGCGGGGAAGGTGGACTGGGTGAGTCTCACCTTAGTGTCAAGTGCAGAGAGAGGGGGAGGAGTGGCATGCGGACCTACCTACCTTTCCCTGGGTCTGTCTTCCGCTGCCAGCTCTTCAGCACCGGCCAGGGGTCCTAACTCATCTGGGGCCCTATGTCTAGACTCACAACTAGCAATCACTTGGAATTTACATCGTGTAACTCAGACGTGCAAGGGAAAGTGTGACTTGACTTGCTGTAACTGACCGGACCCAGTGTTTGGACTCTCATTCCCACCAACAGCGGGGAGGGCTGTGCTAAGGGATGGGGTACGGACTTAAGTTTGCCAAATATGGCTGATTCAATTTCATTTCATTTTAAAAGGGTCTCTTTTGGAGGGCACACTGCGTAGTTCTCTTTATATGAAAGTCAAGTACAGGGAAAAAATCAATTGATGGTGATTGAAGTCAGAATCGTGACTGGGGTCACGATTATACCATTTTTTTCTGTGTGTTTGTGTGCTAGCAAATTTCAAATAAATAATACAGTGTTATTAACTATAGTCACCATGTTGTGTGTTAGATCCCCAGAACTTACTCATCTTATAAATGAAAATTTGCTCCCTTTAACTGTTGTTTTCAATCTTTAAATTGAGGCTTAAAATATATGCAATAAAATGTACAAAGTGAACACATTATACCCCTGGGGTGGTATATAGATGGAGGTGCAGAGGGAGCCTTCTGGGGTGATGGAAATGTGCCACACCTTGGCATGGTGGACGGGTACGTGAGGGTGTGCATATGTCAAAATGGAGGCCAGGCACGGTGGTTCACACTTGTAATCCTACCACTCTGGGAGGCAGAGGTGGGAGGATCCCTTGAGTTCAGGAATTCGAGATCAGCCTGAGCAAGAGTGAGACCCCGTCTCTACAAAACTTAGAAAAATTGGCTGGGTGGGGTGATGGGTGCTTGTGGTCCCACCTCCTCGGGAAGCTGAGGCAGGAGCATCACTTGAGCCCAGGAGTTTGAGGTTGCTGTGAGCTATGATGATGCCACTGCACTGTACCCAAGGCAACACAGTGAGACTCTGGTTTTCAAAAAAAAAAAAAAAAAAAGCAACACAGTGAGACTCTGGTTTTCAAAAAAAAAAAAAAAGAAAATCCAATGACTTGAACACTTATAATGTGTTCACTTTGCACAGAAACTTTTCAAAAGAAGACAGACTAATGATCAGCAAACATATGAAAAAATGCTCAACATCTCTAATCATCAGGGAAATGCAAATCAAAACCACAATGAGATATCACTTAACTCCAGTGAGAATGGCCTTTATCAAAAAATCCCAAAGCAACAAATGTTGGCATGGCTGCAGAGAGATAGGAGCACTCATACACTGCTGGTGGGACTGCAAACTAGTACAACCTCTATGGAAGTAGCATGGAGATACCTCAAAGAGCTACAAGTAGAACTACCATTTGATCCAGCAGTCCCATTATTGGACATCTACCCAAAGGAAAAAAAGACATCCTATAAAAAAGACATCTGCACTCAGATGTTTATAGCAGCACAATTCACAATTGCAAAGATGTGGAAACAACCCAAGTGCCCATCAAAATACATGAGTAGATTAATAATATGTGATATATGTATACCATGGAGTTCTACTCAGCCACAAAGAACAAGGGTGATCTAGCACCTCTTGTATTATCCTGGATAGAGCTGGAACCCATTCCACTAAGTGAAGTATCAGCAGAATGGAAAAACATGCACCACATGTACTCACCATCAAATTGGTACTAACTGATCAACACTTATGGGAACATATGGGAAGTAACATTCATAGGGTGTCAGGCAGGTGGGAGGGGAGGAGGGAAGAGCGGATGGGTAAATCCATGCTGAATGGATGCAGTGCGCACTGTCTGGGGGATGGCATGCTTGTTGGGTGATGCAAAGGCAATTAATATAACCAAAGCATTTGTACCCCTGTAATACTCTGAAATAAAAAATTTGAAAAAATAGCTTATCCGGCCTGGGGGTATTTGCCATTCCAAGCCCCAGTGGAGTGTCCCCTCCCCTGGTAGTATATCTGTTGGTGTTTTCACAAACAAAACACACTGGTTTTCAACCAGGTCTGGGAACAAAGCAGTCATTTCAGTTACCCATATGTGAATAATGGTAGGCTTGGGGGACAGTTGTCCCAATTGGTCATGGGAGACAGTTGTCCCACCTGCCTGGGGTGGATGTCCCCCATTTGGCTGAATTTAAAGAAATAAGGGCAGCAGATAACATTCATCCACCATGCAAGGTAGATTTCCCTAGTAAAGTTTGAATTTGTGCTTTCAACAGACCATTTTTCCTTTTAATTAACCCTGCTGCTTGGGGTTATACAGGAGATGAGTGTGCCAAGCGATATCATGTTTCCTGGCTCAGTCCTGAACATTGTGTCCAGCAAAATGGGTCCCTCCATCACCGTCAGTGTGCTGAGGATATCCATACATAGTACTGAGTCTCTAAACCTTTGGTAGTTCTGGCCTGAGTAGCTCACTTACAAGGACACACTCATGGAAGTCCGGTAGCAGTGTCCTTGTAGGTTAACACATACTTCTTCCCTTGGTTTACAGGGAGAGGCTCTATATAATCCACCTGCCAATCTGTCACAGGGCAGCCCTATGTATGTGTCCTGCTTAGCATGGTATATCCTGTGGATGCAACAGCAAAAGTGGCAAACAGTTTGTAACAGCTGTTAGGAGGTTGCTATATATTAAGGGCAATGCCACCCCCTTGGATAGATATCTCTTAGCCTACTCTTGCACTTCTGTGACCACTTTTTTTTTTTAGAGAAAGGGTCTCACTCTGTCATCCATGCTGGAGTACAGTGGTACAATCATAGCTCACTGCAATCTTGAATTCCTGGGCTCAAGTGATCTTCCTGCCTCAGCTTGCTGAGTAGCTGGGACTACAGGCACATGACACGACACCCAGCTCACTTTTCTATTTTTTGTAGAGACAGCATCTCACTATGCTGCCCAGGCTAATCTCCAACTCCTGCCCTCGAGCAATTCTCCCACCTTGGCCTCCCAAAGTGCTTGGATTTACAGGTGTGAGCCACTGCGCCCAGCCTATGACCGCTTTTTTATGTACCCAGGTCACTAGGTCAGCAGCCCAGGCCAGCATGCTGCTTCTAATTTTTGTTAGGGTGTCAGCTTCTGCATTTCTTGGAACTGAGTCTTTTTTGTGTGCAGCCACCTTAAATATAGTTAAATCAGCCACAGAATGTTGTAGTTTCTCCCATATGTCTTGCCACATGCTCATACTTCATACGGGTTTGTGCATAATCATCCACTTTTTGTGTTCCCACTGGGCTAGCCACATAGCTGGCCTGTGAGTACAGCGCAGCCATCTTTGGAGCATGCAAAGACCTAGGGACCAGGGCTCATGCGTGATGACTGACCGAGCTCCTCACCAGTCAGCCCACTGACCACTCTGACACACACCTGTATCAAATCAGATCCTATCAGTTGGTGGCCGTATAGCAACAGCAGTCCAAGTACAGCCGTTTCCCCGGCTGGAGCCATCCTCATTCCAAGCATGGTTTGGGATGGGTAACACTCCTTGTCTTACTGTGTCAGGTACCGAAGTAGGAAGGGGTAGGGATGTCCTTTGGTTGTTCATCTGTAACAGGGCCTAACATAGCATGCAATTCTGGGGTTAAGGGACTCGTTGCCAGAACACTTTGTTGTTGCAAATAGGCATGCCATTTATTCAAGGAAGGTGTTCGGGCTACGGTGGAGATGGGTCATTGGAACAATCCTATCCATCCCTTGACTGGTACACCTGTTCTCCCAGTCACAGGAAGGGTCATTGTTGATGGTTCCGCCTGCCATAAAGCATTACTTGCTGCTAGCACTTGATGCTCAATGGGAGAGTGTCTGGTTTCGGCTCCTTTCCCTAATTTGCGACCAAAATCCTAAAGGGACTGATTTACCATATTGTGTTTGCCATAAGGCCTCAGGAGTGTTAGTAACACCCAAAGTCATAGCTGTACCCTCCAAAGAGGTGCCTAAGGCTTGTGCCTGCTACCCTAGCACTTTAGCCTGTTCAAATCTTCCCGCTGAGGGGTTCCCAGTCCCAATGTGCCCCTTTTCTAATAATTGTATATAGTGGTCTCAACCATTGGACTAAGTGTGGGATAAATGCTCTCCAATAGCCAAAAGGACCCACCAATGTTTGGATTTCTTTTACTGTTTTTGGAGCTGGAAATTGTTGGACTTTGTCAGTCACTGTCCCTGGTCTCAAACAAGTCTTACCCAACCCTAAAAATATATCCCCTGAGAACTTCACTGAGGGCCTGAGCCCAGGATTTTCTGAGGGTCGATTGCCCACCCCTGTTCCCATAGATGAGCACACAACATTGGAAGACTTTCCTGTAACACATTAAAATCTTCAGAGGTTAACACGATGCCATCAATATAATGAAATTGAGAAAGAGAAGACAGGAATGAGAACAAAGCAAGTCTCTCGCCACAAATTGCCACAAATCGTAGGGCTATGAAGATATCCTTGGGGTGGCAATTGGAAGGCCCACTGGCGACCTTTGGTTGTGATTGGTCTTGCGATTGCTCGGGAGAGGAAGGCAGGAGGAGGCATTAGCCAAATGTAAGGCAGCTGATGCGCCCTGGCAGACACCGCAGCCCCGGCAGCCACCACGCGGCCGACTGCCTGAGTAATATTAGGAACAGCAGCATGTGTGGCTGGGGTTGCCATGTTCAATTCCCGGTAACCCATGGTGACCTGCCGGCACCCTCTGGTTTGCGTACAGACCAGACAGGGCTGTTGAGTGGGCTTTGAGCTGGGTGACAATATGCACCGCCAGTTGCTGGGCAGCTGCGGTCTCAGTATGCCCCCTGCACCGTGCTGTTAGCACGGACAGCCCACCCAGGGCCAGGGGTTGCAGGGGTTCCCATCTTGCCTCTTCCCCAGAACAGCCTCTACCACACACACCTTCCATCGGAATATCCCACTAAAGTTTGCAAAGTCTTTCCTAACAGAACATCCACGCCTAAAACGTTTTCTGGAATAGGGAAATAAACATCTCTATGGGGCAGGGGGAGCTTTTCCCATGCCTAGACGTATTAAAGTCCTTTTTACCCAAATTGTTTGTCCCCCATAACCATCAACAGCAGCCTGTTGCTGGGGGTCTTTCTGGATTTCCATGGACTGAAGCACATTCTGCCCCAATATCTACTAAGGCAGTCAGTGGCCTTCTCTTTATTTGGGGGGAGGGAGGGACCGGTAAACGGTGAGCTCAATGTGGGGCCTCTACTGCTTGAACATGGGGTCCACCTTGGCGCACTCCTAATCTCGGGGCTGGGGTGGGATCCACCTCTGACAGGCTGCGGCATTAGAGCGAGGGTCGAGTCCTTTTCCTCCACCGCCAGAGTGGCAGAAGAGAAGGGACAGAACTGCTGCTCAGGCTGCAGTCCTCCCATAAGGCTACGAACACAGCACTGGGTTGTCTTCCTCAGGGAGCTCCTGCTCCCAGTGCTTCATGCCCCATTTGCCTGTGTGTGACTCTTAGCCATCCCTTTCGCTTTTCCTCCTCTTCTTTTTCTGTGGAGTTTTCTTTTTCCGCTTGGTTAGCCTTTGTTGGGCTATGGGCTACCAAGCATACCTTGTCGCTGGCTTTCTCAGTTTCTGCCAAATCTGCGATGACTTCTCCCACATCATGTGCATCTTATCCCACTATAGGACTCAACAAAGACAGCAAAGGGCCGTGCCCTCCTCTTGGTGCACCTTAGACAATCATTTTTCATCCTGATGGTAACAATAGTTTTAGTGGGTCCCGTGAGCATAGATGACTTGCCGCATCCCTAACTCTCGGAGAAGCCCCCGGGCCTCTCAGATTTAGGGCAGGAGGTCACACCTCCTGGGCAGTCTTCTGTAGGCCAAGCCTCTCCGGCCAGAATGATCCACCCATAAGGCTTGCGTTGCCTCGAGTTAGGCAGGCGCTGCCGCAGGGCTAGGTGGGTGGTGTTGTTGCTCGTTTTTTCTGCGTCATTCCTGGCTAAGGAAATACCATCGTGCCCGTGTCCCCGTTGGACCATCCAAGCCATCAGAGGCTCCGGGTCGCTGTCTCAAGGGCTGCAGCAACGAGCCCTGCCATGCCCACTCCCTATTGGCCACCCCCATTTCGCTGCAGCTGTTGAGCTTTCTCCTTCCTTTGTGCGAGGGGTGAGCCTGCCAGTGTCCCTGTGGCTTCTGGTCATCAGAGTCTTCTTCTTAATGTTCCCAGGGGTCCCAGGTTTCCACACTCCGACCCGGCTCCATTACGGCAGCCCCGATGTTTGGTTGTTTCCATTTCCTTCCCTGTAGGTGAGCACATCTACGTGCTAATGTTTCCATTTTCGTCTTTCTTCTTTCCTTTTTTTCTTTTTAGGAAACTGATGTTTATTTCCATCTTGCTTAAGAGCCTGTGGAAGAACAGCTTAGGGCCAGGCTGTGGCTGTTTGTAGCCATTGGGGCCGGGGCAGAGGGAGTCGCAGCCCAGGCATCCGCGGCAGGCTGCGCGCGTCCGGGTGGGGACCTGGGGACAGGCACGGAGGCACCCGCACCCTTCAGCCCGGGGTGCGACCCGAGGCTGAGCAGCAGTAAACTCGGGTCTGGGGCCGTCCATTCACCCTGCGCTCCTCCATGGTCGCAGCTGTTTCGGTGGCAGCCTGCTCCCCCTTTTCAGTCTCTTCAGGACCTCCGCAGAAGTAGAGACCAGGCGGGACCTTCCACGGGGGTTCAGGGACATGAAGCCTCCATGCGCAGAACTTCCCGGGCCAGCACCCACCGGGTCAGACCCGCTGGGGGAGCCCCTGTCGCCGTGTGAGATGGTGGCATCCACCTAGCACAGAGGAGACTGTGCTGCACAGAGCTGTGGCTATAGGTCAACATTGGAAGCCTCTGCGAGAGGCTGGTGGCCAGCCCTGGGGTCAGCAACTGCCAGCAGACGCGGCTCCTGGACTGCTGCCTGGATCTGGCTCCAGCAGCAACAGCAAACGTCAGCACAGCTCCAGGCCCGTATTCCTGGAGGGTGTGACACTGACGTCAGCAGGGTCTTCAGTGGCAACAGTGGCACGAGCTGCCAGCAGAAGCTTCTCCCCGTCCTCTTCAGATTTACGACGCAGAGGCCATCACTTTTCCTTTTGTAGATGTTCTGTTCCATTTGGAAGTCAAGGTGGGGGCCGCCTACATGGGTTCCTGCTGCAAGGAATTTGAGGACATCGTCCTCCTTCATTTGCAGGACATCAAGGGCTCTGGACATTGTGAAAGTTTCACTTAACTTATAACAGGAATCCAGAACAACGCCATGTGGATCCCTCTCTGGGTAGCACAAAAAGACAATTTTTGTCTCTTGATCTTCAATTTTGTCCATTAAGTTGGATGCAAGGGGAGATGTGGAAAGGCACACGTCCTCTTCTAGTTGCAATTTCTCCTCCAGACATTCAATTTTTGCCTCTGCTGCTAGCTGGGTCTCCATTGCCAAATGAACAAAAATGGCCAACCCGTTGCAGTGGCTATCCATTGCCCTTCCTTACTGCAGTGCACCCCCAGCTGGCATTTTGGGGACACCCTCATCCTCATGCAGAGCTCCACAAGCATGTAACAGATGTGCCACCCCCCCACATGGGTGCGGCTGGCTACCCTGGGACTCCCCCACAGATGCGCCATTCCCCTTACCTCTTTCTTGGCCTCTCGGCTCCTGGCTTGCTTGCCAGATGTTCCACGGGGAGCAGGTACATGCAGACCTACCCCCAAAGGCTGAAGGAACTGAGAGGCTGAAGAGAGAGATTAACAAATCTAGTTTCTCAGAGAGAAAAATTTAATAGGGACTTTCGAAGAGAAGCAATGTCTCAGGCGGCCACGAGACAGTGGATCCCCCACCAGCATTCCAGAAAATGTCATTTATATAGCAAGCTTTTATGGTAATGACAGGTGCAGCTGGCCACATCTCAGACTCTGTTGCCAAACTCATAACCACTGCGGAGGTTGGATGAGCATCCTTATGAGGGTTACCTACGCTACAGGCATGGTCCTAAGACCTGCTGCAGAACACCTTGCATGCAGGAGTCAAACACTGCTCATCATGGTGCTTTTGCCTCAAGACAGTGATATTCTTGCCTCGCAACAGGCTGTTTTCCTACAGCCACATTGGCAAGATCCAGCTGTTTGGTTTGCTGACACTTGAGAAAGCTAGTAAATGGTGGAAGGCAGAGAGTTTCCACGGCTGTGAATGCAACGAGCCACCAACAGACTGCCAGTTCTCCGCTGAGGGTCTGCCCCAGGTAGGATCCCTCCCACCACCTTGCAGATTCAGTGCAACTGAGCCCCCGAAGCAGCTACCCTCTGTCCCCCAACACCTGGAGGACCTCCTTTCCCTGGACCCATGAAAGGGATATGTGTAGCCCTTCTGGGAGGTGACCCATGAGAATCTCAGGGTCTTTGCCAAGAGCCTCTTGACAGGTCAGACCTTAGCAGGCCAGAGTCTTTCCCTTGGGACCGGGAAGCAGTCTCTGTGCTTCCCAGGGCAGCACTCTGAGCATCTAGTGTCAACCAGCACCTCCGCCCTGATGGGCAGCCCAGGGCTAAAGCA
>NW_012149775.1:313606-322140 GCF_000956105.1 Propithecus coquereli
GGGTCTCGCTCTTGCTCAGGCTGGTTTCGAACTCCTGAATTCAAACAATCCGCCCGCCTCGGCCTCCCAGAGAGCTAGGATTACAGGCGTGAGCCACCGCGCCCGGCCCAGCCATTCAATTTTTGCCTCTGCTGCTAGCTGGGTCTCCATTGCCAAATGAACAAAAATGGCCAACCCATTGCAGTGGCTATCCATTGCCCTTCCTTACTGCAGTGCACCCCCAGCTGGCATTTTGGGGACACCCTCGTCCTCATGCAGAGCTCCACAAGCATGTAACAGATGTGCCACCCCCCCACATGGGTGCGGCTGGCTACCCTGGGACTCCCCCACAGATGCGCCACTCCCCTTACCTCTTTCTTGGCCTCTCGGCTCCTGGCTGGCTTGCCAGATGTTCCACGGGGAGCAGGTACATGCAGACCTACCCCCAAAGGCTGAAGGAACTGAGAGGCTGAAGAAAGAGATTAACAAATCTAGTTTTTCAGAGAGAAAAATTTAATAGGGACTTTCGAAGAGAAGCAATGTCTCAGGCGGCCATGAGACAGTGGATCCCCCACCAGCCTTCCAGAAAATGTCCTTTATATAGCAAGCTTTTATGGTAGTGACAGGTGCAGCTGGCCACATCTCAGACTCTGTTGCCAAACTCATAACCACTGCGGAGGTTGGATGAGCATCCTTATGAGGGTTACCTACGCTACAGGCATGGTCCTAAGACCTGCTGCAGAACACCTTGCATGCAGGAGTCAAACGCTGCTCATCATGGTGCTTTTGCCTCAAGATAGTGATATTCTTGCCTCGCAACAGGCTGTTTTCCTACAGCCACATTGGCAAGATCCAGCCGTTTGGTTTGCTGACACTTGAGAAAGCTGGTAAATGGTGGAAGGCAGAGAGTTTCCACGGCTGTGAGTGCAACAAGCCACCAACAGACTGCCAGTTCTCCGCTGAGGGTCTGCCCCAGGTAGGATCCCTCCTGCCACCTTGCAGATTCAGTGCAACTGAGCCCCCAAAGCAGCTACCCTCTGTCCCCCAACACCTGGAGGACCTCCTTTCCCTGGACCCATGAAAGGAATATGTGCAGCCCTTCTGGAAGGGGGCCCATGAGAATCTCAAGGTCTTTGCCAAGAGCCTCTTGACAGGTCAGACCTTAGCAGGCCAGAGAGTCTTTCCCTTGGGACCGGGAAGCAGTCTCTGTGCTTCCCAGGGCAGCACTCTGAGCATCTAGTGTCAACCAGCACCTTTGCCCTGATGGGCAGCCCGGGGCTAAAGCGCTATAAGTGCCCTGGGAAGTGTGGCTTTGCGTGACCATGCCCGCCGGACAGAGCGTGTGACTGTGCCTCCTCCACCTCGTCCTGCGCACTGTGCGCCGCAGGCCTGACCGGTGAGCCTGTGTGCTCCTGGCACCCACCCCTCCTCTCAGCTCTCCCAACCCAGTTCTTCTGCCAGCGTGATGAGTCCCGGGGACGCAGGGGTCCTGCTTGGGGCAGGAAGGATTAGAAAACGGGGACACAGAGATATGAATGAGGTCTCTGGACGTTGCTCTGGAGATCTGTAATGCCAAATGGATGCCGGCATGGGGGGCTCTCCCGTAACTGGGAAATTCAACTCAGCGCTACGGACACCCACCCCTGAGCACACAGTTCTCTCTATCAAGTATGTTGGACGCATTTATTTCTTAGCTAAATGACCAATATATTATCCTCTTTCTAGTGTCTGGTAAAGGCAAGAGAGAGGAGGAATGTCTTCCCCAGGGCTGTCGGGGGGAGGGGTCTCCTGTGATGAGTGCCGGTCTGCTTCCTCCCCGGAGGCCGTAGCACCCCGGGTCAGGCACTCAGGGCCCATTGTATGGCCCGCTCATCTCCATGGCCACTGCAGATGTCGGTCTGCTCCAGAACCAGCGAGGGCTCCCCCTAGGCCTGTGGGGGACTCCGGGATTCCCTCCAGGACCTGGGCCAAGGCCAAGGTTGGGGCCGTGGGGGCGGTAGACAGCTGTGTCAAAGATGTTTCTCAGGGACAGGCTGTTTCTCTAGAAAAAGAAGAGTTCAATAGTTTCAGCACTGTGTCCCCCTCTCCCAAGCCTTCACCATGGACTCCTTCAGGAATCTTCTCCCCCTTCCAACCATATCCCTCCCCTAGTGAGGGGGGCTCCTCCCTCCAGCCTTCAGTCCCCTTCTCCCAGTGGTCAACAATTTCCTCCACACATTAATTGGCTCCTCTGGGTCCAAATGGCCATTTCTCTTTGTAATTCTCTCCTGATCTCCCACCCTACCCACCTCTGATTTGGGGCCCCTTCTGTTCACCCCCTGTTCCAGATGCTCCTGCTGCTCCTTCCCGCAGGCACTTTCCTACCCATCAGACACTCACCACACAGAGGAAGAGCCCGGCAGAGAGCCCCGCGACCACGGTGACGGAGACCAGGGTGATGAGGAAGATTTCCCATGGCTTCAGGGACCCACTAGGCTTCACCTCACTCCCCGAAGTAGCAGCACTTGTGCTCATCCTGTTGGAAGTTGTGCGCATTGCAGTTGGAGCAGGCGTGCCAGAGCCTCCGGGGGTCGCGCCGGACACAGAGCTGGTGGCTGTGCTGGTCCCACCAGAGGTCGTGATGGACGCAGTGTTGGCAGTTATGCTAGACGAGGTGTTGGTGGCTGTGCCGGACCCAGAGCTGGTGGCTGTGTTGGTCCCACCAGGAGTTGTGATGGATGCAGTGTTGGCAGCTATGCTAGACGCGGTGTTGGTGGCTGTGCTGGACCCAGAGCCGGTGGCTGTGCTGGTCCCACCAGAGGTCGTGATGGACCCAGTGTTGGCAGTTACGGTAGACGCAGTGTTGGTGGCTGTGCTGGACCCAGAGCTGGTGGCTGTGCTGGTCCCACCAGAGGTCGTGATGGACCCAGTGTTGGTAGTTACGGTAGACGCGGTGTTGGTGGCTGTGCCAGACCCAGAGCTAGTGGCTGTGCTGGTCCCACCAGAGGTTGTGCTGGAGCCAGCGTTGGTTGCTGTGATGGTCCTACTGGAAGTCGGGCTGGTTCCAGTGGGGGTAGATGTGCCGGAGGCAGTGGAAGTTGCACTGGATGCAGTGCTGGCAGATGTGCTAGTCACACTGGAAGTTATTCCTGAAGATAGTCATAAATAATGACAAATGTGTTAATATATTGCACACATATACTTTCTGCTCAATACTTGGTTGAATTCATTACATGAATAATTCTATTTAATGCTCGCTGCAGCCCTCTCACATAGATCCCATCATTAATATTATCACCAGCTAAGATGAAGAAATTGCGGCTTAGAAATGTTGACACTTGCCCAAGTTTATACGGCTAGGAAGTAGTGGAACGGGAAATGGCACGCGGGCGATTGAGTCTGCGCTTTTGGTACTAAGCTAAGTCACTCTCCCACCCACTCCCAGGGCTAGAGTTACATGACCTGACTTTCCTGGTAGATACGCTCATTCCACATTCTGTTACACATCTGTTATCCAAGACAGATACAAAGTGTCATAAGGGAGTTACAGGACGGGGTGAAACTAGTATACATCTATGAATGCATTCTTAAAGTAGTATTGCTCGCTTCTTAGAAAATATTTCTCAGAATATAATTCAGAACATACCTGCATTAGAATCATTTATGGGAGCTTGTTGGAAATAAGGATTCTTAAGCAAATCACTTGAGACTAAATGAATGAGGATCTGAGATGGGGACCAGGCGTCTGCATCTTCGCAAGAAGCCAGCTGACTCTACGTGCACGGACAGGCCAGGGGTCCGCATCCCTACCGAAGGCTGGAGGGAGTAAGTTACGCGTGGCTCAGGTACATGCGACTCCCAGGATTACGGGCTATAAACCAAGCCGCACGGGTACAGGGAAGGTTGTCAACTTCTTACAGGCTCAGCTGGAGTTAAGGATGTGCCTACTTTTTTCTCCTTGCTCCCTTGAAGGATGAAGACACGGCCTCCCCTGCCTGTGTTTTCTCACCTCACTGTGGCTCGTTTTACTGCTGCCTGGGACAAGGGTGCCTAGCACCACACCCTGCATGTGTGTAGTGTTTCCTCAGTCTCATCTGCACTAACATAGGATTAGAGTTGAGCTCTATTTTGGTAAGGTCCCCCAAAATCTGCCATGGGATACAAATTGGTGGCAAGGTCAGAATCACGAGTGAAGCTAAGTAAGAAACTGGGATGACCAAGAGTAGAGGGTACAAGTCAAAGAGAAGAGATTTGGAGAACAGACAAATGAGCCAAAGTCATGGGAGGGCTAATTTTGGCCCCAAAGGATGAATTCTCCAAGAAGTCATGCTTTCCATTTGTGTCATCAAGACAGCCCCCCAGGTGTTTAACAGTGTCAGAGCTGTGGCAAGGGGGTGGAAGTCCGTTTTGAGTCTTAAATCCTGTTCTGCTTGGTCTGAGGCTGACTTAGGCTAATGTGGAATCAGCGTTAGGGACAGGAGAGAAATTGAGTTTGTACAATATAGAAGAGTGACATTTAAAAAGCAGCCAACTCTTCTTGTTCTTAATATTTAAGTCCCCAACCTCATCACGCAGGTTATTACCATTTTACAGGTGCAGAAACAGGCACAGAGAAGCAACTCCCCCAAAGTGCGCAGTTAATAGATGGAGCTACAATTCAGACATAGGCAGTCTGAGACCGGAGCCCACGTTTTAACCACTGTGTTCTGACTCCCCCCACCCCCAGCGACACATTGGTAGGCTGAAGTGATTAGAGTAAAACCATTACCCTCAATCTACGGAAGAGAAGCAGAGCTAGTCCCAGCAGTACTCACATCTACCCCAATTCCTCAAATGTTCTCAAACCACCCACTTTTAAATCAAATCACTCACCAGCTTCTAAAAGTAGGAGATGCAAGAGTAACCAATACATAAGGACAATGTTTCCTTTCTGCATCTTCATCTGCCTCTTTTGTGGCTGGAAAGCAAGAGGCCTGGGTCCCAGATGTGCCAAGACGTTAGAGGGCAAAGAACAGAGGATTCTTGAGAAAGGACAGTCGAAGGTGAAGCGTTAAAGGCTGGAGCTCCCAGGAGCTCGGGTCTCCCAAGTATGTGTTCCTGAGAAGAACCTTGAGTTTGGGGGTGGACGGCTGGATGCCTGGGCTCCTTAGGCTTCCTCCATGCGATGTTGTTGCCTCTTCCTCTGCAGTGGAAGAGCTGCAGGGGCCTTTATAGCTTCACATGGGCTGGGGAGAGGTGGGGCAGTTGACCTGACAGTCTGCCAGCTGCAAATAGGTAACAGATACTGAGCCTGGGAAGGAAGGGAGCGGGGTCAAGAGGAAGGCGAGAAAGGAGAATGACATGATCACACAGGGAGGGCACCGGGCTGGGTGTGGCAGGAAGTAGAATGGGATAAGGAGATCAAGGTTGTCAGAGTGGAAGGGACACTCCTTCTGAGGCAGGATGGGGTTAGAAACCTGTTCTAGCTCAAGACTTTGTTTCCTGGTCAGGAAGTCCTGTGAGCCTGCTTCAGCATGGAGGAAGCCCAGATGAATTGAGTTGAGAGGGCAGGACCCCTGATCTCTGAAGCAAACAGAAATAGGGGACCCAAAAGAGAATCTGGGCAGAAGACAGATGGAGCATTGCTGGGTATGCAGTCGGTACTCAACAGTGTACATCAGAGGAAGAGAGATCTGGGGGTAATGAAGCCATCTTTGGGGTCTCTGGGGCAGGGGGGCTGAGGGTGTGGGGAGAGTGTTGAATATGCAGGACAAGCCCCCATCAGACTCATAGAGGTGAAGCGGTGCAGGGCCCCCTGAGCCTCCTCCAGCAGTTCCCCTCTTCTGTTTCTGTTGTCAGAGGGAGCTTCTGTCGTAGGAGCTTTTCTGTCCCGGCAGCCCTCAGAAGTGCCTTCACCTCAGTCTTAAGGAAGCATCTCTCGGTAGAGCCCACCACAGGGAGAGGCACCGCACACATCAGGACACAAGTCTCATGGGAGGAGGGAGAGGATTCGTCCAAGTCCTCTAGGGGCTTTGAGTTTGGTGGGACACTTGGACGTAGCCAGCAGAAAAGACGCACCATCAGCTGAATGAGCATGACTGAGGAGACCCAAATGAGCAGAGGGCTTGGGGAGTTCAAGGGAAGGGCGTTTTGGGACAGGATCACGGGAGTGTCTATATTTTCTGTCTTAGTCCATTTGTGTTGCTATAAAGAAACACCTGAGGCTGCATAACTTATAAAGGACAGAGGTTTATTTGGATCACGGTTCTGCGGGTTGTACAAGAAGCATGGCGCCAGCATCCGCTCCTCAGGGAGCCTCCACTCACTGCGGAAGGCGAAGGGGAGCCGGCGTGCAGAGATCACGTGGGGACAGAGAGGAAAGGGGGAGCGGAGGAGGGGCCAGGGCTTGTCAACAGCCAGTTCTCCCAGGAACTAAGAGTGAGAACCCACCCTCCCACCCCCAGAATGGCACCAAGCCATTCATGAGGGATCAGTCCCCACAACCCAAACACCTCCCACCTGGCCCCACCTCCCAAATTCCAACGTGAGACTTGGTGGGGCCAAACAAACCGTATCCAAACTGCAGCAATGACCAAAGGGAGTTGTCCCCATTCCTCTAACAACGAGGAGAAGCTGCGTGGACGAGCCGACATCTCAGATGATTTATTTGTAGGCGAACGAGCTTTCCCGACGTGCGAGACCTGTTTGAAGGAAGCTGGCAAGCAGGAGGTGGGCTGAAAACAGGAAGGAGCTTGGGGTGAGTGAGCCTGAGAGGCAGAAAGGGTCAGGGTTGCGCTCAGAGTGGCTCAGAGTGGGTCTGCCCATGGGCTGCGATGGGCAGCTCCTGAGGCTGGGGTTTGGGGGCACAGTCAGTGACAGGTTGGGTCCTATACTCCCCGCAACCCTGTTCTGTAGCTGAAAAGCCAATAGCACTCTAAGGAAGAAATTTTTTCCCTCTAGAATTATTTGGAGGCAGAAATCCTGGATTCAAGTTCAAATCCCACCTTTTAGAAGCTACCCTAAAACTTATAAAATGCACACTTAACTTATCAGAGTCTAATGTGGCACTCAATAAGCATGCAATAATAAAAGACAAAGGGAAGACAGACAAACGTAAAAACATAAATAGGTGGATGCCGAGTGTATGTTGAGATTTTAATTTGTAGCGCTGCCCCAGTGAATTTCTCCTTACTTGTCTCCAAGCATTTGGAAGAGACAAAGAAGTAGGGAGGATAAATCTTCCCAAAGATGAAGGAGACCTGGAGGGCACTGAGTGGGTCTAAGAGGGCTTTCTGATCTACTCGGTTTGCACAACTTGAAGCTACAAACCCAAAAGAAGCATGTCACGTAATTACAAATTCGCAGGGGAGATTTTTCGCCCCCTCCTCAAAGTGCCAAGTGTAGAGACAGACAAGTTCCTCTCAGTCCCCGGTGTGCATGGTGGACAATACTATTTTATAGCTTAACCATGTACCGAGGATTTAACCTGTTTAGATCTCAGATTTATTTAGGGTCTCCTACTAGACTTCACCTATGCACAGGCCCTGGCCTTTGAGCCTGGTACTCCAGGCACGAAGGCGCTGTGAGCAGATAAGCTCAGGTTTAGCAAGTTTGGCGAATTCCCTCAATGCTGGTTCAGAGCGCCCATCAAGCCTCTTTGAGTCTCCGCCTTCTCTCAGTCATTGACCTAAATATTACCTGCATGTATCCAGCTAACTGATCCAACGGCAAAGATTTTTTTCAGTATTTTATCCAGAAATATTTATTACTTTCATTGAAAGGAGTGGTTAATGTACCTTGTCCACTATATTGCCAGAAAAGTGGACATTCTCAAAGGACTGTTTTGATCATTAAATGAGAGCATTTTTAAAGTCACCTAGCACCATGCTTAGCACATAGTAAGCACTCAGTGACAAAGGAAACAGGAGAGAAAAGAATGCCCAGGTAAGCAAGCAAGCATGTCATCTTGCTACCACAAATACTATGAGCTGTTTTTTAAGCTGTAATAATCCTCTTACTGGTCAGGCCGCATCCTGAAGAAACAATAGAAATCCAAAGCCTGAAGGGTTATGACTTGTATGTTGAGAGATCAAAGAGAAATTGCTCTGAGGTTGACCACGGTGCCCCTTTTCAAGAGGTGGTGAACCACGGTTAAGCTCAAGGGATATTTTTACTTAAGCTCACATCCACACCTGGGGAGGCTGCCGGTCTCCTCCAGAACCACTCTCTGTTTCTCTGGCTGTCCTGTTGGCCAAACTCTCTGTGATCTTTTCTCCGGTTCATTTCTTGATGTCAATCATGATCATCTCTATGGCCAATTCCCTGGTACTTTGGGGAAGCCTGTCCTGATGCATCTGATGGTCACCACCTTCTTCTGCATGATCCCCTTCTTCCCCAAGATTTTCCTTTCCATTGCATCTTTCATTATCCAACCTATGTTCATACTCTCCTTTCCCTTGGCAGCCTCCTCTGTAATCCATTTCATGGCTATTGCTGTGGCCTCCTCCGTGTCCATGACGCCCGCCATGATTCATTCCATAACCATTTCCGTGGCTGTGGCTCAGCTTATGGCCCACCCATGTCCAAAGCCGCGTGCT
>NW_012149775.1:323090-324284 GCF_000956105.1 Propithecus coquereli
GTTGACTGATGGCTGGCAGCCCCTAGCCAACTTCAGGACAGGGACCAGTCACCAGAAAGACCAAGGCAGGATTAGAGGGTTGGAACTTTCAGCCCCACCACCAACTTCCCTGGAGGGGAGAGGGTCTGAGGGTTAAATTGACCACCAGTAGCCAATGGTTTAATCAATTATGCCCATGTAATCATAAAAAAACCCCAAAAGGACGAGGTTCAGAGAGCTTCTGCATAGCTGAACATGTGGAGGTTTCTGGAGGGTGGTGCGCTGGGGAGGGATTGAAGCGCCACACCCCTTCTCCCTGTATATCTCTTCATTTGTATCTTTTGTAACATCCTTTATAATAAACCCATAAATGTATATAAGTAAGTATTTACTGAGTTATGTGAGCCACTCTAGTGAATTAAACCCAAAGAGGGGGTCATACGAACCCCAACTGTTCAGTCAGAAGTTCCTGAGGCCCAACTCCTCCCCCAACTCCCAGCAGTGCAGCACAGGGAGAGTCTTCTTCTCCTTGGGGAAAGGAAAGGGAAGAGTTCAGAGGATTTTTTTTTCCAACTTGGGCACCAGCTCAGCCACAGTAAAATAAAGTACCAAGCAGACTCCTGAAGCCCCTGATTCCAAGATTTAGTTTCTGGACGGCATGTCTAGACCCACCCTGGGCCAGAAGGAAACATGCTGGCCTGAAGAGAAGAACCGAACCCTGGCAGGATTCACCATCTCCTGACTAAAGAGCCCTTGGGCTTTGAATGAACATCAGAGGTAGCCAGGTAACAGTCACCACTGGCTTTGGATGAGACTAGGCTGGCTTCAAGTGTGACCTGGTGCAGTCTTAGCTGCAATGGCCACAAGAGAGTGCCTACATCACTCTGCCCCCAACTCTAGCAGCCCAGCACACAGAGTAAGGAAAGACAGTGAGAGACTTTGCCTATTAATTCAAGAAATTCTACTGTATCTTACCCAAGTCCATCAAGACAGTACCATCAGGAATCTATAAGAGTCACAGCATTACTGGGCTTGGGACAGCCCCAGTGCTGATATAGTTGCAGTGACTGAAGACTTAGATCACAATACTCAATTCCCTTCAAATATCTGGAAAGCCTTCTCAAAAAGGATGGGTCCAAACAAGCCCAGATTGCAAAGATTAAAATAAATACCTAACTCTTCAATGTCCAGACATTGACAAACATCCACAAGCAT
>NW_012149775.1:336334-338459 GCF_000956105.1 Propithecus coquereli
AAGAAGTTCCCGAGGCCTCAACTTGTGACTGTGGGAAGCAGGGGGAGGTCAGTATGAGGGGGGGGTGCAGTTGCAGGGTGGGTGTCAGTCTTGTGGGACTGAGCCCGCACTGTGTGGAATCCGACGCCATCTCCAGGTAAATAGTGCCTAGCGTCAGAGTTGAATTGGAGCACACCCGGCTGGAGCCCGCCGCGGAGCTGATCGCTCACTTGGTGGTGGGGAGAGCCCCTGCCACATTTGGTCACAGAAGGCTTCTGTGTTGGCGGTGGTGTGAGGACACAGGAAACACGGTTCGTATTTCTTCCACTCTCAGAGTTGGCAAATAAAAATTGTAGATATTTATGGTGTATAAAGTGGTGTTTTGACATAAGAACACATTGTGAAATGATTAATTCAAGCTAATTTACATACCCATCACCTCACATACTTATGATTTTTTTTAGTGGTAAGAATTATACTTACATTTAAAAAAAATAAAGGAGAGCCGATAAACAGCCAGAGATTGGAGAGCTGTCTGTGAAAACACTGTTACGACGAGCACAGGCTCTCCCGCCAAGCAGACTCGGGCTGGTGCCCGGCCCTGCCACAGCCTTGCTGGTCTTTAGCAAGTTTTGTCTCTCCAATTTCCCGGTCTACAAAATGGGATAATGAGAGTACATGCCCCGAGGTGGTTAAGCCGAGCAAAGGAGAGACGGTGCTGTCTAAGCTCTCTTGACTCGGGCCCTCATACTTAGTAGAATCAATAAAACACGAGTTACTATCATTACATTTAGGGGGAATTGCTCTTGGCTGGTGAGTTGAATTTTGTTTTCCCCACAGGGAGGGATCAGAGAGTCTAAAATAAGAAACTCAAGTAAGTTGATTGTAAATTATGCCAACTGTTTGTGGCTGGTGTGTGAGTTTTTCATTTATTTATTGTATATTCACTTCGGCTCATCCTGCAAGTTTTAAAGACTATTTACAAAGATACATACAGCCAAAATGGGGAAATACGAACATATTTCTTAAAATAGAACAAGAAAAGTACATTTGAGTAGAAGATCAAGACCAGAGGGAAAACAGAAGGCAGACACAGAGTCTGCTGCTGGCTGGTGGCCATCGCACCCGCTCAGAGAACTCGGGAGGGCTCGGAAACAGGTCAGCACACAGAGCTCGACACCCCCCTACGGCAGGGGGAGTGTTTCTGTGGCTTCTGTCCTGGAGAAGGGTATTTCCTTGTTATCTTCTCTTAGTATTTAGTGAAGTGTTTTGAAACGTCCAGCCTATTTGAGCTATGCTAAGAGGTAGCTAGAAACGCGAATTTCGCTGAAGCAAAATCATCAAGGCAGAGTGCTCCACTCTCACCCTGAGAAGTAGCATGTGTCTCTATCTAGCACGAAAGACAAAAACCTGTTGAGGGCCTAAACCTTCATCACTTTCTAAAGGTGCCTTTTCTAGTGCTAGCATTCCGGCTATTTTAAAATAAATGCTTTCTGTTAAACCCTCAACTCTCCTCTATTTGCACCTGGACGCTTCCCTCTCATCACGGGGCCCCATTTCATCTTTCTTCTTGTTTTCTACTTCTTGCTACGTCTATCGTCTGTGTTTTCTGCTTTTCTCCTTCTCCCCGGTCTTTACGTTATGCTGTGTGACAGTGACAATCTGGCCGAGAAAGCAGCAGTCTGTCAGGCTGGGGTAACAGCAGAGATAAAGGCAGCTGTGAAGCTCTCCAGAAGGAAGATTGTACCCAGGCCACGCCCCTTTTTAACGTGATTTAGTTAATGAAAAATTTACTTCTCTGAAACCACAGATGAGCACATATTTGCTGTTTGAAATTAAATCAGTAAGAAGGAAATCCTATCTTTGTCTGGAAAGTCCAAGTTACTTTGACACAGAGAAGCAGCCTCATTTCCAACCCCCAGCACAGATAAGGAGTTTCAAACACAACAATCCTCCTTCATTTTAACTTTGTAGTTTCCAAGGAAACCGAGTCTAGTTCACAGGCTGTAGCTGCTGTTGACTCCTTGACAAACAGCCCTGTTTCCTTTTGAGCATTTTAAAACGTTGCTTCATTTAAATTTCACGAAAAATCCACACTTCCTTCCAATACCATAATGACACGTTTGGTAGGAAGCTGCTTAGTCCC
>NW_012149775.1:338509-339646 GCF_000956105.1 Propithecus coquereli
AGGGATGCAAGGATGGTTCAATACATGCAAATCAATCAATGTAATACATCATATCAACAAAATGAAGGACAAAACCCATATGATCATTTTAACTGATGCTGAAAAAGCATTTGATAAAATTCAACATACCTTCATGATAAACACTCTCAAAAAACTGGGTATAGAAGGAACATACCTCAACATGGTAAAAGCCATATATGACAGATCCACAGTTAGTATCATATTGAATGAGGGAAAACTGAAAGCCTTTCCTCTAAGATCTGGAACAAGACAAGGATGCCCACTTTCACCACTGTTATTCAACATAGTACTGGAAGTGCTAGCCAGAGCAATCGGACAAGAGCAAAAAATAAAAAGCACCAAAATTGGAAAGGAAGAAGTCAAATGATCCTTGCTTGCAGATGATATGATCTTATACCTGGAGAAACCTAAAGACTCCACAAAAATATTATTAGAACTGATAAACAAATTCAGTAAGTTGCAGGATACAAAATCGACATATAAAAATCAGTAGCATTTCTATATGCCGACAGTAAACAATCTGAAAAAGAAACCAAGAAAATAATCCCATTTACAGTAGCTACAAACAAAATAAAATACCTAGGAATAAACTTAACCAAAGAAGTGAAATATCTCTGGAATGAAAATAAAACATTGATGAAAGAAATTGAAGAGGACACAAAAAATGGAAAGATATTCCATGCTCATGGATTGGAAGAATCAATATTGTTAAAATGTCCATGCTGCCCAAAGCAATCTACAGATTCCATGCAGTCTCTATCAAAACACCAATGACATTTTTCACAGAAATAAAAAGAAATCCTAAAATGTATATGAAACCACAAAAGACCCAGCATAGCCAAAGCCATCCTTGAGCAAAAAGAACAAAATGGGAGAAATTATATTACCTGACTTCTAATTACACTGCAGAGGTATAGTAACCAAAACAGCATGAAGGTAGACACATAGATGAATGGAACACAATAGAAAACCCAGAAATAAATCCACACGTCTATAGCGAACTTATGTTAGACAAAGTTGCCAAGAACATATGGAGGGGAAAGGACAGTCTCTTCAATAAATGGTGCTAGGAAAACTGGACAACCATATGCAGAAGAATGAAACTAGACCTTTATC
>NW_012149775.1:343726-349907 GCF_000956105.1 Propithecus coquereli
ACTGCACCGGGGAAATGAGGATGACGCGCCAGGGCTGTAAACATCCACTCGGTTTGGCCACGTTTGTTGACCTGTGTCTCACGCTAACTGTGTTTGTACCCGTGGACGCAGGGCCTGTCTCATGGGAGGTGGTGCTGGCCCCAGGAGTGCTGGGCGGCTCAGGGGTAGATGCTGTGTGGCCCTGACTCCTGGGACGGGGGTGGCAGGTGATGCTCCAATAGAGCGTGTGCCTGGGCCGGGGCTACTCAGGGCTGTTCCAGGCACACGGTGGCTGGCAGCAGAGGTCGTGGAGTCCATTCCCGGGGCCGTGGTGACAGAGATGGGCAGGGAGGTCCAGTTCCAGTGGTGCTGCTGCCCAGGAAACAGGAAACAGGCCACACAGATGCGTTTGTGGCGGAGACAACTGAAGGGGAGCGGGGCCCTTGGGGCAGAGGGGGTTGAACTAACAGGCCTGTGTCGGGCGCTCAGGAGAGGGCTTGTGGGCAAACGAGAGGGTGGAAAGTGACGCGCCTGTGGCCATGGGCCCCAGAATAGAGGAGAGTGTCATGGAGAGGAGGCAGAACATGTGGTGTTGGGGACGCTGGAGGCAGAAGGCTGAGGAAACATGACCATGACGGACACAGAAGTGGCAGATCCCGTCATCTGTGGAAGCGGCACCCAGATAGAAGTGGGTGGGCTGGATACAGAGTGACAGGCCCTGATTCTCCTGTGACCATGGCCGCTGGGCGTAAGGAGGGCCTGGAGGGGAGATGATGGAATCAGATTCACGCAGGGGTGTGGCGGTGGCAGTGGCTGGGAACAGAGGTGACATCATCTAACAGCACTGTGGCGCTCAGCAAAGTCAAGGTGCCTGTGCCTGGAACAGGCGTGGAAGAGCCTGACCCCAGGGCACAAGGCAGGTCAATGAACGTTCCAATAAAACTTTATTTACAGGCACAGGTGACAGGTGAGACTTGGCCTGTGCAGCGTGGTTTGCCACCCCTAGACTAAGGTCAGTGTAGTAACAGGAAGTGGTAGGGCACAGGGGGCGGGGTGAACGGTGCTGACATATGTGGCACACAAGTGAGAGCCTCTGACAAAACTGTGACGGCTGCCAGTAGGCGTGAGGTGGCTTTGCTGGAGGCAGAAGTGACAGAATATAATGAACCCGTGTTGGGGGTGACATCTGTGAGGAAGTGTTTCCGATTGGAAAGGAAGCGGCGGAGAGCACATAAAAGGAGGTGAGGCCGGACCGGAAGGGAGTGGGACTCGAGAAGAGGAAATGATACTTAACTGGGCTGTGCTTGACCAGGGTCCAGGGCAGATGACAGGAACAGGTGCAAGGTGGTGGCTGCCACTGGAGTTACAATGTGTGTGTTCAGAGAAGACAAGGCGGTCAATGCCTGACCCACCTGTGCTGGTGACGGACTGGGTAAAAATGACAGTGGCCTTGGTGGGCACGCAGGTGGTGGCAGAGACGCTGGTGGAGACCACAGTGGCCCCAGACACCAAGATGGGTGATGAGGCCAAATCGAAGGCTGTGGTGACCCTAGAGCCTATGGTGGGTCCAGAGGGTGAGGTGGAAGCGTCGCTGTCCCAGCAGCTGTGGAGGAGACCCTGGGGCCCAGAGGCCGAAAGGAGCCCGTGGAGCTCTCAGAGGCCGCGCTCGAGGCAGTCAGGGTCGCAGGAGCTGTGGCGCTGGTGGTCGTGGGCAGAGTAAAGGTGGACACATCTGTGGTGAGCTGAGACACTGAGGAGGAGGCCGTGGGGGACGAAATGGTCCCCCTGTGGGGAGGCTGCGGTGGTCACAGATGCTGCTGTGGGTGGGGCGGTGCTCTCAGAGCCTGCGATGGAAGCCACGCTGCTGCCAGAGTCTGAAGTGACCTCGGAGCCCGTGCTAGCAGCCATGCTGGGCTCAGATGCTGCTGTGGAGGCTGTGGTGGCCTCAGAGGCTGGGGAGGAGGCTGCTGTGAGCACAGACACTGTCATGGAGGCAGTGGGGGTCTCAAAGGCTGTGGTGGCCTCAGAGTCCATAGTGGACACTACGGTGATGTCAGGGGATGTGGTGCCTTCAGAGGCCATGGAGAAGGCCTCAGTAGTTGCAGAGGCTGAGGTAGAGGCCATGGTGGGCACAGCAGTTATAGTCGAGGCTCTGGTGATCTCAGAATGTTTGGTGGAGGCCAACGCGGTTGCAGACACTGCAGTGGTCCCTGAGTCTGTGGTGGCAGCCGGGGTGGTCTCAGAGCCTATGGTAAGGACTGTGGAGGGCACAGATGTCATCATAGAGGGTGTCGTGCTCTCAGAGGCTCAGAGGCCACGGTGAGCACAGTCATTGTCCCAGAGTCTGTGGTGTTCTGATAGACTGTGGTCGAGGCTGAGGTGGACACAGATACTGCAGTGGTCTCAGCAGGCATCATACTGACAGTGGAGAACAAAGACCCTGCAGTTGTCACAGAGGTTTTAGTAGAGACTGTAGTGGTCTCAGAGGCTGTTGTGTTTCTAGAATCTGAGACGGAGGGTGTGGTGGGCACCGACGTTATTGTGGAGGGTGTGGTTGCCTCAAAAACTAGGGTAGAGGCCATAGTGGGCTCTGAGATTGGAGCCAAGGCTGTCATGAGCACAGACGCCATGGCAGAGGCTAAGGTGGACTGGGAACCTGCAGGGATTTGAGGTGGTGGTGGGCACAGATTTCCCTGTGGAGGATGTAGTGGTCTCCAAGCCTGTGGTCGAGGCCAGGATGGGAACAGACATGGCCTGGGAGCCTGCAGGAGTCCCAAAGCCTGAGGTGGAGGCCGTAGTGGGAGCAGATACTGGGCTGGTCTCAATAGGCATTGTGGTGGCTGTGGAGGACCCAGACTCTATTGTCACAGAGGTTTCGGAGATGATAGTGGTCTCAGAGCCTGTGGTGGTGGCTGTAGTATGTTCAAAGGAGATGGAGGTCATGGTAGTCTTAGCAGCGGTGGAGGAAAGTGTGGTGGTTTCAGAGCCTGTGGTGGTGTTAGAGGCTGTGGTGAAGGCTATGGTGGACACAGATTTTACTGTGTAGTCCCTGGTGTCCTGAGAGGCTGTGGTAGAGGTCATGGTGGGCACAGATGCTGTGGTGAGGACCGTGTTATTCTCAGAGCCTGTGGTGGAGCCCATGGTGGACACAGACTCTGCGGTGGTTTCATAGGCCATGGTGAAGACTGTGGCAGGCATAGCTCTTATGGTGGCAGTGTCTGTGGAGGGCACAGACTCTCCTGGTGTCACAGAGGTGTTAGTGGAGACTGTGGGGGTCTCAGAGGCTGTGGTAGAGACTAGAGTTGCCTCAGAGGCTTTACTGGAGACCACAGTGGTCTCAGTAGTGATGGTGGAGGCCATGGTGGTCTCAGAGACTTCTGAGGTGGAGGATGTGGTGGGCACAGATGTCATTGTGGAGGGCGCGGTCATCTCAGAGACTACAGTGGAGGACGCAGTGGACTCGAGGGCTGGAGTAGATTGCAGAGACACTGTGGTGGAGCACCTGATGGTCTCAGAGGCTATGGGGGATTGAGAGCCTTTGGTGGTCTCAGATGCTATAGTGGTGGCTGTGGTGAGCTCAGACATTATCATGGGGCTCTTAGAGCTGTCAGAGGCCATGGCAGAGGTCATGGTGGGTATAGATGCTGTGGTGAAGTTCATAATGATCTCAGCGGCTGTGGTGACAGTTGTGGTCGTTTCAGAGCCTATGGTGGTCTCAGAGCTTGTGATGGTTCCAAAGGCCTAGTGGGGGGTGTGGTGCTCTCGGACACAGTCATGGACATTGCAATAGACACAGATGCTATGTAGGTGTGTCAGTAGGTGTTTTGGTGGCTGTGGCGGGTTCAGCCTTTGCAGTTGTCACATAGATTTGAGTGGGGACTGAATTAGCTGTGGTGGCAGCCATGGTGGTCTCAGAGGTGGTGGTGGAGGCCACAGTGGTCTCGGAAGCCGTTGTGTTCTTAGAATCTGAGGTGGAGGCTATGGTGGACATAGACATTATTGTGGAAGGCATTGTGTTGCCAGAGACCATGGTGGAGGACACGGTGGCCTCAGAGGCTGGGGCAGAGGCTGTCATTGGCACAGATGCTGTAGTGAAGGACCTGTTGGTCTCAGAAGCTGGGAGGAGACTGGGGTTGCAGAGCTTATGGCGGTCTCAGAGCCTGTAGTAGAGGCCATGGTGGGCACAGACGCTGTGCTGGAGGGCATGGTGACCTCAGAGGCTGTGGGGATAGCCACTGTGGCTTCTGTACCTGTGGAGTTCTCAGAGGTCACGGTGGAGGCTGTGATGGTCTCAGAGGTTGACATGCTTTCAGAATCCGTGGTCCAGCCCACTGTGGACACAGACTCTGCTGTGGTCTCAAAGGCTGTGGCTGTCGCAGAAGTTATGGTGGAGGACGTGTTGATCTCAGAGGCCTGGGATGCTGGGATGTGGCCACATTGATCTTGGAATTCTTAGAAGAGGCAATGGTGGTGTCAGGGCATGTGGGGGTGGCCAGGATGGTTTCAGAAAGCATTGTCCCTACGGTGGTGGGCTCAGAGGCTCAGCTCAAGGCTGTGGTGCTGTGTGTGTAGGTCATGGTAGGAAGCCTGGAAGCTGTGGTCAAGGATGTGGAGAGCTCAGAGGCTGAGGTCGGTCCAAGGGTTAGAGTCTGCCCTGAAATACATCAATTTTTACTCAGGTATGGCATTCACTTTTACATTTTTTATATTTAATTTAGGAGCATTACATATACTGTCTTTTTTGTTTAAGTCAACAGAGCTACTGGTGTCTAGATTGCAGTTAACCTTTTATTTGGAAACATGTTTAGAGGTTGCAGCAATTGTAGTTTTCTCCTCCTTTTTTTTTTTTTTTTTTTAATGTGGCTGTTACGGGCCGGGTTGGTGGTTCAATTATGTTTCTGCATTGAATGAATGAGTTGTTTGATCATCTGCTTTGCAATTTCTCTTTCTTCCACAACTTTGCTAATCAGGGTCCTCAGCCTTTTTTTGTTTTTTGTTTTATGTTTTTTTTTTTGGCACTATACTTGCCTAGGGGAATCTTAAAATCTAACCTATGTTAAAAAGGCAACACAAACAGAAGCTAACATCATCTCTCTGCGTGTTTTAACACTAAGGATAGTTGGAGCTCAGATTAGGGGAAAGTATGTTGCTTGAAAACCTCATCAAGGTCATCTGGACTGATCCCCCCAGAAGAATTCCCTTGGCTAGGTGGCAGCGACAGCGGGTCACGCCAAAATGGGAGGTCAGCTTGAGCAGAGACACTCCAGTGCAAATCCCCTTCACTCTCTGGGACTTTCAGCACACTATCCCTGCCTGAGGGAGGCCAGTAGGTTCCCACGCACCAACTGAGGGCACTGGGTACAAGATTTTGTAGGGCCTCTTCCAGCAGCCAAGGTCAGTATTGATGTGTTAAGCAGTTCATAAAGAGACACAAGGAAATGCTAGAGGGAAAGGTCCTTGAGATGATTTCTTTCTTTCTTTTATTTACTTTTCTATTATAAAGTACTAGACCAAGTAGTAACAGTGGGAATGGATCAGAGAAGAATCTGGGTGATTAGTCTAAGTTTCTCTCTGATATACACTCTCTGCATCCAGTACTTCTCATTCATTCATTCATTCATTCAAAAATATTTCCTAAGAACCTCCTATGAGCCACGTGATGTGCCAGGCAGGGGACACAATGATAAAAAAAAGTTGATACAGAGCTTATATTCCAGTTGACGGAGAATGGCCCTGAATAAACAAACAGATAATGTCTGAAATGAAAAACCTGTGAACAGCCGACCAGGACTCTTTCAAGAGCCAGAAGCAAGGCCGGGCGCGGTGGCTCACGCCTGTAATCCTAGCACTCTGGGAGGCTGAGGAGGGTGGATCGCTCAAGGTCAGGAGTTCGAGACCAGCCTGAACAAGAGCGACACCCCATCTCTACTAAAAAATAGAAAGAAATGTGGAAAATATTTGCTGATGACACATCTGATAGAGGACTGTTATCTGAAGTATAAAAAAAAATCTAACAATTCAACAATAAAAAAACAAACAACCCAATTTAAAAATGGGGAGCAAGGCCGGGCGCGGTGGCTCGCACCTGTAATCCTAGCACTCTGGGAGGCCGAGGTGGGCGGATTGTTTCAGCTCTAGAGTTCGAGACGAGCCTGAGCAAGAGCAAGACCCCATCTCTACTAAAAAAAATAGAAAGAAATTA
>NW_012149775.1:350467-351076 GCF_000956105.1 Propithecus coquereli
TTTAAAAAAATCTATGAATAGCAATTGTGAACTAAAGTAAAATCTTAAGGCTCCCCCCCTCCCACCACTGACTGAATGGACCCCCTCTTGGCCAAAGGGATATCCTAAAACTAAATTGTCTGCCACCAGGAGGGGTGGTCAGACATGTCTCATCATGCCCCCCTCCCTTCTTGAGGACATCCTTTGTAACCCATTAACAGATCTAAGGGTAAGCAAGACACACCTGCAGGTCCTCAATTTACACAACAAATCTATGTCCAGTGGCTTGTCTCTGATTAACAGCTCCTTATCTTAAAACATTCCAAGCCTTTAGACGAAGCTTCATGTCTTTAACCAATCACAAGAAAAAGAATCTTTAAACCCACTTGTAAGCCCCCGTTTCTAGATGGCCCACCTTTTCGGGCCAAACCAATGTATGCCTCCCACATATTGATTTATGACTTACTTGTAACCTCTGTCTCCCCGAAATGTATAAAACCAAACTGTAACCCAGCCACAGCAAGTCCATTTGCTGGAGGCTTCTTGGGCATGGTTCCGGGTCATGATCCTCAAATTTGGCTCAGAATAAATCTCCTTAAAATTATTTTACAAAGGTTGGCTTCTTTTCCC